>NW_027646194.1:0-526319 GCF_951394435.1 Stenella coeruleoalba
CCCTAAACCGTCCCCGTCCCCTAACCCTAACCCTAGCCCGAACCCTAACCCTAACCCTTCCCCGAAGCCTGACCCTCACCCGTCCCCTAATCCTAAGCAGTACGCTAACACTAACCCGCGCCCTCACACGCACGCTCCCCCTGAAGCTTTGCCATACCCTCACCTGGACTCTAAACCGTCCCCGTCCCCTAACACTAACCCTAGCCCGAACCCTAACCCTAACCCTTCCCCGAAGCCTGACCCTCACCCGTCCCCAATCCTAACACGTACGCTAACACTAACCCGCGCCCTCACACGCACGCTCCCCCTAAAGCGTTGCCGTACCCTCACCTGGACCTTAAACCGTCCCCGTCCCTTAACCCTAACCCTAGCCACAACCCTAACCCTAACCCTTCCCCGAAGCCTGACCCTCACCCGTCCCCTAATCCTAACCCGTACACTAACACTAACCCGCGCCCTCACACGCACGCTCCCCCTAAAGCGTTGCCGTACCCTCACCTGGACCTGAAACCGTCCCCGTCCCTTAACCCTTACCCTAGCCCGAACCCTAACCCTAACCCTTCCCCGAAGCCTGACCCTCACCCGTCCACTAATCCTAACCCGTACGCTAACACTAACCCGCGCCCTCACACGCACGCTCCCCCTAAAGCGTTGCCGTACCCTCACCTGGACTCTAAACCGTCCCCGTCCCCTAACCCTAACCCTAGCCCGAACCCTAACCCTAACCCTTCCCCGAAGCCTGACCCTCACCCGTCCCCTAATCCTAACCCGTACGCTAACACTAACCCGCGCCCTCACACGCACGCTCCCCCTAAAGCGTTGCCGTACCCTCACCTGGACCCGAAACCGTCCCCGTCCCCTAACCCTAACCCTAGCCCGAACCCTAACCCTAACCCTTCCCCGAAGCCTGACCCTCACCCGTCCCCTAATCCTAACACGTACGCTAACACTAACCCGCGCCCTCACACGCACGCTCCCCCTAAAGCGTTGCCGTACCCTCACCTGGACCCTAAACCGTCCCCGTCCCCTAACCCTAACCCTAGCCCGAACCCTAACCCTAACCCTTCCCCGAAGCCTGAACCTCACCCGTCCCCTAATCCTAACACGTACGCTAACACTAACCCGCGCCCTCACACGCACGCTCCCCCTAAAGCGTTGCCGTACCCTCACCTGGACCCTAAACCGTCCCCGTCCCCTAAGCCTAACCCTAGCCCGAACCCTAACCCTAACCCTTCCCCGAAGCCTGACCCTCACGCGTCCCCTATCCTACCCCGTACGCTAACACTAACCCGCGCCCTCACACGCACGCTCCCCCTAAAGCGTTGCCGTACCCTCACCTGGACCCTAAACCTTCCCCGTCCCCTAACACTAACCCTAGCCCGAACCCTAAACCTAACCCTTCCCCGAAGCCTGACCCTCACCCGTCCCCTAATCCTAAGCCGTACGCTAACACTAACCCGCGCCCTCACACTCACGCGCCTACTAAAGCGTTGCCGTACCCTCACCTGGACCCTAAACCGTCCCCGTCCCCTAACCCTAACCCTAGCCCGAACCCTAACCCTAACCCTTCCCCGAAGCCTGACCCTCACCCGTCCCCTAATCCTAAGCCGTACGCTAACACTAACCCGCGCCCTCACACGCACGCTCCCCTTAAAGCGTTGCCGTACCCTCACCTGGACCCTAAACCGTCCCCATCCCCTAACCCTAACCCTAGCCCGAACCCTAACCATAACCCTTCCCCGAAGCCTGACCCTCACCCGTCACCTAATCCTAAGCCGTACGCTAACACTAACGCGCGCCCTCACACGCACACTCCCCCTAAAGCGTTGCCGTACCCTCACCTGGACCCTAAACCGTCCCCGTCCCCTAACCCTAACCCTAGCCCGAACCCTAACCCTAACCCTTCCCCGAAGCCTGACCCTCACCCGTCCCCTAATCCTAACCCGTACGCTAACACTAACCCGCGCCCTCACACGCACGCTCCCCCTAAAGCGTTGCCGTACCCTCACCTGGACCCTAAACCGTCCCCGTCCCCTAACCCTAACCCTAGCCCGAACCCTAACCCTAACACTTCCCCGAAGCCTGACCCTCACCCGTCCCCTAATCCTAACCCGTAGGCTAACACTAACCCGCGCCCTCACACGCACGCTCCCCCTAAAGCGTTGCCGTACCCTCACCTGGACCCTAAACCGTCCCCGTCCCCTAACCCTAACCCTAGCCCGAACCCTAACCCTAACCCTTCCCAGAAGCCTGACCCTCACCCGTCCCCTAATCCTAACCCGTACGCTAACACTAACCCGCGCCCTCACACGCACGCTCCCCTAAAGCGTTGCCGTACCCTCACCTGGACCCGAAACCGTCCCCGTCCCTTAACCCTAACCCTAGCCACAACCCTAACCCTAACCCTTCCCCGAAGCCTGACCCTCACCCGTCCCCTAATCCTAACCCGTACGCTAACACTAACCCGCGCCCTCACACGCACGCTCCCCCTAAAGCGTTGCCGTACCCTCACCTGGACCCGAAACCGTCCCCGTCCCTTAACCCTTACCGTAGCCCGAACCCTAACCCTAACCCTTCCCCGAAGCCTGACCCTCACCCGTCCCCTAATCCTAACCCGTACGCTAACACTAACCCGCGCCCTCACACGCACGCTCCCCCTAAAGCGTTGCCGTACCCTCACCTGGACCCTAAACCGTCCCCGTCCCCTAACCCTAACCCTAGCCCGAACCCTAACCCTAACCCTTCCCCGAAGCCTGACCCTCACCCGTCCCCTAATCCTAACCCGTACGCTAACACTAACCCGCGCCCTCACATGCACGCTCCCCCTAAAGCGTTGCCGTACCCTCACCTGGACCCTAAACCGTCCCCGTCCCCTAACCCTAACCCTAGCCCGAACCCTAACCCTAACCCTTCCCCGAAGCCTGAACCTCACCCGTCCCCTAATCCTAACCCGTACGCTAACACTAACCCGCGCCCTCACACGCACGCTCCCCCTAAAGCATTGCCGTACCCTCAGCTGGACCCTAAACCATCCCCGTCCCCTAACCCTAACCCTAGCCCGAACCCTAACCCTAACCCTTCCCCGAAGCCTGACCCTCACCCGTCCCCTAATCCTAACCCGTACGCTAACACTAACCCGCGCCCTCACACGCACGCTCCCCCTAAAGCGTTGCCGTACCCTCACCTGGACCCTAAACCGTCCCCGTCCCCTAACCCTAACCCTAGCCCGAACCCTAACCCTAACCCTTCCCCGAAGCCTGACCCTCACCCGTCCCCTAATCCTAACCCGTACGCTAACACTAACCCGCGCCCTCACACGCACGCTCCCCCTAAAGCGTTGCCGTACCCTCACCTGGACCCGAAACCGTCCCCGTCCCCTAACCCTAACCCTAGCCCGAACCCTAAACCTAACCCTTCCCCGAAGCCTGACCCTCAACCGTCCCCTAATCCTAACCCGTACGTTAATACTAACCCGCGCCCTCACACGCACGCTCCCCCTAAAGCGTTGCCGTACCCTCACCTGGACCCTAAACCGTCCCCGTCCCCTAACCCTAACCCTAGCCCGAACCCTAACCCTAACCCTTCCCCGAAGCCTGACCCTCACCCGTCACCAAATCCTAACCCGTACGCTAACACTAACCCGCGCCCTCACACGCACGCTCCCCCTAAAGCGTTGCCGTACCCTCAACTGGACCCTAAACCGTCCCCGTCCCCTAACGCTAACCCTAGCCCGAACCCTAACCCTAACCCTTCCCCGAAGCCTGACCCTCACCCGTCCCTTAATCCTAACCCGTACGCTAACACTAATCCGCGCCCTCACACGCACGCTCCCCCTAAAGCGTTGCCGTACCCTCACCTGGACCCTAAACCGTCCCCGTCCCCTAACCCTAACCCTAGCCCGAACCCTAACCCTAACCCTTCCCCGAAGCCTGACCCTCACCCGTCCCCTAATCCTAAGCCGTACGCTAACACTAACCCGCGCCCTCACACGCACGCTCCCCCTAAAGCGTTGCCGTACCCTCACCTGGACCCTAAACCATCCCCGTCCCCTAACCCTAACCCTAGCCCGAACCCTAACCCTAACCCTTCCCCGAAGCCTGACCCTCACCCGTCCCCTAATCCTAACCCGTACGCTAACACTAACGCGCGCCCTCACACGCACGCTCCCCCTAAAGCGTTGCCGTACCCTCACCTGGACCCTAAACCGTCCCCGTCCCCTAACCCTAACCCTAGCCCGAACCCTAACCCTAACCCTTCCCCAAAGCCTGACCCTCACCCGTCCCTTAATCCTAACCCGTACGCTAACACTAACCCGCGCCCTCACACGCACGCTCCCCCTAAAGCGTTGCCGTACCCTCACCTGGACCCTAAACCGTCCCCGTCCCCTAAGCCTAACCCTAGCCCGAACCCTAACCCTAACCCTTCCCCGAAGCCTGACCCTCACCCGTCCCCTAATCCTAACCCGTACGCTAACACTAACCCGCGCCCTCACACGCACGCTCCCCCTAAAGCGTTGCCGTACCCTCACCTGGACCCGAAACCGTCCCCGTCCCCTAACCCTAACCCTAGCCCGAACCCTAAACCTAACCCTTCCCCGAAGCCTGACCCTCACCCGTCCCCTAATCCTAACCCGTACGCTAACACTAACCCGCGCCCTCACACGCACGCTCCCCCTAAAGCGTTGCCGTACCCTCACCTGGACCCTGAACCGTCCCCGTCCCCTAACCCTAACCCTAGCCCGAACCCTAACCCTAACCCTTCCCCAAAGCCTGACCCTCACCCGTCCCCTAATCCTAACCCGTACGCTAACACTAACCCGCGGCCTCACACGCACGCTCCCCCTAAAGCGTTGCCGTACCCTCACCTGGACCCTAAACCGTCCCCGTCCCCTAACCCTAACCCTAGCCCGAACCCTAACCCTAACCCTTCCCCGAAGCCTGACCCTCATCCGTCCCCTGATCCTAACCCGTACGCTCACACTAACCCGCGCCCTCACACACACGCTCCCCCTAAAGCGTTGCCGTACCCTCACCTGGACCCTAAACCGTCCCCGTCCCCTAACCCTAACCCTAGCCCGAACACTAACCCTAACCCTTCCCCGAAGCCTGACCCTCACCCGTCCCCTAATCCTAACCCGTACGCTAACACTAACCCGCGCCCTCACACGCACGCTCCCCCTAAAGCGTTGCCGTACCCTCACCTGGACCCTAAACCGTCCCCGTCCCCTAACCCTAACCCTAGCCCGAACCCTAACCCTAACCCTTCCAAGAAGCCTGACCCTCACCCGTCCCCTAATCCTAACCCGTACGCTAACACTAACCCGCGCCCTCACACGCACGCTCCCCCTAAAGCGTTGCCGTACCCTCACCTGGACCCGAAACCGTCCCCGTCCCTTAACCCTTACCCTAGCCCGAACCCTAACCCTAACCCTTCCCCGAAGCCTGACCCTCACCCATCCCCTAATCCTAACCCGTACGCTAACACTAACCCGCGCCCTCACACGCACGCTCCCCCTAATGCGTTGCCGTACCCTCACCTGGACCCTAAACCGTCCCCGTCCCCTAACCCTAACCCTAGCCCGAACCCTAACCCTAGCCCTTCCCCGAAGCCTGATCCTCACCCGTCCCCTAATCCTAACCCGTACGCTAAAACTAACCCGCGCCCTCACACGCACGCTCCCCCTAAAGCGTTGCCGTACCCTCACCTGGACCCTAAACCGTCCCCGTCCCCTAACCCTAACCCTAGCCCGAACCCTAACCCTAACCCTTCCCCGAAGCCTGACCCTCACCCGTCCCCTAATCCTAACCAGGACGCTAACACTACCCAGCGCCCTCACATGCACGCTCCCCCTAAAGCGTTGCCGTACCCTCACCTGGACCCTAAACCGTCCCCGTCCCGTAACCCTAACCCTAGCCCGAACCCTAACCCTAACCCTTCCCCGAAGCCTGACCCTCACCCGTCCCCTAATCCTAACCCGTACGCTAACACTAACCCGCGCCCTCACACACATTCTCCCCCTAAAGTGTTGCCGTACCCTCACCTGGACCCTAAACCGTCCCCGTCCCCTAACCCTAACCCTAGCCCGAACCCTAACCCTAACCCTTCCCCGAAGCCTGACCCTCACCCGTCCCCTAATCCTAAGCCGTACGCTAACACTAACCCGCGCCCTCATACGCACGCTCCCTCTAAAGCTTTGCCGTACCCTCACCTGGACCCTAAACCGTCCCCGTCCCCTAACCCTAACCCTAGCCCGAACCCTAACCCTAACCCTTCCCCGAAGCCTGACCCTCACCCGTCCCCTAATCCTAAGCAGTACGCTAACACTAACCCGCGCCCTCACACGCACGCTCCCCCTGAAGCTTTGCCATACCCTCACCTGGACTCTAAACCGTCCCCGTCCCCTAACACTAACCCTAGCCCGAACCCTAACCCTAACCCTTCCCCGAAGCCTGACCCTCACCCGTCCCCAATCCTAACACGTACGCTAACACTAACCCGCGCCCTCACACGCACGCTCCCCCTAAAGCGTTGCCGTACCCTCACCTGGACCTTAAACCGTCCCCGTCCCTTAACCCTAACCCTAGCCACAACCCTAACCCTAACACTTCCCCAAAGCCTGACCCTCACCCGTCCCCTAATCCTAACCCGTACGCTAACACTAACCCGCGCCCTCACACGCACGCTCCCCCTAAAGCGTTGCCGTACCCTCACCTGGACCCTAAACCATCCCCGTCCCCTAACCCTAACCCTAGCCCGAACCCTAACCCTAACCCTTCCCCGAAGCCTGACCCTCACCCGTCCCCTAATCCTAACCCGTACGCTAACACTAACGCGCGCCCTCACACGCACGCTCCCCTAAAGCGTTGCCGTACCCTCACCTGGACCCTAAACCGTCCCCGTCCCCTAACCCTAACCCTAGCCCGAACCCTAACCCTAACCCTTCCCCAAAGCCTGACCCTCACCCGTCCCCTAATCCTAAACCGTACGCTAACACTAACCCGCGCCCTCACACGCACGCTCCCCCTAAAGCGTTGCCGTACCCTCACCTGGACCCTAAACCGTCCCCGTCCCCTAACCCTAACCCTAGCCCGAACCCTAACCCTAACCCTTCCCCGAAGCCTGACCCTCACCCGTCCCCTAATCCTAACCTGTACGCTAACACTAACCCGCGCCCTCACACGCACGCTCCCCCTAAAGCGTTGCCGTACCCTCACCTGGACCCGAAACCGTCCCCGTCCCCTAACCCTAACCCTAGCCCGAACCCTAAACCTAACCCTTCCCCGAAGCCTGACCCTCACCCGTCCCCTAATCCTAACCCGTACGCTAACACTAACCCGCGCCCTCACACGCACGCTCCCCCTAAAGCGTTGCCGTACCCTCACCTGGACCCTGAACCGTCCCCGTCCCCTAACCCTAACCCTAGCCCGAACCCTAAACCTAACCCTTCCCCAAAGCCTGACTCTCACCCGTCCCCTAATCCTAACCCGTACGCTAACACTAACCCGCGGCCTCACACGCACGCTCCCCCTAAAGCGTTGCCGTACCCTCACCTGGACCCTAAACCGTCCCCGTCCCCTAACCCTAACCCTAGCCCGAACCCTAACCCTAACCCTTCCCCGAAGCCTGACCCTCACCCGTCCCCTAATCCTAACCAGGACGCTAACACTACCCAGCGCCCTCACATGCACGCTCCCCCTAAAGCGTTGCCGTACCCTCACCTGGACCCTAAACCGTCCCCGTCCCGTAACCCTAACCCTAGCCCGAACCCTAACCCTAACCCTTCCCCGAAGCCTGACCCTCACCCGTCCCCTAATCCTAACCCGTACGCTAACACTAACCCGCGCCCTCACACACATTCTCCCCCTAAAGTGTTGCCGTACCCTCACCTGGACCCTAAACCGTCCCCGTCCCCTAACCCTAACCCTAGCCCGAACCCTAACCCTAACCCTTCCCCGAAGCCTGACCCTCACCCGTCCCCTAATCCTAAGCCGTACGCTAACACTAACCCGCGCCCTCATACGCACGCTCCCTCTAAAGCTTTGCCGTTCCCTCACCTGGACCCTAAACCGTCCCCGTCCCCTAACCCTAACCCTAGCCCGAACCCTAACCCTAACCCTTCCCCGAAGCCTGACCCTCACCCGTCCCCTAATCCTAAGCAGTACGCTAACACTAACCCGCGCCCTCACACGCACGCTCCCCCTGAAGCTTTGCCATACCCTCACCTGGACTCTAAACCGTCCCCGTCCCCTAACACTAACCCTAGCCCGAACCCTAACCCTAACCCTTCCCCGAAGCCTGACCCTCACCCGTCCCCAATCCTAACACGTACGCTAACACTAACCCGCGCCCTCACACGCACGCTCCCCCTAAAGCGTTGCCGTACCCTCACCTGGACCTTAAACCGTCCCCGTCCCTTAACCCTAACCCTAGCCACAACCCTAATCCTAACCCTTCCCCGAAGCCTGACCCTCACCCGTCCCCTAATCCTAACCCGTACGCTAACACTAACCCGCGGCCTCACACGCACGCTCCCCCTAAAGCGTTGCCGTACCCTCACCTGGACCCTAAACCGTCCCCGTCCCCTAAACCTAACCCTAGCCCGAACCCTAACCCTAACCCTTCCCCGAAGCCTGACCCTCATCCGTCCCCTAATCCTAACCCGTACGCTCACACTAACCCGCGCCCTCACACGCACGCTCCCCCTAAAGCGTTTCCGTACCCTCACCTGGACCCTAAACCGTCCCCGTCCCCTAACCCTAACCCTAGCCCGAACCCTAACCCTAACCCTTCCCCGAAGCCTGACCCTCACCCGTCCCCTAATCCTAACCCGTACGCTAACACTAACCCGCGCCCTCACACGCACGCTCCCCCTAAAGCGTTGCCGTACCCTCACCTGGACCCTAAACCGTCCCCGTCCCCTAACCCTAACCCTAGCCCGAACCCTAACCCTAACCCTTCCAAGAAGCCTGACCCTCACCCGTCCCCTAATCCTAACCCGTACGCTAACACTAACCCGCGCCCTCACACGCACGCTCCCCCTAAAGCGTTGCCGTACCCTCACCTGGACCCGAAACCGTCCCCGTCCCTTAACCCTTACCCTAGCCCGAACCCTAACCCTAACCCTTCCCCGAAGCCTGACCCTCACCCATCCCCTAATCCTAACCCGTACGCTAACACTAACCCGCGCCCTCACACGCACGCTCCCCCTAATGCGTTGCCGTACCCTCACCTGGACCCTAAACCGTCCCCGTCCCCTAACCCTAACCCTAGCCCGAACCCTAACCCTAACCCTTCCCCGAAGCCTGATCCTCACCCGTCCCCTAATCCTAACCCGTACGCTAAAACTAACCCGCGCCCTCACACGCACGCTCCCCCTAAAGCGTTGCCGTACCCTCACCTGGACCCTAAACCGTCCCCGTCCCCTAACCCTAACCCTAGCCCGAACCCTAACCCTAACCCTTCCCCGAAGCCTGACCCTCACCCGTCCCCTAATCCTAACCAGGACGCTAACACTACCCAGCGCCCTCACATGCACGCTCCCCCTAAAGCGTTGCCGTACCCTCACCTGGACCCTAAACCGTCCCTGTCCCGTAACCCTAACCCTAGCCCGAACCCTAACCCTAACCCTTCCCCGAAGCCTGACCCTCAACCGTCCCCTAATCCTAACCCGTACGCTAACACTAACCCGCGCCCTAACACACATTCTCCCCCTAAAGTGCTGCCGTACCCTCACCTGGACCCTAAACCGTCCCCGTCCCCTAACCCTAACCCTAGCCCGAACCCTAACCCTAACCCTTCCCCGAAGCCTGACCCTCACCCGTCCCCTAATCCTAAGCCGTACGCTAACACTAACCCGCGCCCTCATACGCACGCTCCCTCTAAAGCTTTGCCGTACCCTCACCTGGACCCTAAACCGTCCCCGTCCCCTAACCCTAACCCTAGCCCGAACCCTAACCCTAACCCTTCCCCGAAGCCTGACCCTCACCCGTCCCCTAATCCTAAGCAGTACGCTAACACTAACCCGCGCCCTCACACGCACGCTCCCCCTGAAGCTTTGCCATACCCTCACCTGGACTCTAAACCGTCCCCGTCCCCTAACACTAACCCTAGCCCGAACCCTAACCCTAACCCTTCCCCGAAGCCTGACCCTCACCCGTCCCCAATCCTAACACGTACGCTAACACTAACCCGCGCCCTCACACGCACGCTCCCCCTAAAGCGTTGCCGTACCCTCACCTGGACCTTAAACCGTCCCCGTCCCTTAACCCTAACCCTAGCCACAACCCTAACCCTAACCCTTCCCCGAAGCCTGACCCTCACCCGTCCCCTAATCCTAACCCGTACGCTAACACTAACCCGCGCCCTCACACGCACGATCCCCCTAAAGCGTTGCCGTACACTCACCTGGACCCGAAACCGTCCCCGTCCCTTAACCCTTACCCTAGCCCGAACCCTAACCCTAACCCTTCCCCGAAGCCTGACCCTCACCCGTCCCCTAATCCTAAACCGTACGCTAACACTAACCCGCGCCCTCACACGCACGCTCCCCCTAAAGCGTTGCCGTACCCTCACCTGGACTCTAAACCGTCCCCGTCCCCTAACCCTAACCCTAGCCCGAACCCTAACCCTAACCCTTCCCCGAAGCCTGACCCTCACCCGTCCCCTAATCCTAAACCGTACGCTAACACTAACCCGCGCCCTCACACGCACGCTCCCCCTAAAGCGTTGCCGTACCCTCACCTGGACCCTAAACCGTCCCCGTCCCCTAACCCTAACCCTAGCCCGAACCCTAAACCTAACCCTTCCCCGAAGCCTGACCCTCACCCGTCCCCTAATCCTAACACGTACGCTAACACTAACCCGCGCCCTCACACGCACGCTCCCCCTAAAGCGTTGCCGTACCCTCACCTGGACCCTAAACCGTCCCCGTCCCCTAACCCTAACCCTAGCCCGAACCCTAACCCTAACCCTTCCCCGAAGCCTGAACCTCACCCGTCCCCTAATCCTAACACGTACGCTAACACTAACCCGCGCCCTCACACGCACGCTCCCCCTAAAGCGTTGCCGTACCCTCACCTGGACCCTAAACCGTCCCCGTCCCCTAAGCCTAACCCTAGCCCGAACCCTAACCCTAACCCTTCCCCGAAGCCTGACCCTCACCCGTCCCCTATCCTAACCCGTACGCTAACACTAACCCGCGCCCTCACACGCACGCTCCCCCTAAAGCGTTGCCGTACCCTCACCTGGACCCTAAACCTTCCCCGTCCCCTAACACTAACCCTAGCCCGAACCCTAAACCTAACCCTTCCCCGAAGCCTGACCCTCACCCGTCCCCTAATCCTAAGCCGTACGCTAACACTAACCCGCGCCCTCACACTCACGCGCCTACTAAAGCGTTGCCGTACCCTCACCTGGACCCTAAACCGTCCCCGTCCCCTAACCCTAACCCTAGCCCGAACCCTAACCCTAACCCTTCCCCGAAGCCTGACCCTCACCCGTCCCCTAATCCTAAGCAGTACGCTAACACTAACCCGCGCCCTCACACGCACGCTCCCCCTGAAGCTTTGCCATACCCTCACCTGGACTCTAAACCGTCCCCGTCCCCTAACACTAACCCTAGCCCGAACCCTAACCCTAACCCTTCCCCGAAGCCTGACCCTCACCCGTCCCCAATCCTAACACGTACGCTAACACTAACCCGCGCCCTCACACGCACGCTCCCCCTAAAGCGTTGCCGTACCCTCACCTGGACCTTAAACCGTCCCCGTCCCTTAACCCTAACCCTAGCCACAACCCTAACCCTAACCCTTCCCCAAAGCCTGACCCTCACCCGTCCCCTAATCCTAACCCGTACGCTAACACTAACCCGCGCCCTCACACGCACGCTCCCCCTAAAGCGTTGCCGTACCCTCACCTGGACCCTAAACCATCCCCGTCCCCTAACCCTAACCCTAGCCCGAACCCTAACCCTAACCCTTCCCCGAAGCCTGACCCTCACCCGTCCCCTAATCCTAACCCGTACGCTAACACTAACGCGCGCCCTCACACGCACGCTCCCCTAAAGCGTTGCCGTACCCTCACCTGGACCCTAAACCGTCCCCGTCCCCTAACCCTAACCCTAGCCCGAACCCTAACCCTAACCCTTCCCCAAAGCCTGACCCTCACCCGTCCCCTAATCCTAAACCGTACGCTAACACTAACCCGCGCCCTCACACGCACGCTCCCCCTAAAGCGTTGCCGTACCCTCACCTGGACCCTAAACCGTCCCCGTCCCCTAACCCTAACCCTAGCCCGAACCCTAACCCTAACCCTTCCCCGAAGCCTGACCCTCACCCGTCCCCTAATCCTAACCTGTACGCTAACACTAACCCGCGCCCTCACACGCACGCTCCCCCTAAAGCGTTGCCGTACCCTCACCTGGACCCGAAACCGTCCCCGTCCCCTAACCCTAACCCTAGCCCGAACCCTAAACCTAACCCTTCCCCGAAGCCTGACCCTCACCCGTCCCCTAATCCTAACCCGTACGCTAACACTAACCCGCGCCCTCACACGCACGCTCCCCCTAAAGCGTTGCCGTACCCTCACCTGGACCCTGAACCGTCCCCGTCCCCTAACCCTAACCCTAGCCCGAACCCTAAACCTAACCCTTCCCCAAAGCCTGACTCTCACCCGTCCCCTAATCCTAACCCGTACGCTAACACTAACCCGCGGCCTCACACGCACGCTCCCCCTAAAGCGTTGCCGTACCCTCACCTGGACCCTAAACCGTCCCCGTCCCCTAACCCTAACCCTAGCCCGAACCCTAACCCTAACCCTTCCCCGAAGCCTGACCCTCACCCGTCCCCTAATCCTAACCAGGACGCTAACACTACCCAGCGCCCTCACATGCACGCTCCCCCTAAAGCGTTGCCGTACCCTCACCTGGACCCTAAACCGTCCCCGTCCCGTAACCCTAACCCTAGCCCGAACCCTAACCCTAACCCTTCCCCGAAGCCTGACCCTCACCCGTCCCCTAATCCTAACCCGTACGCTAACACTAACCCGCGCCCTCACACACATTCTCCCCCTAAAGTGTTGCCGTACCCTCACCTGGACCCTAAACCGTCCCCGTCCCCTAACCCTAACCCTAGCCCGAACCCTAACCCTAACCCTTCCCCGAAGCCTGACCCTCACCCGTCCCCTAATCCTAAGCCGTACGCTAACACTAACCCGCGCCCTCATACGCACGCTCCCTCTAAAGCTTTGCCGTTCCCTCACCTGGACCCTAAACCGTCCCCGTCCCCTAACCCTAACCCTAGCCCGAACCCTAACCCTAACCCTTCCCCGAAGCCTGACCCTCACCCGTCCCCTAATCCTAAGCAGTACGCTAACACTAACCCGCGCCCTCACACGCACGCTCCCCCTGAAGCTTTGCCATACCCTCACCTGGACTCTAAACCGTCCCCGTCCCCTAACACTAACCCTAGCCCGAACCCTAACCCTAACCCTTCCCCGAAGCCTGACCCTCACCCGTCCCCAATCCTAACACGTACGCTAACACTAACCCGCGCCCTCACACGCACGCTCCCCATAAAGCGTTGCCGTACCCTCACCTGGACCTTAAACCGTCCCCGTCCCTTAACCCTAACCCTAGCCACAACCCTAATCCTAACCCTTCCCCGAAGCCTGACCCTCACCCGTCCCCTAATCCTAACCCGTACGCTAACACTAACCCGCGGCCTCACACGCACGCTCCCCCTAAAGCGTTGCCGTACCCTCACCTGGACCCTAAACCGTCCCCGTCCCCTAAACCTAACCCTAGCCCGAACCCTAACCCTAACCCTTCCCCGAAGCCTGACCCTCATCCGTCCCCTAATCCTAACCCGTACGCTCACACTAACCCGCGCCCTCACACGCACGCTCCCCCTAAAGCGTTTCCGTACCCTCACCTGGACCCTAAACCGTCCCCGTCCCCTAACCCTAACCCTAGCCCGAACCCTAACCCTAACCCTTCCCCGAAGCCTGACCCTCACCCGTCCCCTAATCCTAACCCGTACGCTAACACTAACCCGCGCCCTCACACGCACGCTCCCCCTAAAGCGTTGCCGTACCCTCACCTGGACCCTAAACCGTCCCCGTCCCCTAACCCTAACCCTAGCCCGAAACCTAACCCTAACCCTTCCAAGAAGCCTGACCCTCACCCGTCCCCTAATCCTAACCCGTACGCTAAC
Source organism: Stenella coeruleoalba (assembly GCF_951394435.1). Taxonomy (NCBI): domain Eukaryota; kingdom Metazoa; phylum Chordata; class Mammalia; order Artiodactyla; family Delphinidae; genus Stenella; species Stenella coeruleoalba. The sequence continues at coordinate 14,211 of NW_027646194.1, forward strand.
ACTAACCCGCGCCCTCACACGCACGCTCCCCCTAAAGCGTTGCCGTACCCTCACCTGGACCCGAAACCGTCCCCGTCCCTTAACCCTTACCCTAGCCCGAACCCTAACCCTAACCCTTCCCCGAAGCCTGACCCTCACCCATCCCCTAATCCTAACCCGTACGCTAACACTAACCCGCGCCCTCACACGCACGCTCCCCCTAATGCGTTGCCGTACCCTCACCTGGACCCTAAACCGTCCCCGTCCCCTAACCCTAACCCTAGCCCGAACCCTAACCCTAACCCTTCCCCGAAGCCTGATCCTCACCCGTCCCCAATCCTAACCCGTACGCTAAAACTAACCCGCGCCCTCACACGCACGCTCCCCCTAAAGCGTTGCCGTACCCTCACCTGGACCCTAAACCGTCCCCGTCCCCTAACCCTAACCCTAGCCCGAACCCTAACCCTAACCCTTCCCCGAAGCCTGACCCTCACCCGTCCCCTAATCCTAACCAGGACGCTAACACTACCCAGCGCCCTCACATGCACGCTCCCCCTAAAGCGTTGCCGTACCCTCACCTGGACCCTAAACCGTCCCTGTCCCGTAACCCTAACCCTAGCCCGAACCCTAACCCTAACCCTTCCCCGAAGCCTGACCCTCAACCGTCCCCTAATCCTAACCCGTACGCTAACACTAACCCGCGCCCTAACACACATTCTCCCCCTAAAGTGCTGCCGTACCCTCACCTGGACCCTAAACCGTCCCCGTCCCCTAACCCTAACCCTAGCCCGAACCCTAACCCTAACCCTTCCCCGAAGCCTGACCCTCACCCGTCCCCTAATCCTAAGCCGTACGCTAACACTAACCCGCGCCCTCATACGCACGCTCCCTCTAAAGCTTTGCCGTACCCTCACCTGGACCCTAAACCGTCCCCGTCCCCTAACCCTAACCCTAGCCCGAACCCTAACCCTAACCCTTCCCCGAAGCCTGACCCTCACCCGTCCCCTAATCCTAAGCAGTACGCTAACACTAACCCGCGCCCTCACACGCACGCTCCCCCTGAAGCTTTGCCATACCCTCACCTGGACTCTAAACCGTCCCCGTCCCCTAACACTAACCCTAGCCCGAACCCTAACCCTAACCCTTCCCCGAAGCCTGACCCTCACCCGTCCCCTAATCCTAACCTGTACGCTAACACTAACCCGCGCCCTCACACGCACGCTCCCCCTAAAGCGTTGCCGTACCCTCACCTGGACCCGAAACCGTCCCCGTCCCCTAACCCTAACCCTAGCCCGAACCCTAAACCTAACCCTTCCCCGAAGCCTGACCCTCACCCGTCCCCTAATCCTAACCCGTACGCTAACACTAACCCGCGCCCTCACACGCACGCTCCCCCTAAAGCGTTGCCGTACCCTCACCTGGACCCTGAACCGTCCCCGTCCCCTAACCCTAACCCTAGCCCGAACCCTAAACCTAACCCTTCCCCAAAGCCTGACTCTCACCCGTCCCCTAATCCTAACCCGTACGCTAACACTAACCCGCGGCCTCACACGCACGCTCCCCCTAAAGCGTTGCCGTACCCTCACCTGGACCCTAAACCGTCCCCGTCCCCTAACCCTAACCCTAGCCCGAACCCTAACCCTAACCCTTCCCCGAAGCCTGACCCTCACCCGTCCCCTAATCCTAACCAGGACGCTAACACTACCCAGCGCCCTCACATGCACGCTCCCCCTAAAGCGTTGCCGTACCCTCACCTGGACCCTAAACCGTCCCCGTCCCGTAACCCTAACCCTAGCCCGAACCCTAACCCTAACCCTTCCCCGAAGCCTGACCCTCACCCGTCCCCTAATCCTAACCCGTACGCTAACACTAACCCGCGCCCTCACACACATTCTCCCCCTAAAGTGTTGCCGTACCCTCACCTGGACCCTAAACCGTCCCCGTCCCCTAACCCTAACCCTAGCCCGAACCCTAACCCTAACCCTTCCCCGAAGCCTGACACTCACCCGTCCCCTAATCCTAAGCCGTACGCTAACACTAACCCGCGCCCTCATACGCACGCTCCCTCTAAAGCTTTGCCGTTCCCTCACCTGGACCCTAAACCGTCCCCGTCCCCTAACCCTAACCCTAGCCCGAACCCTAACCCTAACCCTTCCCCGAAGCCTGACCCTCACCCGTCCCCTAATCCTAAGCAGTACGCTAACACTAACCCGCGCCCTCACACGCACGCTCCCCCTGAAGCTTTGCCATACCCTCACCTGGACTCTAAACCGTCCCCGTCCCCTAACACTAACCCTAGCCCGAACCCTAACCCTAACCCTTCCCCGAAGCCTGACCCTCACCCGTCCCCAATCCTAACACGTACGCTAACACTAACCCGCGCCCTCACACGCACGCTCCCCCTAAAGCGTTGCCGTACCCTCACCTGGACCTTAAACCGTCCCCGTCCCTTAACCCTAACCCTAGCCACAACCCTAATCCTAACCCTTCCCCGAAGCCTGACCCTCACCCGTCCCCTAATCCTAACCCGTACGCTAACACTAACCCGCGGCCTCACACGCACGCTCCCCCTAAAGCGTTGCCGTACCCTCACCTGGACCCTAAACCGTCCCCGTCCCCTAACCCTAACCCTAGCCCGAACCCTAACCCTAACCCTTCCCCGAAGCCTGACCCTCACCCGTCCCCTAATCCTAACCCGTACGCTAACACTAACCCGCGCCCTCACACGCACGCTCCCCCTAAAGCGTTGCCGTACCCTCACCTGGACCCTAAACCGTCCCCGTCCCCTAACCCTAACCCTAGCCCGAAACCTAACCCTAACCCTTCCAAGAAGCCTGACCCTCACCCGTCCCCTAATCCTAACCCGTACGCTAACACTAACCCGCGCCCTCACACGCACGCTCCCCCTAAAGCGTTGCCGTACCCTCACCTGGACCCGAAACCGTCCCCGTCCCTTAACCCTTACCCTAGCCCGAACCCTAACCCTAACCCTTCCCCGAAGCCTGACCCTCACCCATCCCCTAATCCTAACCCGTACGCTAACACTAACCCGCGCCCTCACACGCACGCTCCCCCTAATGCGTTGCCGTACCCTCACCTGGACCCTAAACCGTCCCCGTCCCCTAACCCTAACCCTAGCCCGAACCCTAACCCTAACCCTTCCCCGAAGCCTGATCCTCACCCGTCCCCAATCCTAACCCGTACGCTAAAACTAACCCGCGCCCTCACACGCACGCTCCCCCTAAAGCGTTGCCGTACCCTCACCTGGACCCTAAACCGTCCCCGTCCCCTAACCCTAACCCTAGCCCGAACCCTAACCCTAACCCTTCCCCGAAGCCTGACCCTCACCCGTCCCCTAATCCTAACCAGGACGCTAACACTACCCAGCGCCCTCACATGCACGCTCCCCCTAAAGCGTTGCCGTACCCTCACCTGGACCCTAAACCGTCCCTGTCCCGTAACCCTAACCCTAGCCCGAACCCTAACCCTAACCCTTCCCCGAAGCCTGACCCTCAACCGTCCCCTAATCCTAACCCGTACGCTAACACTAACCCGCGCCCTAACACACATTCTCCCCCTAAAGTGCTGCCGTACCCTCACCTGGACCCTAAACCGTCCCCGTCCCCTAACCCTAACCCTAGCCCGAACCCTAACCCTAACCCTTCCCCGAAGCCTGACCCTCACCCGTCCCCTAATCCTAAGCCGTACGCTAACACTAACCCGCGCCCTCATACGCACGCTCCCTCTAAAGCTTTGCCGTACCCTCACCTGGACCCTAAACCGTCCCCGTCCCCTAACCCTAACCCTAGCCCGAACCCTAACCCTAACCCTTCCCCGAAGCCTGACCCTCACCCGTCCCCTAATCCTAAGCAGTACGCTAACACTAACCCGCGCCCTCACACGCACGCTCCCCCTGAAGCTTTGCCATACCCTCACCTGGACTCTAAACCGTCCCCGTCCCCTAACACTAACCCTAGCCCGAACCCTAACCCTAACCCTTCCCCGAAGCCTGACCCTCACCCGTCCCCAATCCTAACACGTACGCTAACACTAACCCGCGCCCTCACACGCACGCTCCCCCTAAAGCGTTGCCGTACCCTCACCTGGACCTTAAACCGTCCCCGTCCCTTAACCCTAACCCTAGCCACAACCCTAACCCTAACCCTTCCCCGAAGCCTGACCCTCACCCGTCCCCTAATCCTAACCCGTACGCTAACACTAACCCGCGCCCTCACACGCACGATCCCCCTAAAGCGTTGCCGTACCCTCACCTGGACCCGAAACCGTCCCCGTCCCTTAACCCTTACCCTAGCCCGAACCCTAACCCTAACCCTTCCCCGAAGCCTGACCCTCACCCGTCCCCTAATCCTAAACCGTACGCTAACACTAACCCGCGCCCTCACACGCACGCTCCCCCTAAAGCGTTGCCGTACCCTCACCTGGACTCTAAACCGTCCCCGTCCCCTAACCCTAACCCTAGCCCGAACCCTAACCCTAACCCTTCCCCGAAGCCTGACCCTCACCCGTCCCCTAATCCTAACCCGTACGCTAACACTAACCCGCGCCCTCACACGCACGCTCCCCCTAAAGCGTTGCCGTACCCTCACCTGGACCCTAAACCGTCCCCGTCCCCTAACCCTAACCCTAGCCCGAACCCTAACCCTAACCCTTCCCCGAAGCCTGACCCTCACCCGTCCCCTAATCCTAACACGTACGCTAACACTAACCCGCGCCCTCACACGCACGCTCCCCCTAAAGCGTTGCCGTACCCTCACCTGGACCCTAAACCGTCCCCGTCCCCTAACCCTAACCCTAGCCCGAACCCTAACCCTAACCCTTCCCCGAAGCCTGAACCTCACCCGTCCCCTAATCCTAACACGTACGCTAACACTAACCCGCGCCCTCACACGCACGCTCCCCCTAAAGCGTTGCCGTACCCTCACCTGGACCCTAAACCGTCCCCGTCCCCTAAGCCTAACCCTAGCCCGAACCCTAACCCTAACCCTTCCCCGAAGCCTGACCCTCACCCGTCCCCTATCCTAACCCGTACGCTAACACTAACCCGCGCCCTCACACGCACGATCCCCCTAAAGCGTTGCCGTACCCTCACCTGGACCCTAAACCTTCCCCGTCCCCTAACACTAACCCTAGCCCGAACCCTAAACCTAACCCTTCCCCGAAGCCTGACCCTCACCCGTCCCCTAATCCTAAGCCGTACGCTAACACTAACCCGCGCCCTCACACTCACGCGCCTACTAAAGCGTTGCCGTACCCTCACCTGGACCCTAAACCGTCCCCGTCCCCTAACCCTAACCCTAGCCCGAACCCTAACCCTAACCCTTCCCCGAAGCCTGACCCTCACCCGTCCCCTAATCCTAAGCCGTACGCTAACACTAACCCGCGCCCTCACACGCACGCTCCCCCTAAAGCGTTGCCGTACCCTCACCTGGACCCTAAACCGTCCCCATCCCCTAACCCTAACCCTAGCCCGAACCCTAACCATAACCCTTCCCCGAAGCCTGACCCTCACCCGTCACCTAATCCTAAGCCGTATGCTAACACTAACGCGCGCCCTCACACGCACACTCCCCCTAAAGCGTTGCCGTACCCTCACCTGGACCCTAAACCGTCCCCGTCCCCTAACCCTAACCCTAGCCCGAACCCTAACCCTAACACTTCCCCGAAGCCTGACCCTCACCCGTCCCCTAATCCTAACCCGTAGGCTAACACTAACCCGCGCCCTCACACGCACGCTCCCCCTAAAGCGTTGCCGTACCCTCACCTGGACCCTAAACCGTCCCCGTCCCCTAACCCTAACCCTAGCCCGAACCCTAACCCTAACCCTTCCCCGAAGCCTGACCCTCACCCGTCCCCTAATCCTAACCCGTACGCTAACACTAACCCGCGCCCTCACACGCACGCTCCCCCTAAAGCGTTGCCGTACCCTCACCTGGACCCGAAACCGTCCCCGTCCCTTAACCCTAACCCTAGCCACAACCCTAACCCTAACCCTTCCCCGAAGCCTGACCCTCACCCGTCCCCTAATCCTAACCCGTACGCTAACACTAACCCGCGCCCTCACACGCACGCTCCCCCTAAAGCGTTGCCGTACCCTCACCTGGACCCGAAACCGTCCCCGTCCCTTAACCCTTACCCTAGCCCGAACCCTAACCCTAACCCTTCCCCGAAGCCTGACCCTCACCCGTCCCCTAATCCTAACCCGTACGCTAACACTAACCCGCGCCCTCACACGCACGCTCCCCCTAAAGCGTTGCCGTACCCTCACCTGGACCCTAAACTGTCCCCGTCCCCTAACCCTAACCCTAGCCCGAACCCTAACCCTAACCCTTCCCCGAAGCCTGACCCTCACCCGTCCCCTAATCCTAACCCGTACGCTAACACTAACCCGCGCCCTCACACGCACGCTCCCCCTAAAGCGTTGCCGTACCCTCACCTGGACCCTAAACCGTCCCCGTCCCCTAACCCTAACCCTAGCCCGAACCCTAACCCTAACCCTTCCCCGAAGCCTGAACCTCACCCGTCCCCTAATCCTAACCCGTACGCTAACACTAACCCGCGCCCTCACACGCACGCTCCCCCTAAAGCGTTGCCGTACACTCACCTGGACCCTAAACCGTCCCCGTCCCCTAACCCTAACCCTAGCCCGAACCCTAACCCTAACCCTTCCCCGAAGCCTGACCCTCACCCGTCCCCTAATCCTAACCCGTACGCTAACACTAACCCGCGCCCTCACACGCACGCTCCCCCTAAAGCGTTGCCGTACCCTCACCTGGACCCTAAACCGTCCCCGTCCCCTAACCCTAACCCTAGCCCGAACCCTAACCCTAACCCTTCCAAGAAGCCTGACCCTCACCCGTCCCCTAATCCTAACCCGTACGCTAACACTAACCCGCGCCCTCACACGCACGCTCCCCCTAAAGCGTTGCCGTACCCTCACCTGGACCCGAAACCGTCCCCGTCCCTTAACCCTTACCCTAGCCCGAACCCTAACCCTAACCCTTCCCCGAAGCCTGACCCTCACCCATCCCCTAATCCTAACCCGTACGCTAACACTAACCCGCGCCCTCACACGCACGCTCCCCCTAATGCGTTGCCGTACCCTCACCTGGACCCTAAACCGTCCCCGTCCCCTAACCCTAACCCTAGCCCGAACCCTAACCCTAACCCTTCCCCGAAGCCTGATCCTCACCCGTCCCCTAATCCTAACCCGTACGCTAAAACTAACCCGCGCCCTCACACGCACGCTCCCCCTAAAGCGTTGCCGTACCCTCACCTGGACCCTAAACCGTCCCCGTCCCCTAACCCTAACCCTAGCCCGAACCCTAACCCTAACCCTTCCCCGAAGCCTGACCCTCACCCGTCCCCTAATCCTAACCAGGACGCTAACACTACCCAGCGCCCTCACATTCACGCTCCCCCTAAAGCGTTGCCGTACCCTCACCTGGACCGTAAACCGTCCCTGTCCCGTAACCCTAACCCTAGCCCGAACCCTAACCCTAACCCTTCCCCGAAGCCTGACCCTCAACCGTCCCCTAATCCTAACCCGTACGCTAACACTAACCCGCGCCCTAACACACATTCTCCCCCTAAAGTGCTGCCGTACCCTCACCTGGACCCTAAACCGTCCCCGTCCCCTAACCCTAACCCTAGCCCGAACCCTAACCCTAACCCTTCCCCGAAGCCTGACCCTCACCCGTCCCCTAATCCTAAGCCGTACGCTAACACTAACCCGCGCCCTCATACGCACGCTCCCTCTAAAGCTTTGCCGTACCCTCACCTGGACCCTAAACCGTCCCCGTCCCCTAACCCTAACCCTAGCCCGAACCCTAACCCTAACCCTTCCCCGAAGCCTGACCCTCACCCGTCCCCTAATCCTAAGCAGTACGCTAACACTAACCCGCGCCCTCACACGCACGCTCCCCCTGAAGCTTTGCCATACCCTCACCTGGACTCTAAACCGTCCCCGTCCCCTAACACTAACCCTAGCCCGAACCCTAACCCTAACCCTTCCCCGAAGCCTGACCCTCACCCGTCCCCAATCCTAACACGTACGCTAACACTAACCCGCGCCCTCACACGCACGCTCCCCCTAAAGCGTTGCCGTACCCTCACCTGGACCTTAAACCGTCCCCGTCCCTTAACCCTAACCCTAGCCACAACCCTAACCCTAACCCTTCCCCGAAGCCTGACCCTCACCCGTCCCCTAATCCTAACCGGTACGCTAACACTAACCCGCGCCCTCACACGCACGATCCCCCTAAAGCGTTGCCGTACCCTCACCTGGACCCGAAACCGTCCCCGTCCCTTAACCCTTACCCTAGCCCGAACCCTAACCCTAACCCTTCCCCGAAGCCTGACCCTCACCCGTCCCCTAATCCTAAACCGTACGCTAACACTAACCCGCGCCCTCACACGCACGCTCCCCCTAAAGCGTTGCCGTACCCTCACCTGGACTCTAAACCGTCCCCGTCCCCTAACCCTAACCCTAGCCCGAACCCTAACCCTAACCCTTCCCCGAAGCCTGACCCTCACCCGTCCCCTAATCCTAACCCGTACGCTAACACTAACCCGCGCCCTCACACGCACGCTCCCCCTAAAGCGTTGCCGTACCCTCACCTGGACCCTAAACCGTCCCCGTCCCCTAACCCTAACCCTAGCCCGAACCCTAACCCTAACCCTTCCCCGAAGCCTGACCCTCACCCGTCCCCTAATCCTAACACGTACGCTAACACTAACCCGCGCCCTCACACGCACGCTCCCCCTAAAGCGTTGCCGTACCCTCACCTGGACCCTAAACCGTCCCCGTCCCCTAACCCTAACCCTAGCCCGAACCCTAACCCTAACCCTTCCCCGAAGCCTGAACCTCACCCGTCCCCTAATCCTAACACGTACGCTAACACTAACCCGCGCCCTCACACGCACGCTCCCCCTAAAGCGTTGCCGTACCCTCACCTGGACCCTAAACCGTCCCCGTCCCCTAAGCCTAACCCTAGCCCGAACCCTAACCCTAACCCTTCCCCGAAGCCTGACCCTCACCCGTCCCCTATCCTAACCCGTACGCTAACACTAACCCGCGCCCTCACACGCACGCTCCCCCTAAAGCGTTGCCGTACCCTCACCTGGACCCTAAACCTTCCCCGTCCCCTAACACTAACCCTAGCCCGAACCCTAAACCTAACCCTTCCCCGAAGCCTGACCCTCACCCGTCCCCTAATCCTAAGCCGTACGCTAACACTAACCCGCGCCCTCACACTCACGCGCCTACTAAAGCGTTGCCGTACCCTCACCTGGACCCTAAACCGTCCCCGTCCCCTAACCCTAACCCTAGCCCGAACCCTAACCCTAACCCTTCCCCGAAGCCTGACCCTCACCCGTCCCCTAATCCTAAGCCGTACGCTAACACTAACCCGCGCCCTCACACGCACGCTCCCCCTAAAGCGTTGCCGTACCCTCACCTGGACCCTAAACCGTCCCCATCCCCTAACCCTAACCCTAGCCCGAACCCTAACCATAACCCTTCCCCGAAGCCTGACCCTCACCCGTCACCTAATCCTAAGCCGTATGCTAACACTAACGCGCGCCCTCACACGCACACTCCCCCTAAAGCGTTGCCGTACCCTCACCTGGACCCTAAACCGTCCCCGTCCCCTAACCCTAACCCTAGCCCGAACCCTAACCCTAACACTTCCCCGAAGCCTGACCCTCACCCGTCCCCTAATCCTAACCCGTAGGCTAACACTAACCCGCGCCCTCACACGCACGCTCCCCCTAAAGCGTTGCCGTACCCTCACCTGGACCCTAAACCGTCCCCGTCCCCTAACCCTAACCCTAGCCCGAACCCTAACCCTAACCCTTCCCCGAAGCCTGACCCTCACCCGTCCCCTAATCCTAACCCGTACGCTAACACTAACCCGCGCCCTCACACGCACGCTCCCCCTAAAGCGTTGCCGTACCCTCACCTGGACCCGAAACCGTCCCCGTCCCTTAACCCTAACCCTAGCCACAATTCTAACCCTAACCCTTCCCCGAAGCCTGACCCTCACCCGTCCCCTAATCCTAACCCGTACGCTAACACTAACCCGCGCCCTCACACGCACGCTCCCCCTAAAGCGTTGCCGTACCCTCACCTGGACCCGAAACCGTCCCCGTCCCTTAACCCTTACCCTAGCCCGAACCCTAACCCTAACCCTTCCCCGAAGCCTGACCCTCACCCGTCCCCTAATCCTAACCCGTACGCTAACACTAACCCGCGCCCTCACACGCACGCTCCCCCTAAAGCGTTGCCGTACCCTCACCTGGACCCTAAACCGTCCCCGTCCCCTAACCCTAACCCTAGCCCGAACCCTAACCCTAACCCTTCCCCGAAGCCTGACCCTCACCCGTCCCCTAATCCTAACCCGTACGCTAACACTAACCCGCGCCCTCACACGCACGCTCCCCCTAAAGCGTTGCCGTACCCTCACCTGGACCCTAAACCGTCCCCGTCCCCTAACCCTAACCCTAGCCCGAACCCTAACCCTAACCCTTCCCCGAAGCCTGAACCTCACCCGTCCCCTAATCCTAACCCGTACGCTAACACTAACCCGCGCCCTCACACGCACGCTCCCCCTAAAGCGTTGCCGTACACTCACCTGGACCCTAAACCGTCCCCGTCCCCTAACCCTAACCCTAGCCCGAACCCTAACCCTAACCCTTCCCCGAAGCCTGACCCTCACCCGTCCCCTAATCCTAACCCGTACGCTAACACTAACCCGCGCCCTCACACGCACGCTCCCCCTAAAGCGTTGCCGTACCCTCACCTGGACCCTAAACCGTCCCCGTCCCCTAACCCTAACCCTAGCCCGAACCCTAACCCTAACCCTTCCAAGAAGCCTGACCCTCACCCGTCCCCTAATCCTAACCCGTACGCTAACACTAACCCGCGCCCTCACACGCACGCTCCCCCTAAAGCGTTGCCGTACCCTCACCTGGACCCGAAACCGTCCCCGTCCCTTAACCCTTACCCTAGCCCGAACCCTAACCCTAACCCTTCCCCGAAGCCTGACCCTCACCCATCCCCTAATCCTAACCCGTACGCTAACACTAACCCGCGCCCTCACACGCACGCTCCCCCTAATGCGTTGCCGTACCCTCACCTGGACCCTAAACCGTCCCCGTCCCCTAACCCTAACCCTAGCCCGAACCCTAACCCTAACCCTTCCCCGAAGCCTGATCCTCACCCGTCCCCTAATCCTAACCCGTACGCTAAAACTAACCCGCGCCCTCACACGCACGCTCCCCCTAAAGCGTTGCCGTACCCTCACCTGGACCCTAAACCGTCCCCGTCCCCTAACCCTAACCCTAGCCCGAACCCTAACCCTAACCCTTCCCCGAAGCCTGACCCTCACCCGTCCCCTAATCCTAACCAGGACGCTAACACTACCCAGCGCCCTCACATGCACGCTCCCCCTAAAGCGTTGCCGTACCCTCACCTGGACCCTAAACCGTCCCTGTCCCGTAACCCTAACCCTAGCCCGAACCCTAACCCTAACCCTTCCCCGAAGCCTGACCCTCAACCGTCCCCTAATCCTAACCCGTACGCTAACACTAACCCGCGCCCTAACACACATTCTCCCCCTAAAGTGCTGCCGTACCCTCACCTGGACCCTAAACCGTCCCCGTCCCCTAACCCTAACCCTAGCCCGAACCCTAACCCTAACCCTTCCCCGAAGCCTGACCCTCACCCGTCCCCTAATCCTAAGCCGTACGCTAACACTAACCCGCGCCCTCATACGCACGCTCCCTCTAAAGCTTTGCCGTACCCTCACCTGGACCCTAAACCGTCCCCGTCCCCTAACCCTAACCCTAGCCCGAACCCTAACCCTAACCCTTCCCCGAAGCCTGACCCTCACCCGTCCCCTAATCCTAAGCAGTACGCTAACACTAACCCGCGCCCTCACACGCACGCTCCCCCTGAAGCTTTGCCATACCCTCACCTGGACTCTAAACCGTCCCCGTCCCCTAACACTAACCCTAGCCCGAACCCTAACCCTAACCCTTCCCCGAAGCCTGACCCTCACCCGTCCCCAATCCTAACACGTACGCTAACACTAACCCGCGCCCTCACACGCACGCTCCCCCTAAAGCGTTGCCGTACCCTCACCTGGACCTTAAACCGTCCCCGTCCCTTAACCCTAACCCTAGCCACAACCCTAACCCTAACCCTTCCCCGAAGCCTGACCCTCACCCGTCCCCTAATCCTAACCCGTACGCTAACACTAACCCGCGCCCTCACACGCACGATCCCCCTAAAGCGTTGCCGTACCCTCACCTGGACCCGAAACCGTCCCCGTCCCTTAACCCTTACCCTAGCCCGAACCCTAACCCTAACCCTTCCCCGAAGCCTGACCCTCACCCGTCCCATAATCCTAAACCGTACGCTAACACTAACCCGCGCCCTCACACGCACGCTCCCCCTAAAGCGTTGCCGTACCCTCACCTGGACTCTAAACCGTCCCCGTCCCCTAACCCTAACCCTAGCCCGAACCCTAACCCTAACCCTTCCCCGAAGCCTGACCCTCACCCGTCCCCTAATCCTAACCCGTACGCTAACACTAACCCGCGCCCTCACACGCACGCTCCCCCTAAAGCGTTGCCGTACCCTCACCTGGACCCTAAACCGTCCCCGTCCCCTAACCCTAACCCTAGCCCGAACCCTAACCCTAACCCTTCCCTGAAGCCTGACCCTCACCCGTCCCCTAATCCTAACACGTACGCTAACACTAACCCGCGCCCTCACACGCACGCTCCCCCTAAAGCGTTGCCGTACCCTCACCTGGACCCTAAACCGTCCCCGTCCCCTAACCCTAACCCTAGCCCGAACCCTAACCCTAACCCTTCCCCGAAGCCTGAACCTCACCCGTCCCCTAATCCTAACACGTACGCTAACACTAACCCGCGCCCTCACACGCACGCTCCCCCTAAAGCGTTGCCGTACCCTCACCTGGACCCTAAACCGTCCCCGTCCCCTAAGCCTAACCCTAGCCCGAACCCTAACCCTAACCCTTCCCCGAAGCCTGACCCTCACCCGTCCCCTATCCTAACCCGTACGCTAACACTAACCCGCGCCCTCACACGCACGCTCCCCCTAAAGCGTTGCCGTACCCTCACCTGGACCCTAAACCTTCCCCGTCCCCTAACACTAACCCTAGCCCGAACCCTAAACCTAACCCTTCCCCGAAGCCTGACCCTCACCCGTCCCCTAATCCTAAGCCGTACGCTAACACTAACCCGCGCCCTCACACTCACGCGCCTACTAAAGCGTTGCCGTACCCTCACCTGGACCCTAAACCGTCCCCGTCCCCTAACCCTAACCCTAGCCCGAACCCTAACCCTAACCCTTCCCCGAAGCCTGACCCTCACCCGTCCCCTAATCCTAAGCCGTACGCTAACACTAACCCGCGCCCTCTCACGCACGCTCCCCCTAAAGCGTTGCCGTACCCTCACCTGGACCCTAAACCGTCCCCATCCCCTAACCCTAACCCTAGCCCGAACCCTAACCATAACCCTTCCCCGAAGCCTGACCCTCACCCGTCACCTAATCCTAAGCCGTATGCTAACACTAACGCGCGCCCTCACACGCACACTCCCCCTAAAGCGTTGCCGTACCCTCACCTGGACCCTAAACCGTCCCCGTCCCCTAACCCTAACCCTAGCCCGAACCCTAACCCTAACACTTCCCCGAAGCCTGACCCTCACCCGTCCCCTAATCCTAACCCGTAGGCTAACACTAACCCGCGCCCTCACACGCACGCTCCCCCTAAAGCGTTGCCGTACCCTCACCTGGACCCTAAACCGTCCCCGTCCCCTAACCCTAACCCTAGCCCGAACCCTAACCCTAACCCTTCCCCGAAGCCTGACCCTCACCCGTCCCCTAATCCTAACCCGTACGCTAACACTAACCCGCGCCCTCACACGCACGCTCCCCCTAAAGCGTTGCCGTACCCTCACCTGGACCCGAAACCGTCCCCGTCCCTTAACCCTAACCCTAGCCACAACCCTAACCCTAACCCTTCCCCGAAGCCTGACCCTCACCCGTCCCCTAATCCTAACCCGTACGCTAACACTAACCCGCGCCCTCACACGCACGCTCCCCCTAAAGCGTTGCCGTACCCTCACCTGGACCCGAAACCGTCCCCGTCCCTTAACCCTTACCCTAGCCCGAACCCTAACCCTAACCCTTCCCCGAAGCCTGACCCTCACCCGTCCCCTAATCCTAACACGTACGCTAACACTAACCCGCGCCCTCACACGCACGCTCCCCCTAAAGCGTTGCCGTACCCTCACCTGGACCCTAAACCGTCCCCGTCCCCTAACCCTAACCCTAGCCACAACCCTAACCCTAACCCTTCCCCGAAGCCTGACCCTCACCCGTCCCCTAATCCTAACCCGTACGCTAACACTAACCCGCGGCCTCACACGCACGCTCCCCCTAAAGCGTTGCCGTACCCTCACCTGGACCCTAAACCGTCCCCGTCCCCTAACCCTAACCCTAGCCCGAACCCTAACCCTAACCCTTCCCCGAAGCCTGAACCTCACCCGTCCCCTAATCCTAACCCGTACGCTAACACTAACCCGCGCCCTCACACGCACGCTCCCCCTAAAGCGTTGCCGTACACTCACCTGGACCCTAAACCGTCCCCGTCCCCTAACCCTAACCCTAGCCCGAACCCTAACCCTAACCCTTCCCCGAAGCCTGACCCTCACCCGTCCCCTAATCCTAACCCGTACGCTAACACTAACCCGCGCCCTCACACGCACGCTCCCCCTAAAGCGTTGCCGTACCCTCACCTGGACCCTAAACCGTCCCCGTCCCCTAACCCTAACCCTAGCCCGAACCCTAACCCTAACCCTTCCCCGAAGCCTGACCCTCACCCGTCCCCTAATCCTAACCCGTACGCTAACACTAACCCGCGCCCTCACACGCACGCTCCCCCTAAAGCGTTGCCGTACCCTCACCTGGACCCTAAACCGTCCCCGTCCCCTAACCCTAACCCTAGCCCGAACCCTAACCCTAACCCTTCCCCGAAGCCTGACCCTCACCCGTCCCCTAATCCTAACCAGGACGCTAACACTACCCAGCGCCCTCACATGCACGCTCCCCCTAAAGCGTTGCCGTACCCTCACCTGGACCCTAAACCGTCCCTGTCCCGTAACCCTAACCCTAGCCCGAACCCTAACCCTAACCCTTCCCCGAAGCCTGACCCTCAACCGTCCCCTAATCCTAACCCGTACGCTAACACTAACCCGCGCCCTAACACACATTCTCCCCCTAAAGTGCTGCCGTACCCTCACCTGGACCCTAAACCGTCCCCGTCCCCTAACCCTAACCCTAGCCCGAACCCTAACCCTAACCCTTCCCCGAAGCCTGACCCTCACCCGTCCCCTAATCCTAAGCCGTACGCTAACACTAACCCGCGCCCTCATACGCACGCTCCCTCTAAAGCTTTGCCGTACCCTCACCTGGACCCTAAACCGTCCCCGTCCCCTAACCCTAACCCTAGCCCGAACCCTAACCCTAACCCTTCCCCGAAGCCTGACCCTCACCCGTCCCCTAATCCTAAGCAGTACGCTAACACTAACCCGCGCCCTCACACGCACGCTCCCCCTGAAGCTTTGCCATACCCTCACCTGGACTCTAAACCGTCCCCGTCCCCTAACACTAACCCTAGCCCGAACCCTAACCCTAACCCTTCCCCGAAGCCTGACCCTCACCCGTCCCCAATCCTAACACGTACGCTAACACTAACCCGCGCCCTCACACGCACGCTCCCCCTAAAGCGTTGCCGTACCCTCACCTGGACCTTAAACCGTCCCCGTCCCTTAACCCTAACCCTAGCCACAACCCTAACCCTAACCCTTCCCCGAAGCCTGACCCTCACCCGTCCCCTAATCCTAACCCGTACGCTAACACTAACCCGCGCCCTCACACGCACGATCCCCCTAAAGCGTTGCCGTACCCTCACCTGGACCCGAAACCGTCCCCGTCCCTTAACCCTTACCCTAGCCCGAACCCTAACCCTAACCCTTCCCCGAAGCCTGACCCTCACCCGTCCCATAATCCTAAACCGTACGCTAACACTAACCCGCGCCCTCACACGCACGCTCCCCCTAAAGCGTTGCCGTACCCTCACCTGGACTCTAAACCGTCCCCGTCCCCTAACCCTAACCCTAGCCCGAACCCTAACCCTAACCCTTCCCCGAAGCCTGACCCTCACCCGTCCCCTAATCCTAACCCGTACGCTAACACTAACCCGCGCCCTCACACGCACGCTCCCCCTAAAGCGTTGCCGTACCCTCACCTGGACCCTAAACCGTCCCCGTCCCCTAACCCTAACCCTAGCCCGAACCCTAACCCTAACCCTTCCCTGAAGCCTGACCCTCACCCGTCCCCTAATCCTAACACGTACGCTAACACTAACCCGCGCCCTCACACGCACGCTCCCCCTAAAGCGTTGCCGTACCCTCACCTGGACCCTAAACCGTCCCCGTCCCCTAACCCTAACCCTAGCCCGAACCCTAACCCTAACCCTTCCCCGAAGCCTGAACCTCACCCGTCCCCTAATCCTAACACGTACGCTAACACTAACCCGCGCCCTCACACGCACGCTCCCCCTAAAGCGTTGCCGTACCCTCACCTGGACCCTAAACCGTCCCCGTCCCCTAAGCCTAACCCTAGCCCGAACCCTAACCCTAACCCTTCCCCGAAGCCTGACCCTCACCCGTCCCCTATCCTAACCCGTACGCTAACACTAACCCGCGCCCTCACACGCACGCTCCCCCTAAAGCGTTGCCGTACCCTCACCTGGACCCTAAACCTTCCCCGTCCCCTAACACTAACCCTAGCCCGAACCCTAAACCTAACCCTTCCCCGAAGCCTGACCCTCACCCGTCCCCTAATCCTAAGCCGTACGCTAACACTAACCCGCGCCCTCACACTCACGCGCCTACTAAAGCGTTGCCGTACCCTCACCTGGACCCTAAACCGTCCCCGTCCCCTAACCCTAACCCTAGCCCGAACCCTAACCCTAACCCTTCCCCGAAGCCTGACCCTCACCCGTCCCCTAATCCTAAGCCGTACGCTAACACTAACCCGCGCCCTCACACGCACGCTCCCCCTAAAGCGTTGCCGTACCCTCACCTGGACCCTAAACCGTCCCCATCCCCTAACCCTAACCCTAGCCCGAACCCTAACCATAACCCTTCCCCGAAGCCTGACCCTCACCCGTCACCTAATCCTAAGCCGTATGCTAACACTAACGCGCGCCCTCACACGCACACTCCCCCTAAAGCGTTGCCGTACCCTCACCTGGACCCTAAACCGTCCCCGTCCCCTAACCCTAACCCTAGCCCGAACCCTAACCCTAACACTTCCCCGAAGCCTGACCCTCACCCGTCCCCTAATCCTAACCCGTAGGCTAACACTAACCCGCGCCCTCACACGCACGCTCCCCCTAAAGCGTTGCCGTACCCTCACCTGGACCCTAAACCGTCCCCGTCCCCTAACCCTAACCCTAGCCCGAACCCTAACCCTAACCCTTCCCCGAAGCCTGACCCTCACCCGTCCCCTAATCCTAACCCGTACGCTAACACTAACCCGCGCCCTCACACGCACGCTCCCCCTAAAGCGTTGCCGTACCCTCACCTGGACCCGAAACCGTCCCCGTCCCTTAACCCTAACCCTAGCCACAACCCTAACCCTAACCCTTCCCCGAAGCCTGACCCTCACCCGTCCCCTAATCCTAACCCGTACGCTAACACTAACCCGCGCCCTCACACGCACGCTCCCCCTAAAGCGTTGCCGTACCCTCACCTGGACCCGAAACCGTCCCCGTCCCTTAACCCTTACCCTAGCCCGAACCCTAACCCTAACCCTTCCCCGAAGCCTGACCCTCACCCGTCCCCTAATCCTAACACGTACGCTAACACTAACCCGCGCCCTCACACGCACGCTCCCCCTAAAGCGTTGCCGTACCCTCACCTGGACCCTAAACCGTCCCCGTCCCCTAACCCTAACCCTAGCCACAACCCTAACCCTAACCCTTCCCCGAAGCCTGACCCTCACCCGTCCCCTAATCCTAACCCGTACGCTAACACTAACCCGCGGCCTCACACGCACGCTCCCCCTAAAGCGTTGCCGTACCCTCACCTGGACCCTAAACCGTCCCCGTCCCCTAACCCTAACCCTAGCCCGAACCCTAACCCTAACCCTTCCCCGAAGCCTGAACCTCACCCGTCCCCTAATCCTAACCCGTACGCTAACACTAACCCGCGCCCTCACACGCACGCTCCCCCTAAAGCGTTGCCGTACACTCACCTGGACCCTAAACCGTCCCCGTCCCCTAACCCTAACCCTAGCCCGAACCCTAACCCTAACCCTTCCCCGAAGCCTGACCCTCACCCGTCCCCTAATCCTAACCCGTACGCTAACACTAACCCGCGCCCTCACACGCACGCTCCCCCTAAAGCGTTGCCGTACCCTCACCTGGACCCTAAACCGTCCCCGTCCCCTAACCCTAACCCTAGCCCGAACCCTAACCCTAACCCTTCCCCGAAGCCTGACCCTCACCCGTCCCCTAATCCTAACCCGTACGCTAACACTAACCCGCGACCTCACACGCACGCTCCCCCTAAAGCGTTGCCGTACCCTCACCTGGACCCGAAACCGTCCCCGTCCCCTAACCCTAACCCTAGCCCGAACCCTAAACCTAACCCTTCCCCGAAGCCTGACCCTCAACCGTCCCCTAATCCTAACCCGTACGTTAATACTAACCCGCGCCCTCACACGCACGCTCCCCCTAAAGCGTTGCCGTACCCTCACCTGGACCCTAAACCGTCCCCGTCCCCTAACCCTAACCCTAGCCCGAACCCTAACCCTAACCCTTCCCCGAAGCCTGACCCTCACCCGTCACCAAATCCTAACCCGTACGCTAACACTAACCCGCGCCCTCACACGCACGCTCCCCCTAAAGCGTTGCCGTACCCTCAACTGGACCCTAAACCGTCCCCGTCCCCTAACGCTAACCCTAGCCCGAACCCTAACCCTAACCCTTCCCCGAAGCCTGACCCTCACCCGTCACTTAATCCTAACCCGTACGCTAACACTAATCCGCACCCTCACACGCACGCTCCCCCTAAAGCGTTGCCGTACCCTCACCTGGACCCTAAACCGTCCCCGTCCCCTAAGCCTAACCCTAGCCCGAACCCTAACCCTAACCCTTCCCCGAAGCCTGACCCTCACCCGTCCCCTATCCTAACCCGTACGCTAACACTAACCCGCGCCCTCACACGCACGCTCCCCCTAAAGCGTTGCCGTACCCTCACCTGGACCCTAAACCTTCCCCGTCCCCTAACACTAACCCTAGCCCGAACCCTAAACCTAACCCTTCCCCGAAGCCTGACCCTCACCCGTCCCCTAATCCTAAGCCGTACGCTAACACTAACCCGCGCCCTCACACTCAAGCGCCTACTAAAGCGTTGCCGTACCCTCACCTGGACCCTAAACCGTCCCCGTCCCCTAACCCTAACCCTAGCCCGAACCCTAACCCTAACCCTTCCCCGAATCCTGACCCTCACCCGTCCCCTAATCCTAAGCCGTACGCTAACACTAACCCGCGCCCTCACACGCACGCTCCCCCTAAAGCGTTGCCGTACCCTCACCTGGACCCTAAACCGTCCCCATCCCCTAACCCTAACCCTAGCCCGAACCCTAACCATAACCCTTCCCCGAAGCCTGACCCTCACCCGTCACCTAATCCTAAGCCGTACGCTAACACTAACGCGCGCCCTCACACGCACACTCCCCCTAAAGCGTTGCCGTACCCTCACCTGGACCCTAAACCGTCCCCGTCCCCTAACCCTAACCCTAGCCCGAACCCTAACCCTAACACTTCCCCGAAGCCTGACCCTCACCCGTCCCCTAATCCTAACCCGTAGGCTAACACTAACCCGCGCCCTCACACGCACGCTCCCCCTAAAGCGTTGCCGTACCCTCACCTGGACCCTAAACGTCCCCTAACCCTAACCCTAGCCCGAACCCTAACCCTAACCCTTCCCCGAAGCCTGACCCTCACCCGTCCCCTAATCCTAACCCGTACGCTAACACTAACCCGCGCCCTCACACGCACGCTCCCCCTAAAGCGTTGCCGTACCCTCACCTGGACCCGAAACCGTCCCCGTCCCTTAACCCTAACCCTAGCCACAACCCTAACCCTAACCCTTCCCCGAAGCCTGACCCTCACCCGTCCCCTAATCCTAACCCGTACGCTAACACTAACCTGCGCCCTCACACGCACGCTCCCCCTAAAGCGTTGCCGTACCCTCACCTGGACCCGAAACCGTCCCCGTCCCTTAACCCTTACCCTAGCCCGAACCCTAACCCTAACCCTTCCCCGAAGCCTGACCCTCACCCGTCCCCTAATCCTAACCCGTACGCTAACACTAACCCACGCCCTCACACGCACGCTCCCCCTAAAGCGTTGCCGTACCCTCACCTGGACCCTAAACCGTCCCCGTCCCCTAACCCTAACCCTAGCCCGAACCGTAACCCTAACCCTTCCCCGAAGCCTGACCCTCACCCGTCCCCTAATCCTAACCCGTACGCTAACACTAACCCGCGCCCTCACACGCACGCTCCCCCTAAAGCGTTGCCGTACCCTCACCTGGACCCTAAACCGTCCCCGTCCCCTAACCCTAACCCTAGCCCGAACCCTAACCCTAACCCTTCCCCGAAGCCTGAACCTCACCCGTCCCCTAATCCTAACCCGTACGCTAACACTAACCCGCGCCCTCACACGCACGCTCCCCCTAAAGCGTTGCCGTACACTCACCTGGACCCTAAACCGTCCCCGTCCCCTAACCCTAACCCTAGCCCGAACCCTAACCCTAACCCTTCCCCGAAGCCTGACCCTCACCCGTCCCCTAATCCTAACTCGTACGCTAACACTAACGCGCGCCCTCACACGCACGCTCCCCCTAAAGCGTTGCCGTACCCTCACCTGGACCCTAAACCGTCCCCGTCCCCTAACCCTAACCCTAGCCCGAACCCTAACCCTAACCCTTCCCCGAAGCCTGACCCTCACCCGTCCCCTAATCCTAACCCGTACGCTAACACTACCCTGCGCCCTCACACGCACGCTCCCCCTAAAGCGTTGCCGTACCCTCACCTGGACCCTAAACCGTCCCCGTCCCCTAACCCTAACCCTAGCCCGAACCCTAACCCTAACCCTTCCCCGAAGCCTGAACCTCACCCGTCCCCTAATCCTAACACGTACGCTAACACTAACCCGCGCCCTCACACGCACGCTCCCCCTAAAGCGTTGCCGTACCCTCACCTGGACCCTAAACCGTCCCCGTCCCCTAAGCCTAACCCTAGCCCGAACCCTAACCCTAACCCTTCCCCGAAGCCTGACCCTCACCCGTCCCCTATCCTAACCCGTACGCTAACACTAACCCGCGCCCTCACACGCACGCTCCCCCTAAAGCGTTGCCGTACCCTCACCTGGACCCTAAACCTTCCCCGTCCCCTAACACTAACCCTAGCCCGAACCCTAAACCTAACCCTTCCCCGAAGCCTGACCCTCACCCGTCCCCTAATCCTAAGCCGTACGCTAACACTAACCCGCGCCCTCACACTCAAGCGCCTACTAAAGCGTTGCCGTACCCTCACCTGGACCCTAAACCGTCCCCGTCCCCTAACCCTAACCCTAGCCCGAACCCTAACCCTAACCCTTCCCCGAAGCCTGACCCTCACCCGTCCCCTAATCCTAAGCCGTACGCTAACACTAACCCGCGCCCTCACACGCACGCTCCCCCTAAAGCGTTGCCGTACCCTCACCTGGACCCTAAACCGTCCCCATCCCCTAACCCTAACCCTAGCCCGAACCCTAACCATAACCCTTCCCCGAAGCCTGACCCTCACCCGTGACCTAATCCTAAGCCGTACGCTAACACTAACGCGCGCCCTCACACGCACACTCCCCCTAAAGCGTTGCCGTACCCTCACCTGGACCCTAAACCGTCCCCGTCCCCTAACCCTAACCCTAGCCCGAACCCTAACCCTAACACTTCCCCGAAGCCTGACCCTCACCCGTCCCCTAATCCTAACCCGTAGGCTAACACTAACCCGCGCCCTCACACGCACGCTCCCCCTAAAGCGTTGCCGTACCCTCACCTGGACCCTAAACGTCCCCTAACCCTAACCCTAGCCCGAACCCTAACCCTAACCCTTCCCCGAAGCCTGACCCTCACCCGTCCCCTAATCCTAACCCGTACGCTAACACTAACCCGCGCCCTCACACGCACGCTCCCCCTAAAGCGTTGCCGTACCCTCACCTGGACCCGAAACCGTCCCCGTCCCTTAAACCTAACCCTAGCCACAACCCTAACCCTAACCCTTCCCCGAAGCCTGACCCTCACCCGTCCCCTAATCCTAACCCGTACGCTAACACTAACCTGCGCCCTCACACGCACGCTCCCCCTAAAGCGTTGCCGTACCCTCACCTGGACCCGAAACCGTCCCCGTCCCTTAACCCTTACCCTAGCCCGAACCCTAACCCTAACCCTTCCCCGAAGCCTGACCCTCACCCGTCCCCTAATCCTAACCCGTACGCTAACACTAACCCACGCCCTCACACGCACGCTCCCCCTAAAGCGTTGCCGTACCCTCACCTGGACCCTAAACCGTCCCCGTCCCCTAACCCTAACCCTAGCCCGAACCGTAACCCTAACCCTTCCCCGAAGCCTGACCCTCACCCGTCCCCTAATCCTAACCCGTACGCTAACACTAACCCGCGCCCTCACACGCACGCTCCCCCTAAAGCGTTGCCGTACCCTCACCTGGACCCTAAACCGTCCCCGTCCCCTAACCCTAACCCTAGCCCGAACCCTAACCCTAACCCTTCCCCGAAGCCTGAACCTCACCCGTCCCCTAATCCTAACCCGTACGCTAACACTAACCCGCGCCCTCACACGCACGCTCCCCCTAAAGCGTTGCCGTACACTCACCTGGACCCTAAACCGTCCCCGTCCCCTAACCCTAACCCTAGCCCGAACCCTAACCCTAACCCTTCCCCGAAGCCTGACCCTCACCCGTCCCCTAATCCTAACTCGTACGCTAACACTAACCCGCGCCCTCACACGCACGCTCCCCCTAAAGCGTTGCCGTACCCTCACCTGGACCCTAAACCGTCCCCGTCCCCTAACCCTAACCCTAGCCCGAACCCTAACCCTAACCCTTCCCCGAAGCCTGACCCTCACCCGTCCCCTAATCCTAACCCGTACGCTAACACTAACCCGCGCCCTCACACGCACGCTCCCCCTAAAGCGTTGCCGTACCCTCACCTGGACCCGAAACCGTCCCCGTCCCCTAACCCTAACCCTAGCCCGAACCCTAAACCTAACCCTTCCCCGAAGCCTGACCCTCAACCGTCCCCTAATCCTAACCCGTACGTTAATACTAACCCGCGCCCTCACACGCACGCTCCCCCTAAAGCGTTGCCGTACCCTCACCTGGACCCTAAACCGTCCCCGTCCCCTAACCCTAACCCTAGCCCGAACCCTAACCCGAACCCTTCCCCGAAGCCTGACCCTCACCCGTCACCAAATCCTAACCCGTACGCTAACACTAACCCGCGCCCTCACACGCACGCTCCCCCTAAAGCGTTGCCGTACCCTCACCTGGACCCTAAACCGTCCCCGTCCCCTAACCCTAACCCTAGCCCGAACCCTAACCCTAATCCTTCCCCGAAGCCTGACCCTCACCCGTCCCCTAATCCTAACCCGTACGCTAACACTAACCAGCGCCCTCACACGCACGCTCCCCCTAAAGCGTTGCCGTACCCTCACCTGGACCCTAAACCGTCCCCGTCCCCTAAGCCTAACCCTAGCCCGAACCCTAACCCTAACCCTTCCCCGAAGCCTGACCCTCACCCGTCCCCTAATCCTAACCTGTACGCTAACACTAACCCGCGCCCTCACACGCACGCTCCCCCTAAAGCGTTGCCGTACCCTCACCTGGACCCTAAACCGTCCCCGTCCCCTAACCCTAACCCTAGCCCGAACCCTAACCCTAACCCTTCCCCGAAGCCTGACCCTCACCCGTCCCCTAATCCTAACCTGTACGCTAACACTAACCCGCGCCCTCACACGCACGCTCCCCCTAAAGCGTTGCCGTACCCTCACCTGGACCCTAAACCGTCCCCGTCCCCTAACCCTAACCCTAGCCCGAACCCTAACCCTAACCCTTCCCCGAAGCCTGACCCTCACCCGTCCCCTAATCCTAAGCCGTACGCTAACACTAACCCGCGCCCTCACACGCACGCTCCCCCTAAAGCGTTGCCGTACCCTCACCTGGACCCTAAACCATCCCCGTCCCCTAACCCTAACCCTAGCCCGAACCCTAACCCTAACCCTTCCCCGAAGCCTGACCCTCACCCGTCCCCTAATCCTAACCCGTACGCTAACACTAACGCGCGCCCTCACACGCACGCTCCCCCTAAAGCGTTGCCGTACCCTCACCTGGACCCTAAACCGTCCCCGTCCCCTAACCCTAACCCTAGCCCGAACCCTAACCCTAACCCTTCCCCAAAGCCTGACGCTCACCCGTCCCCTAATCCTAACCCGTACGCTAACACTAACCCGCGCCCTCACACGCACGCTCCCCCTAAAGCGTTGCCGTACCCTCACCTGGACCCTAAACCATCCCCGTCCCCTAACCCTAACCCTAGCCCGAACCCTAACCCTAACCCTTCCCCGAAGCCTGACCCTCACCCGTCCCCTAATCCTAACCCGTACGCTAACACTAACCCGCGCCCTCACACGCACGCTCCCCCTAAAGCGTTGCCGTACCCTCACCTGGACCCGAAACCGTCCCCGTCCCCTAACCCTAACCCTAGCCCGAACCCTAAACCTAACCCTTCCCCGAAGCCTGACTCTCAACCGTCCCCTAATCCTAACCCGTACGTTAATACTAACCCGCGCCCTCACACGCACGCTCACCCTAAAGCGTTGCCGTACCCTCACCTGGACCCTAAACCGTCCCCGTCCCCTAACCCTAACCCTAGCCCGAACCCTAACCCTAACCCTTCCCCGAAGCCTGACCCTCACCCGTCACCAAATCCTAACCCGTACGCTAACACTAACCCGCGCCCTCACACGCACGCTCCCCCTAAAGCGTTGCCGTACCCTCAACTGGACCCTAAACCGTCCCCGTCCCCTAACGCTAACCCTAGCCCGAACCCTAACCCTAACCCTTCCCCGAAGCCTGACCCTCACCCGTCACTTAATCCTAACCCGTACGCTAACACTAATCCGCACCCTCACACGCACGCTCCCCCTAAAGCGTTGCCGTACCCTCACCTGGACCCTAAACCGTCCCCGTCCCCTAACCCTAACCCTAGCCCGAACCCTAACCCTAATCCTTCCCCGAAGCCTGACCCTCACCCGTCCCCTAATCCTAACCCGTACGCTAACACTAACCCGCGCCCTCACACGCACGCTCCCCCTAAAGCGTTGCCGTACCCTCAACTGGACCCTAAACCGTCCCCGTCCCCTAACGCTAACCCTAGCCCGAACCCTAACCCTAACCCTTCCCCGAAGCCTGACCCTCACCCGTCCCTTAATCCTAACCCGTACGCTAACACTAATCCGCGCCCTCACACGCACGCTCCCCCTAAAGCGTTGCCGTACCCTCACCTGGACCCTAAACCGTCCCCGTCCCCTAACCCTAACCCTAGCCCGAACCCTAACCGTAATCCTTCCCCGAAGCCTGACCCTCACCCGTCCCCTAATCCTAACCCGTACGCTAACACTAACCAGCGCCCTCACACGCACGCTCCCCCTAAAGCGTTGCCGTACCCTCACCTGGACCCTAAACCGTCCCCGTCCCCTAAGCCTAACCCTAGCCCGAACCCTAACCCTAACCCTTCCCCGAAGCCTGACCCTCACCCGTCCCCTAATCCTAACCTGTACGCTAACACTAACCCGCGCCCTCACACGCACGCTCCCCCTAAAGCGTTGCCGTACCCTCACCTGGACCCTAAACCGTCCCCGTCCCCTAACCCTAACCCTAGCCCGAACCCTAACCCTAACCCTTCCCCGAAGCCTGACCCTCACCCGTCCCCTAATCCTAAGCCGTACGCTAACACTAACCCGCGCCCTCACACGCACGCTCCCCCTAAAGCGTTGCCGTACCCTCACCTGGACCCTAAACCATCCCCGTCCCCTAACCCTAACCCTAGCCCGAACCCTAACCCTAACCCTTCCCCGAAGCCTGACCCTCACCCGTCCCCTAATCCTAACCCGTACGCTAACACTAACGCGCGCCCTCACACGCACGCTCCCCCTAAAGCGTTGCCGTACCCTCACCTGGACTCTAAACCGTCCCCGTCCCCTAACCCTAACCCTAGCCCGAACCCTAACCCTAACCCTTCCCCGAAGCCTGACCCTCACCCGTCCCCTAATCCTAACCCGTACGCTAACACTAACCCGCGCCCTCACACGCACGCTCCCCCTAAAGCGTTGCCGTACCCTCACCTGGACCCTAAACCGTCCCCGTCCCCTAACCCTAACCCTAGCCCGAACCCTAACCCTAACCCTTCCCCGAAGCCTGACCCTCACCCGTCCCCTAATCCTAACCCGTACGCTAACACTACCCCGCGCCCTCACACGCACGCTCCCCCTAAAGCGTTGCCGTACCCTCACCTGGACCCTAAACCGTCCCCGTCCCCTAACCCTAACCCTAGCCCGAACCCTAACCCTAATCCTTCCCCGAAGCCTGACCCTCACCCGTCCCCTAATCCTAACCCGTACGCTAACACTAACCAGCGCCCTCACACGCACGCTCCCCCTAAAGCGTTGCCGTACCCTCACCTGGACCCTAAACCGTCCCCATCCCCTAAGCCTAACCCTAGCCCGAACCCTAACCCTAACCCTTCCCCGAAGCCTGACCCTCACCCGTCCCCTAATCCTAACCTGTACGCTAACACTAACCCGCGCCCTCACACGCACGCTCCCCCTAAAGCGTTGCCGTACCCTCACCTGGACCCTAAACCGTCCCCGTCCCCTAACCCTAACCCTAGCCCGAACCCTAACCCTAACCCTTCCCCGAAGCCTGACCCTCACCCGTCCCCTAATCCTAAGCCGTACGCTAACACTAACCCGCGCCCTCACACGCACGCTCCCCCTAAAGCGTTGCCGTACCCTCACCTGGACCCTAAACCATCCCCGTCCCCTAACCCTAACCCTAGCCCGAACCCTAACCCTAACCCTTCCCCGAAGCCTGACCCTCACCCGTCCCCTAATCCTAACCCGTACGCTAACACTAACGCGCGCCCTCACACGCACGCTCCCCCTAAAGCGTTGCCGTACCCTCACCTGGACTCTAAACCGTCCCCGTCCCCTAACCCTAACCCTAGCCCGAACCCTAACCCTAACCCTTCCCCGAAGCCTGACCCTCACCCGTCCCCTAATCCTAACCCGTACGCTAACACTAACCCACGCCCTCACACGCACGCTCCCCCTAAAGCGTTGCCGTACCCTCACCTGGACCCTAAACCGTCCCCGTCCCCTAACCCTAACCCTAGCCCGAACCCTAACCCTAACCCTTCCCCGAAGCCTGACCCTCACCCGTCCCCTAATCCTAACCCGTACGCTAACACTACCCTGCGCCCTCACACGCACGCTCCCCCTAAAGCGTTGCCGTACCCTCACCTGGACCCTAAACCGTCCCCGTCCCCTAACCCTAACCCTAGCCCGAACCCTAACCCTAACCCTTCCCCGAAGCCTGAACCTCACCCGTCCCCTAATCCTAACACGTACGCTAACACTAACCCGCGCCCTCACACGCACGCTCCCCCTAAAGCGTTGCCGTACCCTCACCTGGACCCTAAACCGTCCCCGTCCCCTAAGCCTAACCCTAGCCCGAACCCTAACCCTAACCCTTCCCCGAAGCCTGACCCTCACCCGTCCCCTATCCTAACCCGTACGCTAACACTAACCCGCGCCCTCACACGCACGCTCCCCCTAAAGCGTTGCCGTACCCTCACCTGGACCCTAAACCTTCCCCGTCCCCTAACACTAACCCTAGCCCGAACCCTAAACCTAACCCTTCCCCGAAGCCTGACCCTCACCCGTCCCCTAATCCTAAGCCGTACGCTAACACTAACCCGCGCCCTCACACTCAAGCGCCTACTAAAGCGTTGCCGTACCCTCACCTGGACCCTAAACCGTCCCCGTCCCCTAACCCTAACCCTAGCCCGAACCCTAACCCTAACCCTTCCCCGAAGCCTGACCCTCACCCGTCCCCTAATCCTAAGCCGTACGCTAACACTAACCCGCGCCCTCACACGCACGCTCCCCCTAAAGCGTTGCCGTACCCTCACCTGGACCCTAAACCGTCCCCATCCCCTAACCCTAACCCTAGCCCGAACCCTAACCATAACCCTTCCCCGAAGCCTGACCCTCACCCGTCACCTAATCCTAAGCCGTACGCTAACACTAACGCGCGCCCTCACACGCACACTCCCCCTAAAGCGTTGCCGTACCCTCACCTGGACCCTAAACCGTCCCCGTCCCCTAACCCTAACCCTAGCCCGAACCCTAACCCTAACACTTCCCCGAAGCCTGACCCTCACCCGTCCCCTAATCCTAACCCGTAGGCTAACACTAACCCGCGCCCTCACACGCACGCTCCCCCTAAAGCGTTGCCGTACCCTCACCTGGACCCTAAACGTCCCCTAACCCTAACCCTAGCCCGAACCCTAACCCTAACCCTTCCCCGAAGCCTGACCCTCACCCGTCCCCTAATCCTAACCCGTACGCTAACACTAACCCGCGGCCTCACACGCACGCTCCCCCTAAAGCGTTGCCGTACCCTCACCTGGACCCGAAACCGTCCCCGTCCCTTAACCCTAACCCTAGCCACAACCCTAACCCTAACCCTTCCCCGAAGCCTGACCCTCACCCGTCCCCTAATCCTAACCCGTACGCTAACACTAACCTGCGCCCTCACACGCACGCTCCCCCTAAAGCGTTGCCGTACCCTCACCTGGACCCGAAACCGTCCCCGTCCCTTAACCCTTACCCTAGCCCGAACCCCAACCCTAACCCTTCCCCGAAGCCTGACCCTCACCCGTCCCCTAATCCTAACCCGTACGCTAACACTAACCCACGCCCTCACACGCACGCTCCCCCTAAAGCGTTGCCGTACCCTCACCTGGACCCTAAACCGTCCCCGTCCCCTAACCCTAACCCTAGCCCGAACCGTAACCCTAACCCTTCCCCGAAGCCTGACCCTCACCCGTCCCCTAATCCTAACCCGTACGCTAACACTAACCCGCGCCCTCACACGCACGCTCCCCCTAAAGCGTTGCCGTACCCTCACCTGGACCCTAAACCGTCCCCGTCCCCTAACCCTAACCCTAGCCCGAACCCTAACCCTAACCCTTCCCCGAAGCCTGAACCTCACCCGTCCCCTAATCCTAACCCGTACGCTAACACTAACCCGCGCCCTCACACGCACGCTCCCCCTAAAGCGTTGCCGTACACTCACCTGGACCCTAAACCGTCCCCGTCCCCTAACCCTAACCCTAGCCCGAACCCTAACCCTAACCCTTCCCCGAAGCCTGACCCTCACCCGTCCCCTAATCCTAACTCGTACGCTAACACTAACCCGCGCCCTCACACGCACGCTCCCCCTAAAGCGTTGCCGTACCCTCACCTGGACCCTAAACCGTCCCCGTCCCCTAACCCTAACCCTAGCCCGAACCCTAACCCTAACCCTTCCCCGAAGCCTGACCCTCACCCGTCCCCTAATCCTAACCCGTACGCTAACACTAACCCGCGCCCTCACACGCACGCTCCCCCTAAAGCGTTGCCGTACCCTCACCTGGACCCGAAACCGTCCCCGTCCCCTAACCCTAACCCTAGCCCGAACCCTAAACCTAACCCTTCCCCGAAGCCTGACCCTCAACCGTCCCCTAATCCTAACCCGTACGTTAATACTAACCCGCGCCCTCACACGCACGCTCCCCCTAAAGCGTTGCCGTACCCTCACCTGGACCCTAAACCGTCCCCGTCCCCTAACCCTAACCCTAGCCCGAACCCTAACCCGAACCCTTCCCCGAAGCCTGACCCTCACCCGTCACCAAATCCTAACCCGTACGCTAACACTAACCCGCGCCCTCACACGCACGCTCCCCCTAAAGCGTTGCCGTACCCTCACCTGGACCCTAAACCGTCCCCGTCCCCTAACCCTAACCCTAGCCCGAACCCTAACCCTAATCCTTCCCCGAAGCCTGACCCTCACCCGTCCCCTAATCCTAACCCGTACGCTAACACTAACCAGCGCCCTCACACGCACGCTCCCCCTAAAGCGTTGCCGTACCCTCACCTGGACCCTAAACCGTCCCCGTCCCCTAAGCCTAACCCTAGCCCGAACCCTAACCCTAACCCTTCCCCGAAGCCTGACCCTCACCCGTCCCCTAATCCTAACCTGTACGCTAACACTAACCCGCGCCCTCACACGCACGCTCCCCCTAAAGCGTTGCCGTACCCTCACCTGGACCCTAAACCGTCCCCGTCCCCTAACCCTAACCCTAGCCCGAACCCTAACCCTAACCCTTCCCCGAAGCCTGACCCTCACCCGTCCCCTAATCCTAAGCCGTACGCTAACACTAACCCGCGCCCTCACACGCACGCTCCCCCTAAAGCGTTGCCGTACCCTCACCTGGACCCTAAACCATCCCCGTCCCCTAACCCTAACCCTAGCCCGAACCCTAACCCTAACCCTTCCCCGAAGCCTGACCCTCACCCGTCCCCTAATCCTAACCCGTACGCTAACACTAACGCGCGCCCTCACACGCACGCTCCCCCTAAAGCGTTGCCGTACCCTCACCTGGACCCTAAACCGTCCCCGTCCCCTAACCCTAACCCTAGCCCGAACCCTAACCCTAACCCTTCCCCAAAGCCTGACGCTCACCCGTCCCCTAATCCTAACCCGTACGCTAACACTAACCCGCGCCCTCACACGCACGCTCCCCCTAAAGCGTTGCCGTACACTCACCTGGACCCTAAACCGTCCCCGTCCCCTAACCCTAACCCTAGCCCGAACCCTAACCCTAACCCTTCCCCGAAGCCTGACCCTCACCCGTCCCCTAATCCTAACCCGTACGCTAACACTAACCCGCGCCCTCACACGCACGCTCCCCCTAAAGCGTTGCCGTACCCTCACCTGGACCCTAAACCGTCCCCGTCCCCTAACCCTAACCCTAGCCAGAACCCTAACCCTAACCCTTCCCCGAAGCCTGACCCTCACCCGTCCCCTAATCCTAACCCGTACGCTAACACTAACCCGCGCCCTCACACGCACGCTCCCCCTAAAGCGTTGCCGTACCCTCACCTGGACCCGAAACCGTCCCCGTCCCCTAACCCTAACCCTAGCCCGAACCCTAAACCTAACCCTTCCCCGAAGCCTGACCCTCAACCGTCCCCTAATCCTAACCCGTACGTTAATACTAACCCGCGCCCTCACACGCACGCTCACCCTAAAGCGTTGCCGTACCCTCACCTGGACCCTAAACCGTCCCCGTCCCCTAACCCTAACCCTAGCCCGAACCCTAACCCTAACCCTTCCCCGAAGCCTGACCCTCACCCGTCACCAAATCCTAACCCGTACGCTAACACTAACCCGCGCCCTCACACGCACGCTCCCCCTAAAGCGTTGCCGTACCCTCAACTGGACCCTAAACCGTCCCCGTCCCCTAACGCTAACCCTAGCCCGAACCCTAACCCTAACCCTTCCCCGAAGCCTGACCCTCACCCGTCACTTAATCCTAACCCGTACGCTAACACTAATCCGCACCCTCACACGCACGCTCCCCCTAAAGCGTTGCCGTACCCTCACCTGGACCCTAAACCGTCCCCGTCCCCTAACCCTAACCCTAGCCCGAACCCTAACCCTAATCCTTCCCCGAAGCCTGACCCTCACCCGTCCCCTAATCCTAACCCGTACGCTAACACTAACCCGCGCCCTCACACGCACGCTCCCCCTAAAGCGTTGCCGTACCCTCAACTGGACCCTAAACCGTCCCCGTCCCCTAACGCTAACCCTAGCCCGAACCCTAACCCTAACCCTTCCCCGAAGCCTGACCCTCACCCGTCCCTTAATCCTAACCCGTACGCTAACACTAATCCGCGCCCTCACACGCACGCTCCCCCTAAAGCGTTGCCGTACCCTCACCTGGACCCTAAACCGTCCCCGTCCCCTAACCCTAACCCTAGCCCGAACCCTAACCCTAATCCTTCCCCGAAGCCTGACCCTCACCCGTCCCCTAATCCTAACCCGTACGCTAACACTAACCAGCGCCCTCACACGCACGCTCCCCCTAAAGCGTTGCCGTACCCTCACCTGGACCCTAAACCGTCCCCGTCCCCTAAGCCTAACCCTAGCCCGAACCCTAACCCTAACCCTTCCCCGAAGCCTGACCCTCACCCGTCCCCTAATCCTAACCTGTACGCTAACACTAACCCGCGCCCTCACACGCACGCTCCCCCTAAAGCGTTGCCGTACCCTCACCTGGACCCTAAACCGTCCCCGTCCCCTAACCCTAACCCTAGCCCGAACCCTAACCCTAACCCTTCCCCGAAGCCTGACCCTCACCCGTCCCCTAATCCTAAGCCGTACGCTAACACTAACCCGCGCCCTCACACGCACGCTCCCCCTAAAGCGTTGCCGTACCCTCACCTGGACCCTAAACCATCCCCGTCCCCTAACCCTAACCCTAGCCCGAACCCTAACCCTAACCCTTCCCCGAAGCCTGACCCTCACCCGTCCCCTAATCCTAACCCGTACGCTAACACTAACGCGCGCCCTCACACGCACGCTCCCCCTAAAGCGTTGCCGTACCCTCACCTGGACTCTAAACCGTCCCCGTCCCCTAACCCTAACCCTAGCCCGAACCCTAACCCTAACCCTTCCCCGAAGCCTGACCCTCACCCGTCCCCTAATCCTAACCCGTACGCTAACACTAACCCGCGCCCTCACACGCACGCTCCCCCTAAAGCGTTGCCGTACCCTCACCTGGACCCTAAACCGTCCCCGTCCCCTAACCCTAACCCTAGCCCGAACCCTAACCCTAACCCTTCCCCGAAGCCTGACCCTCACCCGTCCCCTAATCCTAACCCGTACGCTAACACTACCCCGCGCCCTCACACGCACGCTCCCCCTAAAGCGTTGCCGTACCGTCACCTGGACCCTAAACCGTCCCCGTCCCCTAACCCTAACCCTAGCCCGAACCCTAACCCTAACCCTTCCCCGAAGCCTGAACCTCACCCGTCCCCTAATCCTAACACGTACGCTAACACTAACCCGCGCCCTCACACGCACGCTCCCCCTAAAGCGTTGCCGTACCCTCACCTGGACCCTAAACCGTCCCCGTCCCCTAAGCCTAACCCTAGCCCGAACCCTAACCCTAACCCTTCCCCGAAGCCTGACCCTCACCCGTCCCCTATCCTAACCCGTACGCTAACACTAACCCGCGCCCTCACACGCACGCTCCCCCTAAAGCGTTGCCGTACCCTCACCTGGACCCTAAACCTTCCCCGTCCCCTAACACTAACCCTAGCCCGAACCCTAAACCTAACCCTTCCCCGAAGCCTGACCCTCACCCGTCCCCTAATCCTAAGCCGTACGCTAACACTAACCCGCGCCCTCACACTCACGCGCCTACTAAAGCGTTGCCGTACCCTCACCTGGACCCTAAACCGTCCCCGTCCCCTAACCCTAACCCTAGCCCGAACCCTAACCCTAACCCTTCCCCGAAGCCTGACCCTCACCCGTCCCCTAATCCTAAGCCGTACGCTAACACTAACCCGCGCCCTCACACGCACGCTCCCCCTAAAGCGTTGCCGTACCCTCACCTGGACCCTAAACCGTCCCCATCCCCTAACCCTAACCCTAGCCCGAACCCTAACCATAACCCTTCCCCGAAGCCTGACCCTCACCCGTCACCTAATCCTAAGCCGTACGCTAACACTAACGCGCGCCCTCACACGCACACTCCCCCTAAAGCGTTGCCGTACCCTCACCTGGACCCTAAACCGTCCCCGTCCCCTAACCCTAACCCTAGCCCGAACCCTAACCCTAACACTTCCCCGAAGCCTGACCCTCACCCGTCCCCTAATCCTAACCCGTAGGCTAACACTAACCCGCGCCCTCACACGCACGCTCCCCCTAAAGCGTTGCCGTACCCTCACCTGGACCCTAAACCGTCCCCGTCCCCTAACCCTAACCCTAGCCCGAACCCTAACCCTAACCCTTCCCCGAAGCCTGACCCTCACCCGTCCCCTAATCCTAACCCGTACGCTAACACTAACCCGCGCCCTCACACGCACGCTCCCCCTAAAGCGTTGCCGTACCCTCACCTGGACCCGAAACCGTCCCCGTCCCTTAACCCTAACCCTAGCCACAACCCTAACCCTAACCCTTCCCCGAAGCCTGACCCTCACCCGTCCCCTAATCCTAACCCGTACGCTAACACTAACCCGCGCCCTCACACGCACGCTCCCCCTAAAGCGTTGCCGTACCCTCACCTGGACCCGAAACCGTCCCCGTCCCTTAACCCTTACCCTAGCCCGAACCCTAACCCTAACCCTTCCCCGAAGCCTGACCCTCACCCGTCCCCTAATCCTAACCCGTACGCTAACACTAACCCGCGCCCTCACACGCACGCTCCCCCTAAAGCGTTGCCGTACCCTCACCTGGACCCTAAACCGTCCCCGTCCCCTAACCCTAACCCTAGCCCGAACCCTAACCCTAACCCTTCCCCGAAGCCTGACCCTCACCCGTCCCCTAATCCTAACCCGTACGCTAACACTAACCCGCGCCCTCACACGCACGCTCCCCCTAAAGCGTTGCCGTACCCTCACCTGGACCCTAAACCGTCCCCGTCCCCTAACCCTAACCCTAGCCCGAACCCTAACCCTAACCCTTCCCCGAAGCCTGAACCTCACCCGTCCCCTAATCCTAACCCGTACGCTAACACTAACCCGCGCCCTCACACGCACGCTCCCCCTAAAGCGTTGTCGTACACTCACCTGGACCCTAAACCGTCCCCGTCCCCTAACCCTAACCCTAGCCCGAACCCTAACCCTAACCCTTCCCCGAAGCCTGACCCTCACCCGTCCCCTAATCCTAACCCGTACGCTAACACTAACCCGCGCCCTCACACGCACGCTCCCCCTAAAGCGTTGCCGTACCCTCACCTGGACCCTAAACCGTCCCCGTCCCCTAACCCTAACCCTAGCCCGAACCCTAACCCTAACCCTTCCCCGAAGCCTGACCCTCACCCGTCCCCTAATCCTAACCCGTACGCTAACACTAACCCGCGCCCTCACACGCACGCTGCCCCTAAAGCGTTGCCGTACCCTCACCTGGACCCGAAACCGTCCCCGTCCCCTAACCCTAACCCTAGCCCGAACCCTAAACCTAACCCTTCCCCGAAGCCTGACCCTCAACCGTCCCCTAATCCTAACCCGTACGTTAATACTAACCCGCGCCCTCACACGCACGCTCCCCCTAAAGCGTTGCCGTACCCTCACCTGGACCCTAAACCGTCCCCGTCCCCTAACCCTAACCCTAGCCCGAACCCTAACCCTAACCCTTCCCCGAAGCCTGACCCTCACCCGTCACCAAATCCTAACCCGTACGCTAACACTAACCCGCGCCCTCACACGCACGCTCCCCCTAAAGCGTTGCCGTACCCTCACCTGGACCCTAAACCGTCCCCGTCCCCTAACCCTAACCCTAGCCCGAACCCTAACCCTAACCCTTCCCCGAAGCCTGACCCTCACCCGTCCCCTAATCCTAACCCGTACGCTAACACTAACGCGCGCCCTCACACGCACGCTCCCCCTAAAGCGTTGCCGTACCCTCAGCTGGACCCTAAACCGTCCCCGTCCCCTAACCCTAACCCTAGCCCGAACCCTAACCCTAACCCTTCCCCAAAGCCTGACCCTCACCCGTCCCCTAATCCTAACCCGTACGCTAACACTAACCCGCGCCCTCACACGCACGCTCCCCCTAAAGCGTTGCCGTACCCTCACCTGGACCCTGAACCGTCCCCGTCCCCTAACCCTAACCCTAGCCCGAACCCTAACCCTAACCCTTCCCCGAAGCCTGACCCTCACCCGTCCCCTAATCCTAACCCGTACGCTAACACTAACCCGCGCCCTCACACGCACGCTCCCCCTAAAGCGTTGCCGTACCCTCACTTGGACCCGAAACCGTCCCCGTCCCTTAACCCTTACCCTAGCCCGAACCCTAACCCTAACCCTTCCCCGAAGCCTGACCCTCACCCGTCCCCTAATCCTAACCCGTACGCTAACACTAACCCGCGCCCTCACACGCACGCTCCCCCTAAAGCGTTGCCGTACCCTCACCTGGACCCTAAACCGTCCCCGTCCCTTAACCCTTACCCTAGCCCGAACCCTAACCCTAACCCTTCCCCGAAGCCTGACCCTCACCCGTCCCCTAATCCTAACCCGTACGCTAACACTAACCCGCGCCCTCACACGCACGCTCCCCCTAAAGCGTTGCCGTACCCTCACCTGGACCCTAAACCGTCCCCGTCCCCTAACCCTAACCCTAGCCCGAACCCTAACCCTAACCCTTCCCCGAAGCCTGACCCTCACCCGTCCCCTAATCCTAACCCGTACGCTAACACTAACCCGCGCCCTCACACGCACGCTCCCCCTAAAGCGTTGCCGTACCCTCACCTGGACCCTAAACCGTCCCCGTCCCCTAACCCTAACCCTAGCCCGAACCCTAACCCTAACCCTTCCCCGAAGCCTGAACCTCACCCGTCCCCTAATCCTAACCCGTACGCTAACACTAACCCGCGCCCTCACACGCACGCTCCCCCTAAAGCGTTGCCGTACACTCACCTGGACCCTAAACCGTCCCCGTCCCCTAACCCTAACCCTAGCCCGAACCCTAACCCTAACACTTCCCCGAAGCCTGACCCTCACCCGTCCCCTAATCCTAACCCGTACGCTAACACTAACCCGCGCCCTCACACGCACGCTCCCCCTAAAGCGTTGCCGTACCCTCACCTGGACCCTAAACCGTCCCCGTCCCCTAACCCTAACCCTAGCCCGAACCCTAACCCTAACCCTTCCCCGAAGCCTGACCCTCACCCGTCCCCTAATCCTAACCCGTACGCTAACACTAACCCGCGCCCTCACACGCACGCTCCCCCTAAAGCGTTGCCGTACCCTCACCTGGACCCGAAACCGTTCCCGTCCCCTAACCCTAACCCTAGCCCGAACCCTAAACCTAACCCTTCCCCGAAGCCTGACCCTCAACCGTCCCCTAATCCTAACCCGTACGTTAATACTAACCCGCGCCCTCACACGCACGCTCCCCCTAAAGCGTTGCCGTACCCTCACCTGGACCCTAAACCGTCCCCGTCCCCTAACCCTAACCCTAGCCCGAACCCTAACCCTAACCCTTCCCCGAAGCCTGACCCTCACCCGTCACCAAATCCTAACCCGTACGCTAACACTAACCCACGCCCTCACACGCACGCTCCCCCTAAAGCGTTGCCGTACCCTCAACTGGACCCTAAACCGTCCCCGTCCCCTAACGCTAACCCTAGCCCGAACCCAAACCCTAACCCTTCCCCGAAGCCTGACCCTCACCCGTCACTTAATCCTAACCCGTACGCTAACACTAATCCGCACCCTCACACGCACGCTCCCCCTAAAGCGTTGCCGTACCCTCACCTGGACCCTAAACCGTCCCCGTCCCCTAACCCTAACCCTAGCCCGAACCCTAACCCTAATCCTTCCCCGAAGCCTGACCCTCACCCGTCCCCTAATCCTAACCCGTACGCTAACACTAACCCGCGCCCTCACACGCACGCTCCCCCTAAAGCGTTGCCGTACCCTCAACTGGACCCTAAACCGTCCCCGTCCCCTAACGCTAACCCTAGCCCGAACCCTAACCCTAACCCTTCCCCGAAGCCTGACCCTCACCCGTCCCTTAATCCTAACCCGTACGCTAACACTAATCCGCGCCCTCACACGCACGCTCCCCCTAAAGCGTTGCCGTACCCTCACCTGGACCCTAAACCGTCCCCGTCCCCTAACCCTAACCCTAGCCCGAACCCTAACCCTAACCCTTCCCCGAAGCCTGACCCTCACCCGTCCCCTAATCCTAACCCGTACGCTAACACTAACCAGCGCCCTCACACGCACGCTCCCCCTAAAGCGTTGCCGTACCCTCACCTGGACCCTAAACCGTCCCCGTCCCCTAAGCCTAACCCTAGCCCGAACCCTAACCCTAACCCTTCCCCGAAGCCTGACCCTCACCCGTCCCCTAATCCTAACCTGTACGCTAACACTAACCCGCGCCCTCACACGCACGCTCCCCCTAAAGCGTTGCCGTACCCTCACCTGGACCCTAAACCGTCCCCGTCCCCTAACCCTAACCCTAGCCCGAACCCTAACCCTAACCCTTCCCCGAAGCCTGACCCTCACCCGTCCCCTAATCCTAAGCCGTACGCTAACACTAACCCGCGCCCTCACACGCACGCTCCCCCTAAAGCGTTGCCGTACCCTCACCTGGACCCTAAACCATCCCCGTCCCCTAACCCTAACCCTAGCCCGAACCCTAACCCTAACCCTTCCCCGAAGCCTGACCCTCACCCGTCCCCTAATCCTAACCCGTACGCTAACACTAACGCGCGCCCTCACACGCACGCTCCCCCTAAAGCGTTGCCGTACCCTCACCTGGACCCTAAACCGTCCCCGTTCCCTAACCCTAACCCTAGCCCGAACCCTAACCCTAACCCTTCCCCAAAGCCTGACCCTCACCCGTCCCCTAATCCTAACCCGTACGCTAACACTAACCCGCGCCCTCACACGCACGCTCCCCCTAAAGCGTTGCCGTACCCTCACCTGGACCCTGAACCGTCCCCGTCCCCTAACCCTAACCCTAGCCCGAACCCTAACCCTAACCCTTCCCCGATGCCTGACCCTCACCCGTCCCCTAATCCTAACCCGTACGCTAACACTAACCCGCGCCCTCACACGCACGCTCCCCCTAAAGCGTTGCCGTACCCTCACCTGGACCCGAAACCGTCCCCGTCCCTTAATCCTTACCCTAGCCCGAACCCTAACCCTAACCCTTCCCCGAAGCCTGACCCTCACCCGTCCCCTAATCCTAACCCGTACGCTAACACTAACCCGCGCCCTCACACGCACGCTCCCCCTAAAGCGTTGCCGTACCCTCACCTGGACTCTAAACCGTCCCCGTCCCCTAACCCTAACCCTAGCCCGAACCCTAACCCTAACCCTTCCCCGAAGCCTGACCCTCACCCGTCCCCTAATCCTAACCCGTACGCTAACACTAACCCGCGCCCTCACACGCACGCTCCCCCTAAAGCGTTGCCGTACCCTCACCTGGACCCTAAACCGTCCCCGTCCCCTAAGCCTAACCCTAGCCCGAACCCTAACCCTAACCCTTCCCCGAAGCCTGACCCTCACCCGTCCCCTAATCCTAACCTGTACGCTAACACTAACCCGCGCCCTCACACGCACGCTCCCCCTAAAGCGTTGCCGTACCCTCACCTGGACCCTAAACCGTCCCCGTCCCCTAACCCTAACCCTAGCCCGAACCCTAACCCTAACCCTTCCCCGAAGCCTGACCCTCACCCGTCCCCTAATCCTAAGCCGTACGCTAACACTAACCCGCGCCCTCACACGCACGCTCCCCCTAAAGCGTTGCCGTACCCTCACCTGGACCCTAAACCATCCCCGTCCCCTAACCCTAACCCTAGCCCGAACCCTAACCCTAACCCTTCCCCGAAGCCTGACCCTCACCCGTCCCCTAATCCTAACCCGTACGCTAACACTAACGCGCGCCCTCACACGCACGCTCCCCCTAAAGCGTTGCCGTACCCTCAGCTGGACCCTAAACCGTCCCCGTCCCCTAACCCTAACCCTAGCCCGAACCCTAACCCTAACCCTTCCCCAAAGCCTGACCCTCACCCGTCCCCTAATCCTAACCCGTACGCTAACACTAACCCGCGCCCTCACACGCACGCTCCCCCTAAAGCGTTGCCGTACCCTCACCTGGACCCTGAACCGTCCCCGTCCCCTAACCCTAACCCTAGCCCGAACCCTAACCCTAACCCTTCCCCGAAGCCTGACCCTCACCCGTCCCCTAATCCTAACCCGTACGCTAACACTAACCCGCGCCCTCACACGCACGCTCCTCCTAAAGCGTTGCCGTACCCTCACCTGGACCCGAAACCGTCCCCGTCCCTTAACCCTTACCCTAGCCCGAACCCTAACCCTAACCCTTCCCCGAAGCCTGACCCTCACCCGTCCCCTAATCCTAACCCGTACGCTAACACTAACCCGCGCCCTCACACGCACGCTCCCCCTAAAGCGTTGCCGTACCCTCACCTGGACTCTAAACCGTCCCCGTCCCCTAACCCTAACCCTAGCCCGAACCCTAACCCTAACCCTTCCCCGAAGCCTGACCCTCACCCGTCCCCTAATCCTAACCCGTACGCTAACACTAACCCGCGCCCTCACACGCACGCTCCCCCTAAAGCGTTGCCGTACCCTCGCCTGGACCCGAAACCGTCCCCGTCCCCTAACCCTAACCCTAGCCCGAACCCTAACCCTAACCCTTCCCCGAAGCCTGACCCTCACCCGTCCCCTAATCCTAACACGTACGCTAACACTAACCCGCGCCCTCACACGCACGCTCCCCCTAAAGCGTTGCCGTACCCTCACCTGGACCCTAAACCGTCCCCGTCCCCTAACCCTAACCCTAGCCCGAACCCTAACCCTAACCCTTCCCCGAAGCCTGAACCTCACCCGTCCCCTAATCCTAACACGTACGCTAACACTAACCCGCGCCCTCACACGCACGCTCCCCCTAAAGCGTTGCCGTACCCTCACCTGGACCCTAAACCGTCCCCGTCCCCTAAGCCTAACCCTAGCCCGAACCCTAACCCTAACCCTTCCCCGAAGCCTGACCCTCACCCGTCCCCTATCCTAACCCGTACGCTAACACTAACCCGCGCCCTCACACGCACGCTCCCCCTAAAGCGTTGCCGTACCCTCACCTGGACCCTAAACCTTCCCCGTCCCCTAACACTAACCCTAGCCCGAACCCTAAACCTAACCCTTCCCCGAAGCCTGACCCTCACCCGTCCCCTAATCCTAAGCCGTACGCTAACACTAACCCGCGCCCTCACACTCACGCGCCTACTAAAGCGTTGCCGTACCCTCACCTGGACCCTAAACCGTCCCCGTCCCCTAAGCCTAACCCTAGCCCGAACCCTAACCCTAACCCTTCCCCGAAGCCTGACCCTCACCCGTCCCCTATCCTAACCCGTACGCTAACACTAACCCGCGCCCTCACACGCACGCTCCCCCTAAAGCGTTGCCGTACCCTCACCTGGACCCTAAACCTTCCCCGTCCCCTAACACTAACCCTAGCCCGAACCCTAAACCTAACCCTTCCCCGAAGCCTGACCCTCACCCGTCCCCTAATCCTAAGCCGTACGCTAACACTAACCCGCGCCCTCACACTCACGCGCCTA
Source organism: Stenella coeruleoalba (assembly GCF_951394435.1). Taxonomy (NCBI): domain Eukaryota; kingdom Metazoa; phylum Chordata; class Mammalia; order Artiodactyla; family Delphinidae; genus Stenella; species Stenella coeruleoalba. Next base: position 55,868 of record NW_027646194.1, read on the forward strand.
CTAAAGCGTTGCCGTACCCTCACCTGGACCCTAAACCGTCCCCGTCCCCTAACCCTAACCCTAGCCCGAACCCTAACCCTAACACTTCCCCGAAGCCTGACCCTCACCCGTCCCCTAATCCTAACCCGTAGGCTAACACTAACCCGCGCCCTCACACGCACGCTCCCCCTAAAGCGTTGCCGTACCCTCACCTGGACCCTAAACCGTCCCCGTCCCCTAACCCTAACCCTAGCCCGAACCCTAACCCTAACCCTTCCCCGAAGCCTGACCCTCACCCGTCCCCTAATCCTAACCCGTACGCTAACACTAACCCGCGCCCTCACACGCACGCTCCCCCTAAAGCGTTGCCGTACCCTCACCTGGACCCGAAACCGTCCCCGTCCCTTAACCCTAACCCTAGCCACAACCCTAACCCTAACCCTTCCCCGAAGCCTGACCCTCACCCGTCCCCTAATCCTAACCCGTACGCTAACAATAACCCGCGCCCTCACACGCACGCTCCCCCTAAAGCGTTGCCGTACCCTCACCTGGACCCGAAACCGTCCCCGTCCCTTAACCCTTACCCTAGCCCGAACCCTAACCCTAACCCTTCCCCGAAGCCTGACCCTCACCCGTCCCTTAATCCTAACCCGTACGCTAACACTAATCCGCACCCTCACACGCACGCTCCCCCTAAAGCGTTGCCGTACCCTCACCTGGACCCTAAACCGTCCCCGTCCCCTAACCCTAACCCTAGCCCGAACCCTAACCCTAATCCTTCCCCGAAGCCTGACCCTCACCCGTCCCCTAATCCTAACCCGTACGCTAACACTAACCCGCGCCCTCACACGCACGCTCCCCCTAAAGCGTTGCCGTACCCTCATCTGGACCCTAAACCGTCCCCGTCCCCTAACGCTAACCCTAGCCCGAACCCTAACCCTAACCCTTCCCCGAAGCCTGACCCTCACCCGTCCCTTAATCCTAACCCGTACGATAACACTAATCCGCGCCCTCACACGCACGCTCCCCCTAAAGCGTTGCCGTACCCTCACCTGGACCCTAAACCGTCCCCGTCCCCTAACCCTAACCCTAGCCCGAACCCTAACCCTAATCCTTCCCCGAAGCCTGACCCTCACCCGTCCCCTAATCCTAACCCGTACGCTAACACTAACCAGCGCCCTCACACGCACGCTCCCCCTAAAGCGTTGCCGTACCCTCACCTGGACCCTAAACCGTCCCCGTCCCCTAAGCCTAACCCTAGCCCGAACCCTAACCCTAACCCTTCCCCGAAGCCTGACCCTCACCCGTCCCCTAATCCTAACCTGTACGCTAACACTAACCCGCGCCCTCACACGCACGCTCCCCCTAAAGCGTTGCCGTACCCTCACCTGGACCCTAAACCGTCCCCGTCCCCTAACCCTAACCCTAGCCCGAACCCTAACCCTAACCCTTCCCCGAAGCCTGACCCTCACCCGTCCCCTAATCCTAAGCCGTACGCTAACACTAACCCGCGCCCTCACACGCACGCTCCCCCTAAAGCGTTGCCGTACCCTCACCTGGACCCTAAACCATCCCCGTCCCCTAACCCTAACCCTAGCCCGAACCCTAACCCTAACCCTTCCCCGAAGCCTGACCCTCACCCGTCCCCTAATCCTAACCCGTACGCTAACACTAACGCGCGCCCTCACACGCACGCTCCCCCTAAAGCGTTGCCGTACCCTCACCTGGACCCTAAACCGTCCCCGTCCCCTAACCCTAACCCTAGCCCGAACCCTAACCCTAACCCTTCCCCAAAGCCTGACCCTCACCCGTCCCCTAATCCTAACCCGTACGCTAACACTAACCCGCGCCCTCACACGCACGCTCCCCCTAAAGCGTTGCCATACCCTCACCTGGACCCTGAACCGTCCCCGTCCCCTAACCCTAACCCTAGCCCGAACCCTAACCCTAACCCTTCCCCGAAGCCTGACCCTCACCCGTCCCCTAATCCTAACCCGTACGCTAACACTAACCCGCGCCCTCACACGCACGCTCCCCCTAAAGCGTTGCCGTACCCTCACCTGGACCCGAAACCGTCCCCGTCCCTTAACCCTTACCCTAGCCCGAACCCTAACCCTAACCCTTCCCCGAAGCCTGACCCTCACCCGTCCCCTAATCCTAACCCGTACGCTAACACTAACCCGCGCCCTCACACGCACGCTCCCCCTAAAGCGTTGCCGTACCCTCACCTGGACTCTAAACCGTCCCCGTCCCCTAACCCTAACCCTAGCCCGAACCCTAACCCTAACCCTTCCCCGAAGCCTGACCCTCACCCGTCCCCTAATCCTAACCCGTACGCTAACACTAACCCACGCCCTCACACGCACGCTCCCCCTAAAGCGTTGCCGTACCCTCGCCTGGACCCGAAACCGTCCCCGTCCCCTAACCCTAACCCTAGCCCGAACCCTAACCCTAACCCTTCCCCGAAGCCTGACCCTCACCCGTCCCCTAATCCTAACACGTACGCTAACACTAACCCGTGCCCTCACACGCACGCTCCCCCTAAAGCGTTGCCGTACCCTCACCTGGACCCTAAACCGTCCCCGTCCCCTAACCCTAACCCTAGCCCGAACCCTAACCCTAACCCTTCCCCGAAGCCTGAACCTCACCCGTCCCCTAATCCTAACACGTACGCTAACACTAACCCGCGCCCTCACACGCACGCTCCCCCTAAAGCGTTGCCGTACCCTCACCTGGACCCTAAACCGTCCCCGTCCCCTAAGCCTAACCCTAGCCCGAACCCTAACCCTAACCCTTCCCCGAAGCCTGACCCTCACCCGTCCCCTATCCTAACCCGTACGCTAACACTAACGCGCGCCCTCACACGCACACTCCCCCTAAAGCGTTGCCGTACCCTCACCTGGACCCTAAACCGTCCCCGTCCCCTAACCCTAACCCTAGCCCGAACCCTAACCCTAACACTTCCCCGAAGCCTGACCCTCACCCGTCCCCTAATCCTAACCCGTAGGCTAACACTAACCCGCGCCCTCACACGCACGCTCCCCCTAAAGCGTTGCCGTACCCTCACCTGGACCCTAAACCGTCCCCGTCCCCTAACCCTAACCCTAGCCCGAACCCTAACCCTAACCCTTCCCCGAAGCCTGACCCTCACCCGTCCCCTAATCCTAACCCGTACGCTAACACTAACCCGCGCCCTCACACGCACGCTCCCCCTAAAGCGTTGCCGTACCCTCACCTGGACCCGAAACCGTCCCCGTCCCTTAACCCTAACCCTAGCCACAACCCTAACCCTAACCATTCCCCGAAGCCTGACCCTCACCCGTCCCCTAATCCTAACCCGTACGCTAACACTAACCCGCGCCCTCACACGCACGCTCCCCATAAACCGTTGCCGTACCCTCACCTGGACCCGAAACCGTCCCCGTCACTTAACCCTTACCCTAGCCCGAACCCTAACCCTAACCCTTCCCCGAAGCCTGACCCTCACCCGTCCCCTAATCCTAACCCGTACGCTAACACTAACCCGCGCCCTCACACGCACGCTCCCCCTAAAGCGTTGCCGTACCCTCACCTGGACCCTAAACCGTCCCCGTCCCCTAAGCCTAACCCTAGCCCGAACCCTAACCCTAACCCTTCCCCGAAGCCTGACCCTCACCCGTCCCCTAATCCTAACCCGTACGCTAACACTAACCCGCGCCCTCACACGCACGCTCCCCCTAAAGCGTTGCCGTACCCTCACCTGGACCCTAAACCGTCCCCGTCCCCTAACCCTAACCCTAGCCCGAACCCTAACCCTAACCCTTCCCCGAAGCCTGAACCTCACCCGTCCCCTAATCCTAACCCGTACGCTATCACTAACCCGCGCCCTCACACGCACGCTCCCCCTAAAGCGTTGCCGTACCCTCACCTGGACCCTAAACCGTCCCCGTCCCCTAAGCCTAACCCTAGCCCGAACCCTAACCCTAACCCTTCCCCGAAGCCTGACCCTCACCCGTCCCCTATCCTAACCCGTACGCTAACACTAACGCGCGCCCTCACACGCACACTCCCCCTAAAGCGTTGCCGTACCCTCACCTGGACCCTAAACCGTCCCCGTCCCCTAACCCTAACCCTAGCCCGAACCCTAACCCTAACACTTCCCCGAAGCCTGACCCTCACCCGTCCCCTAATCCTAACCCGTACGCTAACACTAACCCGCGCCCTCACACGCACGCTCCCTCTAAAGCGTTGCCGTACCCTCACCTGGACCCTAAACCGTCCCCGTCCCCTAACCCTAACCCTAGCCCGAACCCTAACCCTAACCCTTCCCCGAAGCCTGACCCTCACCCGTCCCCTAATCCTAACCCGTACGCTAACACTAACCCGCGCCCTCACACGCACGCTCCCCCTAAAGCGTTGCCGTACCCTCACCTGGACCCGAAACCGTCCCCGTCCCTTAACCCTAACCCTAGCCACAACCCTAACCCTAACCATTCCCCGAAGCCTGACCCTCACCCGTCCCCTAATCCTAACCCGTACGCTAACACTAACCCGCGCCCTCACACGCACGCTCCCCATAAACCGTTGCCGTACCCTCACCTGGACCCGAAACCGTCCCCGTCACTTAACCCTTACCCTAGCCCGAACCCTAACCCTAACCCTTCCCCGAAGCCTGACCCTCACCCGTCCCCTAATCCTAACCCGTACGCTAACACTAACCCGCGCCCTCACACGCACGCTCCCCCTAAAGCGTTGCCGTACCCTCACCTGGACCCTAAACCGTCCCCGTCCCCTAAGCCTAACCCTAGCCCGAACCCTAACCCTAACCCTTCCCCGAAGCCTGACCCTCACCCGTCCCCTAATCCTAACCCGTACGCTAACACTAACCCGCGCCCTCACACGCACGCTCCCCCTAAAGCGTTGCCGTACCCTCACCTGGACCCTAAACCGTCCCCGTCCCCTAACCCTAACCCTAGCCCGAACCCTAACCCTAACCCTTCCCCGAAGCCTGAACCTCACCCGTCCCCTAATCCTAACCCGTACGCTATCACTAACCCGCGCCCTCACACGCACGCTCCCCCTAAAGCGTTGCCGTACACTCACCTGGACCCTAAACCGTCCCCGTCCCCTAACCCTAACCCTAGCCCGAACCCTAACCCTAACCCTTCCCCGAAGCCTGACCCTCACCCGTCCCCTAATCCTAACCCGTACGCTAACACTAACCCGCGCCCTCACACGCACGCTCCCCCTAAAGCGTTGCCGTACCCTCACCTGGACCCTAAACCGTCCCCGTCCCCTAACCCTAACCCTAGCCCGAACCCTAACCCTAACCCTTCCCCGAAGCCTGACCCTCACCCGTCCCCTAATCCTAACCCGTACGCTAACACTAACCCGCGCCCTCACACGCACGCTCCCCCTAAAGCGTTGCCGTTCCCTCACCTGGACCCGAAACCGTCCCCGTCCCCTAACCCTAACCCTAGCCCGAACCCTAAACCTAACCCTTCCCCGAAGCCTGACCCTCAACCGTCCCCTAATCCTATCCCGTACGTTAATACTAACCCGCGCCCTCACACGCACGCTCCCCCTAAAGAGTTGCCGTACCCTCACCTGGACCCTAAACCGTCCCCGTCCCCTAACCCTAACCCTAGCCCGAACCCTAACCCTAACCCTTCCCCGAAGCCTGACCCTCACCCGTCACCAAATCCTAACCCGTACGCTAACACTAACCCGCGCCCTCACACGCACGCTCCCCCTAAAGCGTTGCCGTACCCTCAACTGGACCCTAAACCGTCCCCGTCCCCTAACGCTAACCCTAGCCCGAACCCTAACCCTAACCCTTCCCCGAAGCCTGACCCTCACCCGTCCCTTAATCCTAACCCGTACGCTAACACTAATCCGCACCCTCACACGCACGCTCCCCCTAAAGCGTTGCCGTACCCTCACCTGGACCCTAAACCGTCCCCGTCCCCTAACCCTAACCCTAGCCCGAACCCTAACCCTAATCCTTCCCCGAAGCCTGACCCTCACCCGTCCCCTAATCCTAACCCGTACGCTAACACTAACCCGCGCCCTCACACGCACGCTCCCCCTAAAGCGTTGCCGTACCCTCAACTGGACCCTAAACCGTCCCCGTCCCCTAACGCTAACCCTAGCCCGAACCCTAACCCTAACCCTTCCCCGAAGCCTGACCCTCACCCGTCCCTTAATCCTAACCCGTACGCTAACACTAATCCGCGCCCTCACACGCACGCTCCCCCTAAAGCGTTGCCGTACCCTCACCTGGACCCTAAACCGTCCCCGTCCCCTAACCCTAACCCTAGCCCGAACCCTAACCCTAATCCTTCCCCGAAGCCTGACCCTCACCCGTCCCCTAATCCTAACCCGTACGCTAACACTAACCAGCGCCCTCACACGCACGCTCCCCCTAAAGCGTTGCCGTACCCTCACCTGGACCCTAAACCGTCCCCGTCCCCTAAGCCTAACCCTAGCCCGAACCCTAACCCTAACCCTTCCCCGAAGCCTGACCCTCACCCGTCCCCTAATCCTAACCCGTACGCTAACACTAACCCGCGCCCTCACACGCACGCTCCCCCTAAAGCGTTGCCGTACCCTCACCTGGACCCTAAACCGTCCCCGTCCCCTAACCCTAACCCTAGCCCGAACCCTAACCCTAACCCTTCCCCGAAGCCTGACCCTCACCCGTCCCCTAATCCTAAGCCGTACGCTAACACTAACCCGCGCCCTCACACGCACGCTCCCCCTAAAGCGTTGCCGTACCCTCACCTGGACCCTAAACCATCCCCGTCCCCTAACCCTAACCCTAGCCCGAACCCTAACCCTAACCCTTCCCCGAAGCCTGACCCTCACCCGTCCCCTAATCCTAACCCGTACGCTAACACTAACGCGCGCCCTCACACGCACGCTCTCCCTAAAGCGTTGCCGTACCCTCACCTGGACCCTAAACCGTCCCCGTCCCCTAACCCTAACCCTAGCCCGAACCCTAACCCTAACCCTTCCCCAAAGCCTGACCCTCACCCGTCCCCTAATCCTAACCCGTACGCTAAAACTAACCCGCGCCCTCACACGCACGCTCCCCCTAAAGCGTTGCCGTACCCTCACCTGGACCCTAAACCGTCCCCGTCCCCTAACCCTAACCCTAGCCCGAACCCTAACCCTAACCCTTCCCCGAAGCCTGACCCTCACCCGTCCCCTAATCCTAACCCGTACGCTAACACTAACCCGCGCCCTCACACGCACGCTCCCCCTAAAGTGTTGCCGTACCCTCACCTGGACCCGAAACCGTCCCCGTCCCCTAACCCTAACCCAAGCCCGAACCCTAAACCTAACCCTTCCCCGAAGCCTGACCCTCACCCGTCCCCTAATCCTAACCCGTACGCTAACACTAACCCGCGCCCTCACACGCACGCTCCCCCTAAAGCGTTGCCGTACCCTCACCTGGACCCTGAACCGTCCCCGTCCCCTAACCCTAACCCTAGCCCGAACCCTAACCCTAACCCTTCCCCAAAGCCTGACTCTCACCCGTCCCCTAATCCTAACCCGTACGCTAACACTAACCCGCGGCCTCACACGCACGCTCCCCCTAAAGCGTTGCCGTACCCTCACCTGGACCCTAAACCGTCCCCGTCCCCTAACCCTAACCCTAGCCCGAACCCTAACCCTAACACTTCCCCGAAGCCTGACCCTCATCCGTCCCCTAATCCTAACCCGTACGCTCACACTAACCCGCGCCCTCACACGCACGCTCCCCCTAAAGCGTTGCCGTACCCTCACCTGGACCCTAAACCGTCCCCGTCCCCTAACCCTAACCCTAGCCCGAACCCTAACCCTAACCCTTCCCCGAAGCCTGACCCTCACCCGTCCCCTAATCCTAACCCGTACGCTAACACTAACCCGCGCCCTCACACGCACGCTCCCCCTAAAGCGTTGCCGTACCCTCACCTGGACCCTAAACCGTCCCCGTCCCCTAACCCTAACCCTAGCCCGAACCCTAACCCTAACCCTTCCAAGAAGCCTGACCCTCACCCGTCCCCTAATCCTAACCCGTACGCTAACACTAACCCGCGCCCTCACACGCACGCTCCCCCTAAAGCGTTGCCGTACCCTCACCTGGACCCGAAACCGTCCCCGTCCCTTAACCCTTACCCTAGCCCGAACCCTAACCATAACCCTTCCCCGAAGCCTGACCCTCACCCGTCCCCTAATCCTAACCCGTACGCTAACACTAACCCGCGCCCTCACACGCACGCTCCCCCTAAAGCGTTGCCGTACCCTCACCTGGACCCTAAACCGTCCCCGTCCCCTAACCCTAACCCTAGCCCGAACCCTAACCCTAACCCTTCCCCGAAGCCTGACCCTCACCCGTCCCCTAATCCTAACCCGTACGCTAACACTAACCCGCGCCCTCACACGCACGCTCCCCCTAAAGCGTTGCCGTACCCTCACCTGGACCCTAAACCGTCCCCGTCCCCTAACCCTAACCCTAGCCCGAACCCTAACCCTAACCCTTCCCCGAAGCCTGACCCTCACCCGTCCCCTAATCCTAACCCGTACGCTAACACTAACCCGCGCCCTCACACGCACGCTCCCCCTAAAGCGTTGCCGTACCCTCACCTGGACCCTAAACCGTCCCCGTCCCCTAACCCTAACCCTAGCCTGAACCCTAACCCTAACACTTCCCCGAAGCCTGACCCTCACCCGTCCCCTAATCCTAACCCGTACGCTAACACTAACCCGCGCCCTCACACGCACGCTCCCCCTAAAGCGTTGCCGAACCCTCACCTGGACCCTGAACCGTCCCCGTCCCCTAACCCTAACCCTAGCCCGAACCCTAACCCTAACCCTTCCCTGAAGCCTGACACTCACCCGTTCCCTAATCCTAACCCGTACGCTAACACTAACCCGCGCCCTCACACGTACGCTCCCCCTAAAGCGTTGCCGTACCCTCACCTAGACTCTAAACCGTCCCCGTCCCCTAACCCTAACCGTAGCCCGAACCCTAACCCTAACCCTTCCCCGAAGCCTGACCCTCACCCGTCCCCTAATCCTAACCAGTACGCTAACACTAACCCACGTCCTCACACGCATGCTCCCCCTAAAGCGTTGCCGTACCCTCACCTGGACCCGAAATCGTCCCCGTCCCTTAACCCTTACCCTAGCACGAACCCTAACCCTAACCCTTCCCCGAAGCCTGACCCTCACCCGTCCCCTAATCCTAACCCGTACGCTAACACTAACCCGCGCCCTCACACGCACGCTCCCCCTAAAGCGTTGCTGTACCCTCACCTGGACCCTAAACCTTCCCCATCCCCTAACCCTAACCCTAGCCCGAACCCTAACCCTAACCCTTCCCCGAAGCCTGACCCTCACCCGTCCCCTAATCCTAACCCGTACGCTAACACTAACCCGCGCCCTCACACGCACGCTCCCCCTAAAGTGTTGCCCTACCCTCACCTGGACCCTAAACCGTCCCCGTCCCCTAAGCCTAACCCTAGCCCGAACCCTAACCCTAACCCTTCCCCGAAGCCTGACCCTCACCCGTCCCCTAATCCTAACCCATACGCTAACACTAACACGCGCCCTCACACGCACGCTCCCCCTAAAGCGTTGCCGTACCCTCACCTGGACCCTAAACCGTCCCCATCCCCTAACCCTAACCCTAGCCCGAACCCTAACCCTAACCCTTCCCCGAAGCCTGACCCTCACCCGTCCCCTAATCCTAACCCGTAAGCTAACACTAACCCGCGCCCTCACACGCACGCTCCCCCTAAAGTGTTGCTGTACCCTCACCTGGACCCTAAACCGTCCCTGTCCCCTAACCCTAACCCTAGCCCGAACCTTAACCCTAACCCTTCCCCGATGCCTGACCCTCACCCGTCCCCTAATCCTAACCCGTACGCTAACACTAACCCGCGCCCTCACACGCACGCTCCCCCTAAAACGTTGCCGTACCCTCACCTGGACCCTAAACCGTCCCCGTCCCCTAACCCTAACCCTAGCCCGAACCCTAACCCTAACCCTTCCCAGAAGCCTGACCCTCACCCGTCCCCTAATCCTAACCCGTACGCTAACACTAACCCGCGCCCTCACACGCACGCTCCCCCTAAAGCGTTGCCGTACCCTCACCTGGACCCGAAACCGTCCCCGTCCCCTAACCCTAACCCTAGCCCGAACCCTAACCCTAACCCTTCCCCGAAGCCTGACCCTCACCCGTCCCCTAATCCTAACCCGTACGCTATCACTAACCCGCGCCCTCACACGCACGCTCCCCCTAAAACGTTGCCGTACCCTCACCTGGACCCGAAACCGTCCCCGTCCCCTAACCCTAACCCTAGCCCGAACCCTAACCCTAACCCTTCCCCGAAGCCTGACCCTCACCCGTCCCCTAATCCTAACCGTACGCTAACACTAACCCGCGCCCTCACACGCACGCTCCCCCTAAAGCGTTGCCGTACCCTCACCTGGACCCTAAACCGTCCCCGTCCCCTAACCCTAACCCTAGCCCGAACCCTAACCCTAACCCTTCCCCGAAGCCTGACCCTCACCCGTCCCCTAATCCTAACCCGTACGCTAACACTAACCCGCGCCCTCACACGCACGCTCCCCCTAAAGCGTTGCCGTACACTCACCTGGACCCTAAACCGTCCCCGTCCCCTAACCCTAACCCTAGACCAAACCCTAACCCTAACCCTTCCCCGAAGCCTGACCCTCACCCGTCCCCTAATCCTAAGCCGTACGCTAACACTAACCCGCGCCCTCACACGCACGCTCCCCCTAAAGCGTTGCCGTACCCTCACCTGGACCCTAAACCGTCCCCGTCCCCTAACCCTAACCCTAGCCCGAACCCTAACCCTAACCCTTCCCCGAAGCCTGACCCTCACCCGTCCCCTAATCCTAAGCCATACGCTAACACTAACGCGCGCCCTCACACGCACGCTCCCCCTAAAGCGTTGCCGTACCCTCACCTGGACCCTAAACCGTCCCAGTCCCCTAACCCTAACCCTAGCCCGAAACCTAACCCTAACCCTTCCCCGAAGCCTGACCCTCAACCGTCCCCTAATCCTAACCCGTACGCTAACACTAACCCGCGCCCTCACACGCACGCTCCCCCTAAAGCGTTGCCGTACCCTCACCTGGACCCTAAACCGTCCCCATCCCCTAACCCTAACCCTAGCCCGAACCCTAACCCTAACCCTTCCCCGAAGCCTGACCCTCACCCGTCCCCTAATCCTAACCCGTACGCTAACACTAACCCGCGCCCTCACACGCACGCTCCCCCTAAAGCGTTGCTGTACCCTCACCTGGACCCTAAACCGTCCCCGTCCCCTAACCCTAACCCTAGACCGAACCTTAACCCTAACCCTTCCCCGATGCCTGACCCTCACCCGTCCCCTAATCCTAACCCGTACGCTAACACTAACCCGCGCCCTCACACGCACGCTCCCCCTAAAGCGTTGCCGTACCCTCACCTGGACCCTAAACCGTCCCCGTCCCCTAACCCTAACCCTAGCCCGAACCCTAACCCTAACCCTTCCCCGAAGCCTGACCCTCACCCGTCCCCTAATCCTAACCCGTACGCTAACACTAACCCGCGCCCTCACACGCACGCTCCCCCTAAAGCGTTGCCGTTCCCTCACCTGGACCCTAAACCGTGCCCGTCCCCTAACCCTAACCCTAGCCCGAACCCTAACCCTAACCCTTCCCCAAAGCCTGACCCTCACCCGTCCCCTAATCCTAACCCGTACGCTAACACTAACCCACGCCCTCACACGCACGCTCCCCCTAAAGCGTTGCCGTACCCTCACTTGGACCCTAAACCGTCCCCGTCCCCTAACCCTAACCCTAGCCCGAACCTTAACCCTAACCCTTCCCCGATGCCTGACCCTCACCCGTCCCCTAATCCTAACCCGTACGCTAACACTAACCCGCGCCCTCACACGCACGCTCCCCCTAAAGCGTTGCCGTACCCTCACCTGGACCCTAAACCGTCCCCGTCCCCTAACCCTAACCCTAGCCCGAACCCTAACCCTAACCCTTCTCCGAAGCCTGACCCTCACCCGTCCCCTAATCCTAACCCGTACGCTAACACTAACCCGCGCCCTCACACGCACGCTCCCCCTAAAGCGTTGCCGTACCCTCACCTGGACCCTAAACCGTCCCCGTCCCCTAACCCTAACCCTAGCCCGAACCCTAAGCCTAACCCTTCCCCGAAGCCTGACCGTCACCCGTCCCCTAATCCTAACCCGTACGCTAACACTAACCCGCACCCTCACACGCACGCTCCCCCTAAAGCGTTGCCGTACCCTCACCTGGACCCTAAACCGTCCCCATCCCCTAACCCTAACCCTAGCCCGAACCCTAACCCTAACCCTTCCCCGAAGCCTGACCCTCACCCGTCCCCTAATCCTAACCCGTACGCTAACACTAACCCGCGCCCTCACACGCACGCTCCCCCTAAAGCGTTGCCGTACCCTCACCTGGACCCGATATCGTACCCGTCCCCTAACCCTAACCCTAGCCCGAACCCTAACCCTAACCCTTCCCCGAAGCCTGACCCTCACCCGTCCCCTAATCCTAAGCCGTACGCTAACACTAACCCGCGCCCTCACACGCACGCTCCCCCTAAAGCGTTGCGCTACCCTCACCTGGACCCTAAACCGTCCCCGTCCCCTAACCCTAACCCTAGCCCGAACCCTAACCCTAACCCTTCCCCGAAGCCTGACCCGCACCCGTCCCCTAATCCTAAGCCGTACGCTAACACTAACCCGCGCCCTCACACGCACGCTCCCCCTAAAGCGTTGCCGTACCCTCACCTGGACCCTAAACCGTCCCCGTCCCCTTACCCTAACCCTAGCCCGAACGCTAACCCTAACCCTTCCCCGAAGCCTGACCCTCACCCGTCCCTTAATCATAACCCGTACACTAACACTAACCCGCGCCCTCACACGCACGCTCCCCCTAAAGGGTTGACGTACACTCACCTGGACCCTGAACCGTCCCCGTCCCCTAACCCTAACCCTAGCCCGAACCCTAACTCTAACCCTTCCCCGAAGCCTGACCCTCACCCGTCCCCTAATCCTAACCCGTACGCTAACACTACCCCGCGCCCTCACACGCACGCTCCCCCTAAAGCGTTTCCGTACCCTCACCTGGAAACTAAACGGTCCCCGTCACCTAACCCTAACCCTAGCCCGAACCCTAACCCTAACCCTTCCCCGAAGCATGACCCTCAACCGTCCCCTAATCCTAACCCGTACGCTAACACTAACCCGCACCCTCACACGCACGCTCCCCCTAAAGCGTTGCCGTACCCTCACCTGGACCCTAAACCGTCCCCGTCCCCGTACCCTAACCCTAACCCTAACCCGAACCCTAACCCTAACCCTTCCCCGAAGCCTGATCCTCACCCGTCCCCTAATCCTAACCCGTACGCTAACACTAACCCGCGCCCTCACACGCACGCTCCCCCTAAAGCGTTGCCGTACCCTCCCCTGGACCCTAAACCGTCCCCGTCCCCTAACCCTAAACCTAGCCCGAACCCTAACCCTAACCCTTCCCCGAAGCCTGACCCTCACACGTCCCCTAATCCTAAGCCGTACGCTAACACTAACGCGCGCCCTCACACGCACGCTCCCCCTAAAGCGTTGCCCTACCCTCAGCTGGACCCTAAACCGTCCCCGTCCCCTAATCCTAACCCTAGCCCGAACCCTAACCCTAACCCTTCCCCGAAGCCAGACCCTCACCCGTCCCGTAATCCTAACACGTACGCTAACACTAATCCTCGCCCTCACACGCACGCTCCCCCTAAAGCGTTGCTGTATTCTTACCTGGACCCTAAACCGTCCCCATCCCCTAACCCTAACCCTAGCCCGAACCCTAACCCTAACCCTTCCCCGAAGCCTGACGCTCAACCGTCCCCTAATCCTAACCCGTACGCTAACACTAACCCGCGCCCTCACATGCACGCTCCCCCTAAAGCGTTGCTGTACTCTCACCAGGACCCTAAACCGTCCCTGTCCCGTAACCCTAACCCTAGCCCGAACCCTAACCCTAACCCTTCCCCGAAGCCTGACCCTCACCCGTCCCCTAATCCTAACCCGTACGCTAACACTAACCCGCGCCCTCACACGCACGCTCCCCCTAAAGCGTTGCCGTACCCTCACCTGGACCCTAAACCGTCCCCGTCCCCTAACCCTAACCCTAGCCCGAACCCTAACCCTAACCCTTCCCCGAAGCCTGACCCTCACCCGTCCCCTAATCCTAAGCCGTACGCTAACACTAACCCGCGCCCTCACACGCACGCTCCCCCTAAAGCGTTGCCGTACCCTCACCTGGACCCTAAACCGTCCCCGTCCACTAACCCTAACCCTAGCCCAAACCCTAACCCTAACCCTTCCCCGAAGCCTGACCCTACCCGTCCCCTAATCCTAACCCGTACGCTAACACTAACCCGCGCCCTCACACGCACGCTCCCCCTAAAGCGTTGCCGTACCCTCACCTGGACCCTAAACCGATCCCGTCCCCTAACCGTAACCCTAGCCCGAACTTTAACCCTAACCCTTCCCCGAAGCCTGACCCTCACCCGTCCCCTAATCCTAACCCGTACGCTAACGCTATCGCGCGCCCTCACACGCACGCTCCCCCTAAAGCGTTGCCGTACCCTCACCTGGACCCTAAACCGTCCCCGTCCCCTAACCCTAACCCTAGCCAGAACCCTAACCCTAACCCTTCCCCGAAGCCTGACCCTCACCCGTCCCCTAATCCTAACTCGTACGCTAACACTAACCCGCGCCCTCACACGCACGCTCCCCCTAAAGCGTTGCCGTACCCTCACCTGGACCCTAAACCATCCCCGTCCCCTAACCCTAACCCTAGCCCGAACCCTAACCCTAACCCTTCCCCGAAGCCTGACCCTCACCCGTCCCCTGATCCTAACCCGTACGCTAACACTAACCCGCGCCCTCACACGCACGCTCCCCCTAAAGCGTTGCCGTACCCTCACCTGGACCCTAAACCGTCCCCGTCCCCTAACCCTAACCCTAGCCCGAACCCTAACCCTAACCCTTCCCCGAAGCCTGACCCGCACCCGTCCCCTAATCCTAAGCCGTACGCTAACACTAACCCGCGCCCTCACACGCACGCTCCCCCTAAAGCGTTGCCGTACCCTCACCTGGACCCTAAACCGTCCCCGTCCCCTAACCCTAACCCTAGCCCGAACCCTAACCCTAACCCTTTCCCGAAGCCTGACCCTCACCCGTCCCTTAATCATAACCCGTACACTAACACTAACCCGCGCCCTCACACGCACGCTCCCCCTAAAGGGTTGCCGTACACTCACCTGGACCCTAAACCGTCCCCGTCCCCTAACCCTAACCCTAGCCCGAACCCTAACCCTAACCCTTCCCCGAAGCCTGACCCTCACCCGTCCCCTAATCCTAACCCGTACGCTAACACTACCCCGCGCCCTCACACGCACGCTCCCCCTAAAGCGTTTCCGTACCCTCACCTGGAAACTAAACGATCCCCGTCACCTAACCCTAACCCTAGCCCGAACCCTAACCCTAACCCTTCCCCGAAGCATGACCCTCAACCGTCCCCTAATCCTAACCCGTACGCTAACACTAACCCGCACCCTCACACGCACGCTCCCCCTAAAGCGTTGCCGTACCCTCACCTGGACCCTAAACCGTCCCCGTCCCCGTACCCTAACCCTAACCCTAACCCGAACCCTAACCCTAACCCTTCCTCGAAGCCTGATCCTCACCCGTCCCCTAATCCTAACCCGTACGCTAACACTAACCCGCGCCCTCACACGCACTCTCCCCCTAAAGCGTTGCCGTACCCTCCCCTGGACCCTAAACCATCCCCGTCCCCTAACCCTAAACCTAGCCCGAACCCTAACCCTAACCCTTCCCCGAAGCCTGACCCTCACACGTCCCCTAATCCTAAGCCGTACGCTAAAACTAACCCGAGCCCTCACACGCACGCTCCCCCTAAAGCGTTGCCGTACCCTCACCTGGACCCTGAACCGTCTCCGTCCCCTAACACTAACCCTAGCCCGAACCCTAACCCTAACCCTTCCCCGAAGCCTGACCCTCACCCGTCCCCTAATCCTAAGCCGTACGCTAACACTAACGCGCGCCCTCACACGCACGCTCCCCCTAAAGCGTTGCCCTACCCTCAGCTGGACCCTAAACCGTCCCCGTCCCCTAATCCTAACCCTAGCCCGAACCCTAACCCTAACCCTTCCCCGAAGCCTGACCCTCACCCGTCCCGTAATCCTAACACGTACGCTAACACTAACCCTCGCCCTCACACGCACGCTCCCCCTAAAGCGTTGCTGTACTCTTACCTGGACCCTAAACCGTCCCCATCCCCTAACCCTAACCCTAGCCCGAACCCTAACCCTAACCCTTCCCCGAAGCCTGACGCTCAACCGTCCCCTAATCCTAACCCGTACGCTAACACTAACCCGCGCCCTCACACGCACGCTCCCCCTAAAGCGTTGCTGTACCCTCACCACGACCCTAAACCGTCCCTGTCCCGTAACCCTAACCCTAGCCCGAACCCTAACCCTAACCCTTCCCCGAAGCCTGACCCTCACCCGTCCCCTAATCCTAAACCGCACGCTAACACTAACCCGCGCCCTCACACGCACGCTCCCCCTAAAGCGTTGCCGTACCCTCACCTGGACCCTAAACCGTCCCCGTCCCCTAACCCTAACCCTAGCCCGAACCCTAACCCTAACCCTTCCCCGAAGCCTGACCCTCACCCGTCCCCTAATCCTAACCCGTACGCTAACACTACCCCACGCCCTCACATGCACGCTCCCCCTAAAGCGTTGCCGTACCCTCACCTGGACCCGAAACCGTCCCCGTCACCTAACCCTAACCCTAGCCCGAACCCTAACCCTAAATCTTCTCCGAAGCATGACCCTCACCCATCCCCTAATCCTAAGCCATACGCTAACACTAACCCGCGCCCTCACACGCACGCTCCCCCTAAAGCGTTGCAGTACCCTCACCTGGAACCTAAACCGTCCCCGTCCCCTAACCCTAACACTAGCCCGAACCCTAACCCTAAGCCTTCCCCGAAGCCTGACCCTCACCCGTCCCCTAATCCTAACACGTACGCTAACACTAACCCTCGCCCTCACACGCACGCTCACCCTAAAGCGTTGCTGTACTCTTACCTGGACCCTAAACCGTCCCCATCCCCTAACCCTAACCCTAGCCCGAACCCTAACCCTAACCCTTCCCCGAAGCCTGACCCTCAACCGTCCCCTAATCCTAACCCGTACGCTAACACTAAACCGCGCCCTCACACGCACGCTCCCCCTAAAGCGTTGCTGTACCCTCACCACGACCCTAAACCGTCCCTGTCCCGTTACCCTAACCCTAGCCCGAACCCTAACCCTAACCCTTCCCCGAAGCATGACCCTCACCCGTCCCCTAATCCTAAACCGCACGCTAACACTAACCCGCGCCCTCACACGCACGCTCCCCCTAAAGCGTTGCCGTACCCTCACCTGGACCCTAAACCGTCCCCGTCCCCTAACCCTAACCCTAGCCCGAACCCTAACCCTAACCCTTCCCCGAAGCCTGACCCTCACCCGTCCCCTAATCCTAACCCGTACGCTAACACTACCCCGCGCCCTCACATGCACGCTCCCCCTAAAGCGTTGCCGTACCCTCACCTGGACCCTAAACCGTCCCCGTCACCTAACCCTAACCCTAGCCCGAACCCTAACCCTAAATCTTCTCCGAAGCATGACCCTCACCCATCCCGTAATCCTAAGCCATACGCTAACACTAACCCGCGCCCTCACACGCACGCTCCCCCTAAAGCGTTGCAGTACCCTCACCTGGACCCTAAACCGTCCCCGTCCCCTAACCCTAACACTAGCCCGAACCCTAACCCTAACCCTTCCCCGAAGCCTGACCCTCACCCGTCCCCTAATCCTAACCCGTACGCTAACACTAACCCGCGCCCTCACATGCACGCTCCCCCTAAAGCGTTGCCGTACCCTCACCTGGACCCTAAACCGTCCCTGTCCCGTAACCCTAACCCTAGCCCGAACCCTAACCCTAACCCTTCCCCGAAGCCTGACCCTCAACCGTCCCCTAATCCTAACCCCTACGCTAACACTAACCCGCGCCCTCACACGCACGCTCCCCCTAAAGCGTTGCAGTACCCTCACCTAGACCCTAAACCGTCCCCGTCCCCTAACCCTAACCCTAGCCCGAACCCTATCCATAACACTTTCCCGAAGCCTGACCCTCACCCGTCCCCTAATCCTAACCCGTACGCTAACACTAACCCGCACCCTCACATGCACGCTCCCCCTAAAGCGTTGCCGTACCCTCACCTGGACCCTAAACCGTCCCCGTCCCCTAACCCTAACCCTAGCCCGAACCCTAACCCTAACCCTTCCCCGAAGCCTGACCCTCACCCGTCCCCTAATCCTAAGCCGTACGCTAACACTAACCCGCGCCCTCACACGCACGCTCCCCCTAAAGCGTTGTCGTACCCTCACCTGGACCCTAAACCGTCCCCGTCCCCTAACCCTAACCCTAGACCGAACCCTAACCCTAACCCTTCCCCGAAGCCTGACCCTCACCCGTCCCCTAATCCTAACCCGTACGCTAACACTAACCCGCGCCCTCACACGCACGCTCCCCCTAAAGCGTTGCCGTACCCTCACCTGGACCCTAAACCGTCCCCGTCCCCTAACCCTAACCCTAGCCCGAACCCTAACCCTAACCCTTCCCCGAAGCCTGACCCTCACCCGTCCCCTAATCCTAACACGTACGCTAACACTAACCCTCGCCCTCACACGCACGCTCCCCCTAAAGCGTTGCTGTACTCTTACCTGCACCCTAAACCGTCCCCATCCCCTAACCCTAACCCTAGCCCGAACCCTAACCCTAACCCTTCCCCGAAGCCTGACCCTCACCCGTCCCCTAATCCTACCACGTACGCTAAAACTACCCCGCTCCCTCACATGCACGCTCCCCCTAAAGCGTTGCCGTACCCTCACCTGGACCCTAAACCGTCCCCGTCACCTAACCCTAACCCTAGCCCGAACCCTAACCCTAACCCTTCCCCGAAGCATGACCCTCACCCATCTCCTAATCCTAAGCCATACGCTAACACTAACCCGCGCCCTCACACGCACGCTCCCCCTAAAGCGTTGCCGTACCCTCACCTGGACCCGAAACCGTCCCCGTCCCCTAACCCTAATCCTAACCCGAACCCTAACCCTAACTCTTCCCCGAAGCCTGACCCTCACACGTCCCCTAATCCTAACACGTACGCTAACACTAACCCGCGCCCTCACACGCACGCTCCCCCTAAAGCGTTGCCGTACCCTCACCTGGACCCTAAACCGTCCCCGTCCCCTAACCCTAACCCTAGCCCGAACCCTAAGCCTAACCCTTCCCCGAAGCCTGACCCTCACCCGTCCCCTAATCCTAACCCGTACGCTAACACTAACCCGCGCCCTCACACGCACGCTCCACCTAAAGCATTGCCGTACCCTCACCTGGACCCTAAACCGTCCCCGTCCCCTAAGCCTAACCCTAGCCCGAACCCTAACCCTAACCCTTCCCCGAAGCCTGACCCTCACCCGTCCCCTAATCCTAACCCGTACGCTAACACTAACCCGCGCCCTCACACGCACGCTCCCCCTAAAGCGTTGCCGTACCCTCACCTGGACCCTAAACCGTCCCCGTCCCCTAACCCTAACCCTAGCCCGAACCCTAACCCTAACCCTTCCCCGAAGCCTGACCCTCACCCGTCCCCTAATCCTAACCCGTAGGCTAACACTAACCCGCGCCCTCATATACACGCTCCCCCTAAAGCGTTGCCTTACCCTCACCTGGACCCTAAACCGTCCCCGTCCCCTAACCCTAACCCTAGCCCGAAACCTAACCCTAACCCTTCCCCGAAGCCTGACACTCACCCGTCCCCTAATCCTCACCCGTACGCTAACACTAACCCGCGCCCTCACACGCACGCTCCCCCTAAAGCGTTGCCGTACTCTCACCTGGACCCTAAACAGTCCCCGTCCCCTAACCCTAACCCTAGCCCGAACCCTAACCCTAACCCTTCCCCGAAGCCTGACCCTCACCCGTCCCCTAATCCTAACCCGTACGCTAACACTAACCCGCGCCCTCACACGCACGCTCCCCCTAAAGCGTTGCCGTACCCTCACCTGGACCCGAAAACGTCCCCGTCCCTTAACCCTTACCCTAGCCCGAACCCTAACCCTAACCCTTCCCCGAAGCCTGACCCTCACCCGTCCCCTAATCCTAACCCGTACGCTAACACTAACCCGCGCCCTCACACGCACGCTCCCCCTAAAGCGCTGCCGTACCCTCACCTGGACCCTAAACCGTCCCCGTCCCCTAACCCTAACCCTAGCCCGAACCCTAACCCTAACACTTCCCCGAAGCCTCAACCTCACCCGTCCCCTAATCCTAACCCGTACGCTAACACTAACCCGCGCCCTCACACGCACGCTCCCCCTAAAGCGTTGCCCTACCCTCACCTGGACCCTAAACCGTCCCCGGCCCCTAACCCTAACCCTAGCCCGAACCCTAACCCTAACCCTTCCCCGAAGCCTGACCCTCACCCGTCCCCTAATCCTAACCCGTACGCTAACACTAACCCGCGCCCTCACACGCACGCTCCCCCTAAAGCGTTGCCGTACCCTCACCTGGACCCTAAACGGTCCCCGTCCCCTAACCCTAACCCTAGCCCGAACCCTAACCCTAACCCTTCCCCAAAGCCTGAACCTCACCCTTCCCCTAATCCTAACCCGTACGCGAACACTAACCCGCGCCCTCACACGCATGCTCCCCCTAAAGCGTTGCCGTACCCTCACCTGGACCCTAAACCGTCCCCATCCCCTAACCCTAACCCTAGCCCGAACCCTAACCCTAACCCTTCCCCAAAGCCTGACCCTCACCCGTCCCCTAATCCTAACCTGTACGCTAAAACTAACCCGCGCCCTCACACGCACGCTCCCCCTAAAGCGTTGCCGTACCCTCACCTGGACCCTAAACCGCCCCCGTCCCCTAACCCTAACCCTAGCCCGAACCCTAACCCTAACCCTTCCCCGAAGCCTGACCCTCACCCGTCCCCTAATCCTAAGCCGTACGCTAACACTAACCCGCGCCCTCACACGCACGCTCCCCCTGAAGCTTTGCCGTACCCTCACCTGGACTCTAAACCGTCCCCGTCCCCTAACACTAACCCTAGCCCGAACCCTAACCCTAACCCTTCCCCGAAGCCTGACCCTCACCCGTCCCCAATCCTAACATGTAGGCTAACACTAACGCGCGCCCTCACACGCACGCTCCCCCTAAAGCGTTGCCGTACCCTCACCTGGACCCTAAACCATCCCATGTCCCCTAACCCTAACCCTAGCCCGAACCCTAACCCTAACCCTTCCCCGAAGCCTGACCCACACCCGTCCCCTAATCCTAACCCGTACGCTAACACTAACCCGCGCCCTCACACGCACGCTCCCCCTAAAGTGTTGCCGTACCCTCACCTGGACCCTAAACCGTCCCCGTCCCTTAACCCTAACCCTAGCCAGAACCCTAACCCTAACCCTTCCCTGAAGCCTGACCCTCACCCGTCCCCTAATCCTAACACGTACGCTAACACTAACCCTCGCCCTCACACGCACGCTCCCCCTAAAGCGTTGCTGTACTCTTACCTGCACCCTAAACCGTCCCCATCCCCTAACCCTAACCCTAGCCCGAACCCTAACCCTAACCCTTCCCCGAAGCCTGACCCTCAACCGTCCTCTAATCCTAACCAGTACGCTAACACTACCCAGCGCCCTCACATGCTCGCTCCCCCTAAAGCGTTGCCGTACCCTCACCTGGACCCTAAACCGTCCCCGTCACCTAACCCTAACCCTAGCCCGAACCCTAACCCTAACCCTTCCCCGAAGCATGACACTCACCCATCCCCTAATCCTAAGCCATACGCTAACACTAATCCGCGCCCTCACACACACACTCCCCCTAAAGCGTTGCCGTACCCTCACCTGGACCCTAAACCGTCCCCGTCCCCTAACCCTAACCCTAGCCCGAACCCTAACCCTAACCCTTCCCCGAAGCCTGACCCTCAACCGTCCCCTAATCCTAACCCGTACGTTAACACTAACCCGCGCCCTCACACGCACGCTCCCCCTAAAGCGTTGCCGTACCCTCACCTGGACCCTAAACCGTCCCCGTCCCCTAATCCTAGCCCGAACCCTAACCCTAACCCTTCCCCGAAGCCTGACCCTCACACGTCCCTTAATCCTAACCCGTACGCTAACACTAACCCGCGCCCTCACACGCACGCTCCCCCTAAAGCGTTGCCGTACCCTCACCTGGACCCTAAACCGCCCCCGTCCCCTAACCCTAACCCTAGCCCGAACCCTAACCCTAACCCTTCCCCGAAGCCTGACCCTCACCCGTCCCCTAATCCTAAGCCGTACGCTAACACTAACCCGCGCCCTCACACGCACGCTCCCCCTGAAGCTTTGCCGTACCCTCACCTGGACTCTAAACCGTCCCCGTCCCCTAACACTAACCCTAGCCCGAACCCTAACCCTAACCCTTCCCCGAAGCCTGACCCTCACCCGTCCCCAATCCTAACATGTAGGCTAACACTAACGCGCGCCCTCACACGCACGCTCCCCCTAAAGCGTTGCCGTACCCTCACCTGGACCCTAAACCATCCCATGTCCCCTAACCCTAACCCTAGCCCGAACCCTAACCCTAACCCTTCCCCGAAGCCTGACCCACACCCGTCCCCTAATCCTAACCCGTACGCTAACACTAACCCGCGCCCTCACACGCACGCTCCCCCTAAAGTGTTGCCGTACCCTCACCTGGACCCTAAACCGTCCCCGTCCCTTAACCCTAACCCTAGCCAGAACCCTAACCCTAACCCTTCCCTGAAGCCTGACCCTCACCCGTCCCCTAATCCTAACACGTACGCTAACACTAACCCTCGCCCTCACACGCACGCTCCCCCTAAAGCGTTGCTGTACTCTTACCTGCACCCTAAACCGTCCCCATCCCCTAACCCTAACCCTAGCCCGAACCCTAACCCTAACCCTTCCCCGAAGCCTGACCCTCAACCGTCCTCTAATCCTAACCAGTACGCTAACACTACCCAGCGCCCTCACATGCTCGCTCCCCCTAAAGCGTTGCCGTACCCTCACCTGGACCCTAAACCGTCCCCGTCACCTAACCCTAACCCTAGCCCGAACCCTAACCCTAACCCTTCCCCGAAGCATGACCCTCACCCATCCCCTAATCCTAAGCCATACGCTAACACTAATCCGCGCCCTCACACACACACTCCCCCTAAAGCGTTGCCGTACCCTCACCTGGACCCTAAACCGTCCCCGTCCCCTAACCCTAACCCTAGCCCGAACCCTAACCCTAACCCTTCCCCGAAGCCTGACCCTCAACCGTCCCCTAATCCTAACCCGTACGTTAACACTAACCCGCGCCCTCACACGCACGCTCCCCCTAAAGCGTTGCCGTACCCTCACCTGGACCCTAAACTGTCCCCGTCCCCTAATCCTAGCCCGAACCCTAACCCTAACCCTTCCCCGAAGCCTGACCCTCACACGTCCCTTAATCCTAACCCGTACGCTAACACTAACCCGCGCCCTCACACGCACGCTCACCCTAAAGCGTTGCCGTACCCTCACCTGGACCCTAAACCGTCCCCGTCCCCTAACCCTAACCCTAGCCCGAACCCTAACCCTAATACTTCCCCGAAGCCTGACCCTCACCCGTCCCCTAATCCTAACCCGTACGCTAACACTAACCAGCGCCCTCACAGGCACGCTCCCCCTAAAGCGTTGCCGTACCCTCACCTGGACCCTAAACCGTCCCCGTCCCCTAACCCTAACCCTAGCCCGAACACTAACCCTAACTCTTCCCCGAAGCCTGACCCTCACCCGTCCCCTAATCCTAACCCGTACGCTAACACTAACCCGCGCCCTCACACGCACGCTCCCCCTAAAGCGTTGCCGTACCCTCACCT
Source organism: Stenella coeruleoalba (assembly GCF_951394435.1). Lineage (NCBI taxonomy): Eukaryota > Metazoa > Chordata > Mammalia > Artiodactyla > Delphinidae > Stenella > Stenella coeruleoalba. The sequence goes on from NW_027646194.1 coordinate 79,913, forward strand.
GGACCCTAAACCGTCCCCGTCCCCTAACCCTAACCCTAGCCCGAACCCTAACCCTAACCCTTCCCCGAAGCCTGACCCTCACCCGTCCCCTAATCCTATCCCGTACGCTAACACTAACCCGCGCCCTCACACGCACGCTCCCCCTAAAGCGTTGCCGTACACTCACCTGGACCCTAAACGGTCCCCGTCCCCTAACCCTAACCCTAGCCCGAACCCTAACCCTAACCCTTCCCCGAAGCCTGAACCTCACCCGTCCCCTAATCCTAACCCGTACGCGAACACTAACCCGCGCCCTCACACGCATGCTCCCCCTAAAGCATTGCCGTACCCTCACCTGGACCCTAAACCGTCCCCATCCCCTAACCCTAACCCTAGCCCGAACCCTAACCCTAACCCTTCCCCAAAGCCTGACCCTCACCCGTCCCCTAATCCTAACCCGTACGCTAAAACTAACCCACGCCCTCACACGCACGCTCCCCCTAAAGCGTTGCCGTACCCTCACCTGGACCCTAAACCGTCCCCGTCCCCTAACCCTAACCCTAGCCCGAACCCTAACCCTAACCCTTCCCCGAAGCCTGACCCTCACCCGTCCCCTAATCCTAAGCCGTACGCTAACACTAACCCGCGCCCTCACACGCACGCTCCCCCTGAAGCTTTGCCGTACCCTCACCTGGACTCTAAACCGTCCCCGTCCCCTAACACTAACCCTAGCCCGAACCCTAACCCTAACCCTTCCCCGAAGCCTGACCCTCACCCGTCCCCAATCCTAACATGTAGGCTAACACTAACGCGCGCCCTCACACGCACGCTCCCCCTAAAGCGTTGCCGTACCCTCACCTGGACCCTAAACCATCCCATGTCCCCTAACCCTAACCCTAGCCCGAACCCTAACCCTAACCCTTCCCCGAAGCCTGACCCTCACCCGTCCCCTAATCCTAACCCGTACGCTAACACTAACCCGCGCCCTCACACGCACGCTCCCCCTAAAGCATTGCCGTACCCTCACCTGGACCCTAAACCGTCCCCGTCCCTTAACCCTAACCCTAGCCAGAACCCTAACTCTAACCCTTCCCTGAAGCCTGACCCTCACCCGTCCCCTAATCCTAACACGTACGCTAACACTAACCCTCGCCCTCACACGCACGCTCCCCCTAAAGCGTTGCTGTACTCTTACCTGCACCCTAAACCGTCCCCATCCCCTAACCCTAACCCTAGCCCGAACCCTAACCCTAACCCTTCCCCGAAGCCTGACCCTCAACCGTCCTCTAATCCTAACCAGTACGCTAACACTACCCAGCGCCCTCACATGCTCGCTCCCCCTAAAGCGTTGCCGTACCCTCACCTGGACCCTAAACCGTCCCCGTCACCTAACCCTAACCCTAGCCCGAACCCTAACCCTAACCCTTCCCCGAAGCATGACCCTCACCCATCCCCTAATCCTAAGCCATACGCTAACACTAATCCGCGCCCTCACACACACACTCCCCCTAAAGCGTTGCCGTACCCTCACCTGGACCCTAAACCGTCCCCGTCCCCTAACCCTAACCCTAGCCCGAACCCTAACCCTAACCCTTCCCCGAAGCCTGACCCTCAACCGTCCCCTAATCCTAACCCGTACGTTAACACTAACCCGCGCCCTCACACGCACGCTCCCCCTAAAGCGTTGCCGTACCCTCACCTGGACCCTAAACCGTCCCCGTCCCCTAACCCTAACCCTAGCCCGAACCCTAACCCTAACCCTTCCCCGAAGCCTGACCCTCACCCGTCCCCTAATCCTAACCCGTACGCTAACACTAACCCGCGCCCTCACACGCACGCTCCCCCTAAAGCGTTGCCGTACCCTCACCTGGACCCTAAACCGTCCCCGTCCCCTAATCCTAGCCCGAACCCTAACCCTAACCCTTCCCCGAAGCCTGACCCTCACCCGTCCCTTAATCCTAACCCGTACGCTAACACTAACCCGCGCCCTCACACGCACGCTCACCCTAAAGCGTTGCCGTACCCTCACCTGGACCCTAAACCGTCCCCGTCCCCTAACAGTAACCCTAGCCCGAACCCTAACCCTAATACTTCCCCGAAGCCTGACCCTCACCCGTCCCCTAATCCTAACCCGTACGCTAACACTAACCAGCGCCCTCACAGGCACGCTCCCCCTAAAGCGTTGCCGTACCCTCACCTGGACCCTAAACCGTCCCCGTCCCCTAACCCTAACCCTAGCCCGAACACTAACCCTAACTCTTCCCCGAAGCCTGACCCTCACCCGTCCCCTAATCCTAACCCGTACGCTAACACTAACCCGCGCCCTCACACGCACGCTCCCCCTAAAGCGTTGCCGTACCCTCACCTGGACCCTAAACCGTCCCCGTCCCCTAACCCTAACCCTAGCCCGAACCCTAACCCTAACCCTTCCCCGAAGCCTGACCCTCACCCGTCCCCTAATCCTATCCCGTACGCTAACACTAACCCGCGCCCTCACACGCACGCTCCCCCTAAAGCGTTGCCGTACCCTCACCTGGACCCTAAACGGTCCCCGTCCCCTAACCCTAACCCTAGCCCGAACCCTAACCCTAACCCTTCCCCGAAGCCTGAACCTCACCCGTCCCCTAATCCTAACCCGTACGCGAACACTAACCCGCGCCCTCACACGCATGCTCCCCCTAAAGCGTTGCCGTACCCTCACCTGGACCCTAAACCGTCCCCATCCCCTAACCCTAACCCTAGCCCGAACCCTAACCCTAACCCTTCCCCAAAGCCTGACCCTCACCCGTCCCCTAATCCTAACCCGTACGCTAAAACTAACCCGCGCCCTCACACGCACGCTCCCCCTAAAGCGTTGCCGTACCCTCACCTGGACCCTAAACCGTCCCCGTCCCCTAACCCTAACCCTAGCCCGAACCCTAACCCTAACCCTTCCCCGAAGCCTGACCCTCACCCGTCCCCTAATCCTAAGCCGTACGCTAACACTCACCCGCGCCCTCACACGCACGCTCCCCCTGAAGCTTTGCCGTACCCTCACCTGGACTCTAAACCGTCCCCGTCCCCTAACACTAACCCTAGCCCGAACCCTAACCCTAACCCTTCCCCGAAGCCTGACCCTCACCCGTCCCCAATCCTAACATGTAGGCTAACACTAACGCACGCCCTCACACGCACGCTCCCCCTAAAGCGTTGCCGTACCCTCACCTGGACCCTAAACCATCCCATGTCCCCTAACCCTAACCCTAGCCCGAACCCTAACCCTAACCCTTCCCCGAAGCCTGACCCTCACCCGTCCCCTAATCCTAACCCGTACGCTAACACTAACCCGCGCCCTCACACGCACGCTCCCCCTAAAGCATTGCCGTACCCTCACCTGGACCCTAAACCGTCCCCGTCCCTTAACCCTAACCCTAGCCAGAACCCTAACTCTAACCCTTCCCTGAAGCCTGACCCTCACCCGTCCCCTAATCCTAACACGTACGCTAACACTAACCCTCGCCCTCACACGCACGCTCCCCCTAAAGCGTTGCTGTACTCTTACCTGCACCCTAAACCGTCCCCATCCCCTAACCCTAACCCTAGCCCGAACCCTAACCCTAACCCTTCCCCGAAGCCTGACCCTCAACCGTCCTCTAATCCTAACCAGTACGCTAACACTACCCAGCGCCCTCACATGCTCGCTCCCCCTAAAGCGTTGCCGTACCCTCACCTGGACCCTAAACCGTCCCCGTCACCTAACCCTAACCCTAGCCCGAACCCTAACCCTAACCCTTCCCCGAAGCATGACCCTCACCCATCCCCTAATCCTAAGCCATACGCTAACACTAATCCGCGCCCTCACACACACACTCCCCCTAAAGCGTTGCCGTACCCTCACCTGGACCCTAAACCGTCCCCGTCCCCTAACCCTAACCCTAGCCCGAACCCTAACCCTAACCCTTCCCCGAAGCCTGACCCTCAACCGTCCCCTAATCCTAACCCGTACGTTAACACTAACCCGCGCCCTCACACGCACGCTCCCCCTAAAGCGTTGCCGTACCCTCACCTGGACCCTAAACCGTCCCCGTCCCCTAACCCTAACCCTAGCCCGAACCCTAACCCTAACCCTTCCCCGAAGCCTGACCCTCACCCGTCCCCTAATCCTAACCCGTACGCTAACACTAACCCGCGCCCTCACACGCACGCTCCCCCTAAAGCGTTGCCGTACCCTCACCTGGACCCTAAACCGTCCCCGTCCCCTAATCCTAGCCCGAACCCTAACCCTAACCCTTCCCCGAAGCCTGACCCTCACACGTCCCTTAATCCTAACCCGTACGCTAACACTAACCCGCGCCCTCACACGCACGCTCACCCTAAAGCGTTGCCGTACCCTCACCTGGACCCTAAACCGTCCCCGTCCCCTAACCCTAACCCTAGCCCGAACCCTAACCCTAATACTTCCCCGAAGCCTGACCCTCACCCGTCCCCTAATCCTAACCCGTACGCTAACACTAACCAGCGCCCTCACAGGCACGCTCCCCCTAAAGCGTTGCCGTACCCTCACCTGGACCCTAAACCGTCCCCGTCCCCTAACCCTAACCCTAGCCCGAACACTAACCCTAACTCTTCCCCGAAGCCTGACCCTCACCCGTCCCCTAATCCTAACCCGTACGCTAACACTAACCCGCGCTCTCACACGCACGCTCCCCCTAAAGCGTTGCCGTACCCTCACCTGGACCCTAAACCGTCCCCGTCCCCTAACCCTAACCCTAGCCCGAACCCTAAGCCTAACCCTTCCCCGAAGCCTGACCCTCACCCGTCCCCTAATCCTATCCCGTACGCTAACACTAACCCGCGCCCTCACACGCACGCTCCCCCTAAAGCGTTGCCGTACCCTCACCTGGACCCTAAACCGTCCCCGGCCCCTAAGCCTAACCCTAGCCCGAACCCTAACCCTAACCCTTCCCCGAAGCCTGACCCTCACCCGTCCCCTAATCCTAACCCGTACGCTAACACTAACCCGCGCCCTCACATGCACGCTCCCCCTAAAGCGTTGCCATACCCTCACCTGGACCCTAAACCGTCCCTGTCCCGTAACCCTAACCCTAGCCCGAACCCTAACCCTAACCCTTCCCCGAAGCCTGACCCTCACCCGTCCCCTAATCCTAACCCGTACGCTAACACTAACCCGCGCCCTCAGACGCATTCTCCCCCTAAAGTGTTGCCGTACCCTCACCTGGACCCTAAACCGTCCCCGTCCCCGTCCCCTAACCCTAGCCCGAACCCTAACCCTAACCCTTCCCCGAAGCCTGACCCTCACCCGTCCCCTAATCCTAAGCCGTACGCTAACACTAACCCGCGCCCTCACACGCACGCTCCCTCTAAAGCTTTGCCCTACCCTCACCTGGACCCTAAACCGTCCCCGTCCCCTAACCCTAACCCTAGCCCGAACCCTAACCCTAACCCTTCCCCGAAGCCTGACCCTCACCCGTCCCCTAATCCTAAGCCGTACGCTAACACTAACCCACGCCCTCACACGCACGCTCCCCCTGGAGCTTTGCCGTACCCTCACCTGGACTCTAAACCGTCCCCGTTCCCTAACCCTAACCCTAGCCCGAACCCTAACCCTAACCCTTCCCCGAAGCCTGACCCTCACCCGTCCCCAATCCTAACACGTACGCTAACACTAACCCGCGCCCTCACACGCACGCTCCCCCTAAAGCGTTGCCGTACCCTCACCTGGACCCTAAACCATCCCCGTCCCCTAACCCTAACCCTAGGCCGAACCCTAACCCTAACCCTTCCCCGAAGCCTGACCCTCACCCGTCCCCTAATCCTAACCCGTACGTTAACACTAACCCGCGCCCTCACACGCACGCTCCCCCTAAAGCGTTGCCGTACCCTCACCTGGACCCTAAACCGTCCCCGTCCCCTAACCCTAACCCTAGCCAGAACCCTAACCCTAACCCTTCCCCGAAACCTGACCCTCACCCGTGCCCTAATCCTAACACGTACGCTAACACTAACCCTCGCCCTCACACGCACGCTCCCCCTAAAGCGTTGCTGTACTCTTACCTGCACCCTAAACCGTCCCCATCCCCTAACCCTAACCCTAGCCCGAACCCTAACCCTAACCCTTCCCCGAAGCCTGACCCTCACCCGTCCCCTAATCCTAACCAGTACGCTAAAACTACCCCGCGCCCTCACATGCTCGCTCCCCCTAAAGCGTTGCCTTACCCTCACCTGGACCCTAAACCGTCCCCGTCCCCTAACCCTAACCCTAGCCCGAACCCTAACCCTAACCCTTCCCCGAAGCCTGACCCTCACCCGTCCCCTAATCCTAAGCCGTACGCTAACACTAACCCGCGCCCTCACACGCACGCTCCCCCTGAAGCTTTGCCGTACCCTCACCTGGACTCTAAACCGTCCCCGTCCCCTAACACTAACCCTAGCCCGAACCCTAACCCTAACCCTTCCCCGAAGCCTGACCCTCACCCGTCCCCAATCCTAACATGTAGGCTAACACTAACGCGCGCCCTCACACGCACGCTCCCCCTAAAGCGTTGCCGTACCCTCACCTGGACCCTAAACCATCCCATGTCCCCTAACCCTAACCCTAGCCCGAACCCTAACCCTAACCCTTCCCCGAAGCCTGACCCTCACCCGTCCCCTAATCCTAACCCGTACGCTAACACTAACCCGCGCCCTCACACGCACGCTCCCCCTAAAGCGTTGCCGTACCCTCACCTGGACCCTAAACCGTCCCCGTCCCTTAACCCTAACCCTAGCCAGAACCCTAACCCTAAACCTTCCCTGAAGCCTGACCCTCACCCGTCCCCTAATCCTAACACGTACGCTAACACTAACCCTCGCCCTCACACGCACGCTCCCCCTAAAGCGTTGCTGTACTCTTACCTGCACCCTAAACCGTCCCCATCCCCTAACCCTAACCCTAGCCCGAACCCTAACCCTAACCCTTCCCCGAAGCCTGACCCTCAACCGTCCCCTAATCCTAACCCGTACGTTAACACTAACCCGCGCCCTCACACGCACGCTCCCCCTAAAGCGTTGCCGTACCCTCACCTGGACCCTAAACCGTCCCCGTCCCCTAACCCTAACCCTAGCCCGAACCCTAACCCTAACCCTTCCCCGAAGCCTGACCCTCACCCGTCCCCTAATCCTAACCCGTACGCTAACACTAACCCGCGCCCTCACACGCACGCTCCCCCTAAAGCGTTGCCGTACCCTCACCTGGACCCTAAACCGTCCCCGTCCCCTAATCCTAGCCCGAACCCTAACCCTAACCCTTCCCCGAAGCCTGACCCTCACACGTCCCTTAATCCTAACCCGTACGCTAACACTAACCCGCGCCCTCACACGCACGCTCACCCTAAAGCGTTGCCGTACCCTCACCTGGACCCTAAACCGTCCCCGTCCCCTAACCCTAACCCTAGCCCGAACCCTAACCCTAATACTTCCCCGAAGCCTGACCCTCACCCGTCCCCTAATCCTAACCCGTACGCTAACACTAACCAGCGCCCTCACAGGCACGCTCCCCCTAAAGCGTTGCCGTACCCTCACCTGGACCCTAAACCGTCCCCGTCCCCTAACCCTAACCCTAGCCCGAACACTAACCCTAACTCTTCCCCGAAGCCTGACCCTCACCCGTCCCCTAATCCTAACCCGTACGCTAACACTAACCCGCGCCCTCACACGCACGCTCCCCCTAAAGCGTTGCCGTACCCTCACCTGGACCCTAAACCGTCCCCGGCCCCTAACCCTAACCCTAGCCCGAACCCTAACCCTAACCCTTCCCCGAAGCCTGACCCTCACCCGTCCCCTAATCCTAACCCGTACGCTAACACTAACCCGCGCCCTCACACGCACGCTCCCCCTAAAGCGTTGCCGTACCCTCACCTGGACCCTAAACGGTCCCCGTCCCCTAACCCTAACCCTAGCCCGAACCCTAACCCTAACCCTTCCCCGAAGCCTGACCCTCACCCGTCCCCTAATCCTAAGCCGTACGCTAACACTAACCCGCGCCCTCACACGCACGCTCCCCCTGAAGCTTTGCCGTACCCTCACCTGGACTCTAAACCGTCCCCGTCCCCTAACACTAACCCTAGCCCGAACCCTAACCCTAACCCTTCCCCGAAGCCTGACCCTCACCCGTCCCCAATCCTAACATGTAGGCTAACACTAACGCGCGCCCTCACACGCACGCTCCCCCTAAAGCGTTGCCGTACCCTCACCTGGACCCTAAACCATCCCATGTCCCCTAACCCTAACCCTAGCCCGAACCCTAACCCTAACCCTTCCCCGAAGCCTGACCCTCACCCGTCCCCTAATCCTAACCCGTACGCTAACACTAACCCGCGCCCTCACACGCACGCTCCCCCTAAAGCATTGCCGTACCCTCACCTGGACCCTAAACCGTCCCCGTCCCTTAACCCTAACCCTAGCCAGAACCCTAACCCTAACCCTTCCCTGAAGCCTGACCCTCACCCGTCCCCTAATCCTAACACGTACGCTAACACTAACCCTCGCCCTCACACGCACGCTCCCCCTAAAGCGTTGCTGTACTCTTACCTGCACCCTAAACCGTCCCCATCCCCTAACCCTAACCCTAGCCCGAACCCTAACCCTAACCCTTCCCCGAAGCCTGACCCTCAAACGTCCTCTAATCCTAACCAGTACGCTAACACTACCCAGCGCCCTCACATGCTCGCTCCCCCTAAAGCGTTGCCGTACCCTCACCTGGACCCTAAACCGTCCCCGTCACCTAACCCTAACCCTAGCCCGAACCCTAACCCTAACCCTTCCCCGAAGCATGACCCTCACCCATCCCCTAATCCTAAGCCATACGCTAACACTAATCCGCGCCCTCACACACACACTCCCCCTAAAGCGTTGCCGTACCCTCACCTGGACCCTAAACCGTCCCCGTCCCCTAACCCTAACCCTAGCCCGAACCCTAACCCTAACCCTTCCCCGAAGCCTGACCCTCAACCGTCCCCTAATCCTAACCCGTACGTTAACACTAACCCGCGCCCTCACACGCACGCTCCCCCTAAAGCGTTGCCGTACCCTCACCTCGACCCTAAACCGTCCCCGTCCCCTAACCCTAACCCTAGCCCGAACCCTAACCCTAACCCTTCCCCGAAGCCTGACCCTCACCCGTCCCCTAATCCTAACCCGTACGCTAACACTAACCCGCGCCCTCACACGCACGCTCCCCCTAAAGCGTTGCCGTACCCTCACCTGGACCCTAAACCGTCCCCGTCCCCTAATCCTAGCCCGAACCCTAACCCTAACCCTTCCCCGAAGCCTGACCCTCACACGTCCCTTAATCCTAACCCGTACGCTAACACTAACCCGCGCCCTCACACGCACGCTCACCCTAAAGCGTTGCCGTACCCTCACCTGGACCCTAAACCGTCCCCGTCCCCTAACCCTAACCCTAGCCCGAACCCTAACCCTAATACTTCCCCGAAGCCTGACCCTCACCCGTCCCCTAATCCTAACCCGTACGCTAACACTAACCAGCGCCCTCACAGGCACGCTCCCCCTAAAGCGTTGCCGTACCCTCACCTGGACCCTAAACCGTCCCCGTCCCCTAACCCTAACCCTAGCCCGAACACTAACCCTAACACTTCCCCGAAGCCTGACCCTCACCCGTTCCCTAATCCTAACCCGTACGCTAACACTAACCCGCGCCCTCACACGCACGCTCCCCCTAAAGCGTTGCCGTACCCTCACCTGGACCCTAAACCGTCCCCGTCCCCTAACCCTAACCCTAGCCCGAACCCTAAGCCTAACCCTTCCCCGAAGCCTGACCCTCACCCGTCCCCTAATCCTATCCCGTACGCTAACACTAACCCGCGCCCTCACACGCACGCTCCCCCTAAAGCGTTGCCGTACCCTCACCTGGACCCTAAACCGTCCCCGGCCCCTAAGCCTAACCCTAGCCCGAACCCTAACCCTAACCCTTCCCCGAAGCCTGACCCTCACCCGTCCCCTAATCCTAACCCGTACGCTAACACTAACCCGCGCCCTCAGACGCATTCTCCCCCTAAAGTGTTGCCGTACCCTCACCTGGACCCTAAACCGTCCCCGTCCCCGTCCCCTAACCCTAGCCCGAACCCTAACCCTAACCCTTCCCCGAAGCCTGACCCTCACCCGTCCCCTAATCCTAAGCCGTACGCTAACACTAACCCGCGCCCTCACACGCACGCTCCCTCTAAAGCTTTGCCGTACCCTCACCTGGACCCTAAACCGTCCCCGTCCCCTAACCCTAACCCTAGCCCGAACCCTAACCCTAACCCTTCCCCGAAGCCTGACCCTCACCCGTCCCCTAATCCTAAGCCGTACGCTAACACTAACCCGCGCCCTCACACGCACGCTCCCCCTGGAGCTTTGCCGTACCCTCACCTGGACTCTAAACCGTCCCCGTTCCCTAACCCTAACCCTAGCCCGAGACCTAACCCTAACCCTTCCCCGAAGCCTGACCCTCACCCGTCCCCAATCCTAACACGTACGCTAACACTAACCCGCGCCCTCACACGCACGCTCCCCCTAAAGCGTTGCCGTACCCTCACCTGGACCCTAAACCATCCCCGTCCCCTAACCCTAACCCTAGGCCGAACCCTAACCCTAACCCTTCCCCGAAGCCTGACCCTCACCCGTCCCCTAATCCTAACCCGTACGCTAACACTAACCCGCGCCCTCACACGCACGCTCCCCCTAAAGCGTTGCCGTACCCTCACCTGCACCCTAAACCGTCCCCGTCCCTTAACCCTAACCCTAGCCAGAACCCTAACCCTAACCCTTCCCCGAAACCTGACCCTCACCCGTGCCCTAATCCTAACACGTACGCTAACACTAACCCTCGCCCTCACACGCACGCTCCCCCTAAAGCGTTGCTGTACTCTTACCTGCACCCTAAACCGTCCCCATCCCCTAACCCTAACCCTAGCCCGAACCCTAACCCTAACCCTTCCCCGAAGCCTGACCCTCACCCGTCCCCTAATCCTAACCAGTACGCTAAAACTACCCCGCGCCCTCACATGCTCGCTCCCCCTAAAGCGTTGCCTTACCCTCACCTGGACCCTAAACCGTCCCCGTCCCCTAACCCTAACCCTAGCCCGAACCCTAACCCTAACCCTTCCCCGAAGCCTGACCCTCACCCGTCCCCTAATCCTAAGCCGTACGCTAACACTAACGCGCGCCCTCACACGCACGCTCCCCCTAAAGCGTTGCCGTACCCTCACCTGGACCCTAAACCGTCCCCGTTCCCTAACCCTAACCCTAGCCCGAACCCTAACCCTAACCCTTCCCCGAAGCCTGACCCTCACCCGTCCCCTAATCCTAACCCGTACGCTAACACTAACGCGCGCCCTCACACGCACGCTCCCCCTAAAGCGTTGCCGTACCCTCAACTGGACCCTAAACCGTCCCCGTCCCCTAACCCTAACCCTAGCCCGAACCCTAACCCTAACCCTTCCCCGAAGCCTGACCCTCACCCGTCCCCTAATACCAACCCGTACGCTAACACTAACCCGCGCCCTCACACGCACGCTCCCCCTAAAGCGTTGCCGTACCCTCAATTGGACCCTAAACCGTCCCCGTCCCCTAACCCTAACCCTAGCCCGAACCCTAACCCTAACCCTTCCCCGAAGCCTGACCCTCACCCGTCCCCTAATCCTAACCCGTACGCTAACAGTAACCCGCGCCCTCACACGCACGCTCCCCCTAAAGCGTTGTCGTACCCTCACCTGGACCCTAAACCGTCCCCGTCCCCTAACCCTAACCCTAGCCCGAACCCTAACCCTAACCCTTCCCCGAAGCCTGACCCTCACCCGTCCCCTAATCCTAACCCGTAAATAACACTAACCCGCGCCCTCACACGTACGCTCCCCCTAAAGCGTTGCCGTACTCTCACCTGGACCCTAAACCGTCCCCGTCCCCTAACCCTAACCCTAGCCCGAACCCTAACCCTAACCCTTCCCCGAAGCCTGACCCTCACCCGTCCCCTAATCCTAACCAGTACGCTAACACTAACCCGCGTCCTCACACGCATGCTCCCCCTAAAGCGTTGCCGTACCCTCACCTGGACCCGAAACAGTCCCCGTCCCTTAACCCTTACCCTAGCACGAACCCTAACCCTAACCCTTCCCCGAAGCCTGACCCTCACCCGTCCCCTAATCCTAACCCGTACGCTATCACTAACCCACGCCCTCACACGCACGCTCCCCCTAAAACGTTGCCGTACCCTCACCTGGACCCTAAACCGTCCCCGTCCCCTAACCCTAACCCTAGCCCGAACCCTAACCCTAACCCTTCCCCGAAGCCTGACCCTCACTCGTCCCCTAATCCTAAGCCGTACGCTAACACTAACCCGCGCCCTCACACGCACGCTCCCCCTAAAGCGTTGCCGTACCCTCACCTGGACCCTAAACCGTCCCCGTCCCCTAACCCTAACCCTAGCCCGAACCCTAACCCTAACCCTTCCCCGAAGCCTGACCCTCACCCGTCCCCTAATCCTAAGCCGTACGCTAACACTAACCCGCGCCCTCACATGCACGCTCCCCCTAAAGCGTTGCTGTACCCTCACCTGGACCCTAAACCGTCCCCGTCCCCTAACCCTAATCCTAGCCCGAACCTTAACCCTAACCCTTCCCCGATGCCTGACCCTCACCCGTCCCCTAATCCTAACCCGTATGCTAACACTAACCCGGGCCCTCACACGCACGCTCCCCCTAAAGCGTTGTCGTACCCTCACCTGGACCCTAAACCGTCCCCGTCCCCTAACCCTAACCCTAGCCCGAACCCTAAGCCTTACCCTTCCCCGAAGCCTGACCGTCACCCGTCCCCTAATCCTAACCCGTACGCTAACACTAACCCGCACCCTCACACGCACGCTCCCCCTAAAGCGTTGCCGTACCCTCACCTGGACCCTAAACCGTCCCCGTCCCCTAACCCTAACCCTAGCCCGAACCCTAACCCTAACCCTTCCCCGAAGCCTGACCCTCACCCGTCCCCTAATCCTAACCCGTACGCTAACACTAACCCGCGCCCTCACACGCACGCTCCCCCTAAAGCGTTGCCGTACCCTCACCTGGACCCTAAACCGTCCCCGTCCCCTAACCCTAACCCTAGCCCGAACCCTAACCCTAACCCTTCCCCGAAGCCTGACCCTCACCCGTCCCCTAATCCTAACCCGTACGCTAACACTAACCCGCGCCCTCACACGCACACTCCTACTAAAGCGTTGCTGTACCCTCACCTGGACCCTAAACCGTCCCCGTCCCCTATCCCTAACCCTAGCCCGAACCCTAACCCTAACCCTTCCCCGAAGCCTGACCCTCACCCGTCCCCTAATCCTAAGCCGTACGCTAACACTAACCCGCGCCCTCACACGCACGCTCCCCCTAAAGCGTTGCCGTACCCTCACCTGGACCCTAAACCGTCCCCGTCCCCTAACCCTAACCCTAGCCCAAACCCTAACCCTAACCCTTCCCCGAAGCCTGACCCTACCCGTCCCCTAATCCTAACCCGTACGCTAACACTAACCCGCGCCCTCACACGCACGCTCCCCCTAAAGGGTTGCCGTACCCTCACCTGGACCCTAAACCGACCCCGTCCCCTAACCCTAACCCTAGCCCGAACTTTAACCCTAACCCTTCCCCGAAGCCTGACCCTCACCCGTCCCCTAATCCTAACCCGTACGCTAACGCTATCGCGCGCCCTCACACGCACGCTCCCCCTAAAGCGTTGCCGTACCCTCACCTGGACCCTAAACCGTCCCCGTCCCCTAACCCTAACCCTAGCCCGAACCCTAACCCTAACCCTTCCCCGAAGCCTGACCCTCTCCCGTCCCCTAATCCTAACCCGTACGCTAACACTAACGCGCGCCCTCACACGCACGCTCCCCCTAAAGCGTTGCCGTACCCTCACCTGGACCCTAAACCGTCCCCGTCCCCTAACCCTAACCCTAACCCGAACCCTAACCCTAACCCTTCCCCGAAGCCTGACCCTCACCCGTCCCCTAATCCTAACCCGTACGCTAACACTAACCCGCGCCCTCACACGCACGCTCCCCCTAAAGCGTTGCCGTACCCTCAACTGGACCCTAAACCGTCCCCGTCCCCTAACCCTAACCCTAGCCCGAACCTTAACCCTAACCCTTCCCCGAAGCCTGACCCTCACCCGTCCCCTAATCCTAACCCGTACGCTAACAATAACCCGCGCCCTCACACGCACGCTCCCCCTAAAGCGTTGCCGTACCCTCACCTGGACCCTAAACCGTCCCGGTCCCCTAACCGTAACCCTAGCCCGAACCTTAACCCTAACCCTTCCCCGAAGCCTGACCCTCACCCGTCTCCTAATCCTAACCCGTACGTTAACACTAACCCGCGCCCTCACTCGCACGCTCCCCCTAAAGCATTGCCGTACCCTCACCTGGACCCTAAACCGTCCCCGTCCCCTAACCCTAACCCTAGCCCGAACCCTAACCCTAACCCTTCCCCGAAGCCTGACCCTCACCCGTCCCCTAATCCTAACCCGTACGCTAACAATAACCCGAGCCCTCACACGCACGCTCCCCCTAAAGCGTTGCCGTACCCTCACCTGGACCCTAAACCGTCTCCGTCCCCTAACCCTAACCCTAGCCCGAACCCTAACCCTAACCCTCCCCGAAGCCTGACCCTCACCCGTCCCCTAATCCTAACCCGTACGCTAACACTAACCCGCGCCCTCACACGCACGCTCCCACTAAAGCGTTGCCGTACCCTCACCTGGACCCTAAACCGTCCCCGTCCCCTAACCCTAACCCTAGCCCTAACCCTAACCCTAACCCTTCCCCGAAGCCTGACCCTCACCCGTCCCCTAATCCTAACCCGTACGCTAACACTAACCCGCGCCCTCACACGCACGCTCCCCCTAAAGCGTTGCCGTACCCTCACCTGGACCCTAAACCGTCCCCGTCCCCTAACCCTAACCCTAGGCCGAACCCTAACCCTAACCCTTCCCCGAAGCCTGAACCTCACCCGTCCCCTAATCCTAACCCGTACGCTAACACTAACCCGCTCCCTCACACGCACGCTCCCCCTAAAGCGTTGCCGTACCCTCACCTGGACCCTAAACCGTCCCCGTCCCCTAACCCTAACCCTAGCCCGAACCCTAACCCTAACCCTTCCCCGAAGCCTGACCCTCACCCGTCCCCTAATCCTAACCCGTACGCTAACACTAACCCGCGCCCTCACACGCACGCTCCCCCTAAAGCGTTGCCGTACCCTCACCTGGACCCTAAACCGTCCCCGTCCCCTAACCCTAACCCTAGCCCAAACCCTAACCCTAACCCTTCCCCGAAGCCTGACCCTACCCGTCCCCTAATCCTAACCCGTACGCTAACACTAACCCGCGCCCTCACACGCACGCTCCCCCTAAAGGGTTGCCGTACCCTCACCTGGACCCTAAACCGACCCCGTCCCCTAACCCTAACCCTAGCCCGAACTTTAACCCTAACCCTTCCCCGAAGCCTGACCCTCACCCGTCCCCTAATCCTAACCCGTACGCTAACGCTATCGCGCGCCCTCACACGCACGCTCCCCCTAAAGCGTTGCCGTACCCTCACCTGGACCCTAAACCGTCCCCGTCCCCTAACCCTAACCCTAGCCCGAACCCTAACCCTAACCCTTCCATGAAGCCTGACCCTCACCCGTCCCCTAATCCTAACCCGTACGCTAACACTAACGCGCGCCCTCACACGCACGCTCCCCCTAAAGCGTTGCCGTACCCTCACCTGGACCCTAAACCGTCCCCGTCCCCTAACCCTAACCCTAACCCGAACCCTAACCCTAACCCTTCCCCGAAGCCTGACCCTCACCCGTCCCCTAATCCTAACCCGTACGCTAACACTAACGCGCGCCCTCACATGCACGCTCCCCCTAAAGCGTTGCCGTACCCTCAACTGGACCCTAAACCGTCCCCGTCCCCTACCCCTAACCCTAGCCCGAACCTTAACCCTAACCCTTCCCCGAAGCCTGACCCTCACCCGTCTCCTAATCCTAACCCGTACGCTAACACTAACCCGCGCCCTCACACGCACGCTCCCCCTAAAGCATTGCCGTACCCTCACCTGGACCCTAAACCGTCCCCGTCCCCTAACCCTAACCCTAGCCCGAACCCTAACCCTAACCCTTCCCCGAAGCCTGACCCTCACCCGTCCCCTAATCCTAACCCGTACGCTAACAATAACCCGCGCCCTCACACACACGCTCCCCCTAAAGCGTTGCCGTACCCTCACCTGGACCCTAAACCGTCCCCGTCCCCTAACCCTAACCCTAGCCCGAACCTTAACCCTAACCCTTCCCCGAAGCCTGACCCTCACCCGTCTCCTAATCCTAACCCGTACGCTAACACTAACCCGCGCCCTCACACGCACGCTCCCCCTAAAGCGTTGCCGTACCCTCACCTGGACCCTAAACCGTCCCCGTCCCCTAACCCTAACCCTAGCCCGAACCCTAACCCTAACCCTCCCCGAAGCCTGACCCTCAACTGTCCCCTAATCCTAACCCGTACGCTAACACTAACCCGCGCCCTCACACGCACGCTCCCACTAAAGCGTTGCCATACCCTCACCTGGACCCTAAACCGTCCCCGTCCCCTAACCCTAACCCTAGCCCGAACCCTAACCCTAACACTTCCCCGAAGCCTGACCCTCACCCGTCCCCTAATCCTAACCCGTACGCTAACACTAACCCGCGCTCTCACACGCACGCTCCCCCTAAAGCGTTGCCGTACCCTCACCTGGACCCTAAACCGTCCCCGTCCCCTAACCCTAACCCTAGCCCGAACCCTAAGCCTAACCCTTCCCCGAAGCCTGACCCTCACCCGTCCCCTAATCCTATCCCGTACGCTAACACTAACCCGCGCCCTCACACGCACGCTCCCCCTAAAGCGTTGCCGTACCCTCACCTGGACCCTAAACCGTCCCCGGCCCCTAACCCTAACCCTAGCCCGAACCCTAACCCTAACCCTTCCCCGAAGCCTGACCCTCACCCGTCCCCTAATCCTAACCCGTACGCTAACACTAACCCGCGCCCTCACACGCACGCTCCCCCTAAAGCGTTGCCGTACCCTCACCTGGACCCTAAACGGTCCCCGTCCCCTAACCCTAACCCTAGCCCGAACCCTAACCCTAACCCTTCCCCGAAGCCTGAACCTCACCCATCCCCTAATCCTAACCCGTACGCGAACACTAACCCGCGCCCTCACACGCATGCTCCCCCTAAAGCGTTGCCGTACCCTCACCTGGACCCTAAACCGTCCCCATCCCCTAACCCTAACCCTAGCCCGAACCCTAACCCTAACCCTTCCCCAAAGCCTGACCCTCACCCGTCCCCTAATCCTAACCCGTACGCTAAAACTAACCCGCGCCCTCACACGCACGCTCCCCCTAAAGCGTTGCCGTACCCTCACCTGGACCCTAAACCGTCCCCGTCCCCTAACCCTAACCCTAGCCCGAACCCTAACCCTAACCCTTCCCCGAAGCCTGACCCTCACCCGTACCCTAATCCTAAGCCGTACGCTAACACTAACCCGCGCCCTCACACGCACGCTCCCCCTGAAGCTTTGCCGTACCCTCACCTGGACTCTAAACCGTCCCCGTCCCCTAACACTAACCCTAGCCCGAACCCTAACCCTAACCCTTCCCCGAAGCCTGACCCTCACCCGTCCCCAATCCTAACATGTAGGCTAACACTAACGCGCGCCCTCACACGCACGCTCCCCCTAAAGCGTTGCCGTACCCTCACCTGGACCCTAAACCATCCCATGTCCCCTAACCCTAACCCTAGCCCGAACCCTAACCCTAACCCTTCCCCGAAGCCTGACCCTCACCCGTCCCCTAATCCTAACCCGTACGCTAACACTAACCCGCGCCCTCACACGCACGCTCCCCCTAAAGCGTTGCCGTACCCTCACCTGGACCCTAAACCGTCCCCGTCCCTTAACCCTAACCCTAGCCAGAACCCTAACCCTAACCCTTCCCTGAAGGCTGACCCTCACCCGTCCCCTAATCCTAACACGTACGCTAACACTAACCCTCGCCCTCACACGCACGCTCCCCCTAAAGCGTTGCTGTACTCTTACCTGCACCCTAAACCGTCCCCATCCCCTAACCCTAACCCTAGCTCGAACCCTAACCCTAACCCTTCCCCGAAGCCTGACCCTCAACCGTCCTCTAATCCTAACCAGTACGCTAACACTACCCAGCGCCCTCACATGCTCGCTCCCCCTAAAGCGTTGCCGTACCCTCACCTGGACCCTAAACCGTCCCCGTCACCTAACCCTAACCCCAGCCCGAACCCTAACCCTAACCCTTCCCCGAAGCATGACCCTCACCCATCCCCTAATCCTAAGCCATACGCTAACACTAATCCGCGCCCTCACACACACACTCCCCCTAAAGCGTTGCCGTACCCTCACCTGGACCCTAAACCGTCCCCGTCCCCTAACCCTAACCCTAGCCCGAACCCTAACCCTAACCCTTCCCCGAAGCCTGACCCTCAACCGTCCCCTAATCCTAACCCGTACGTTAACACTAACCCGCGCCCTCACACGCACGCTCCCCCTAAAGCGTTGCCGTACCCTCACCTGGACCCTAAACCGTCCCCGTCCCCTAACCCTAACCCTAGCCCGAACCCTAACCCTAACCCTTCCCCGAAGCCTGACCCTCACCCGTCCCCTAATCCTAACCCGTACGCTAACACTAACCCGCGCCCTCACACGCACGCTCCCCCTAAAGCGTTGCCGTACCCTCACCTGGACCCTAAACCGTCCCCGTCCCCTAATCCTAGCCCGAACCCTAACCCTAACCCTTCCCCGAAGCCTGACCCTCACACGTCCCTTAATCCTAACCCGTACGCTAACACTAACCCGCGCCCTCACACGCACGCTCCCCCTAAAGCGTTGCCGTACCCTCACCTGGACCCTAAACCGTCCCCGTCCCCGTCCCCTAACCCTAGACCGAACCCTAACCCTAACCCTTCCCCGAAGCCTGACCCTCACCCGTCCCCTAATCCTAAGCTGTACGCTAACACTAACCCGCGCCCTCACACGCACGCTCCCTCTAAAGCTTTGCCGTACCCTCACCTGGACCCTAAACCGTCCCCGTCCCCTAACCCTAACCCTAGCCCGAACCCTAACCCTAACCCTTCCCCGAAGCCTGACCCTCACCCGTCCCCTAATCCTAAGCCGTACGCTAACACTAACCCGCGCCCTCACACGCACGCTCCCCCTGGAGCTTTGCCGTACCCTCACCTGGACTCTAAACCGTCCCCGTTCCCTAACCCTAACCCTAGCCCGAACCCTAACCCTAACCCTTCCCCGAAGCCTGACCCTCACCCGTCCCCAATCCTAACACGTACGCTAACACTAACCCGCGCCCTCACACGCACGCTCCCCCTAAAGCGTTGCCGTACCCTCACCTGGACCCTAAACCATCCCCGTCCCCTAACCCTAACCCTAGGCCGAACCCTAACCCTAACCCTTCCCCGAAGCCTGACCCTCACCCGTCCCCTAATCCTAACCCGTAGGCTAACACTAACCCGCGCCCTCACACGCACGCTCCCCCTAAAGCGTTGCCGTACCCTCACCTGGACCCTAAACCGTCCCCGTCCCTTAACCCTAACCCTAGCCAGAACCCTAACCCTAACCCTTCCCCGAAACCTGACCCTCACCCGTGCCCTAATCCTAACACGTACGCTAACACTAACCCTCGCCCTCACACGCACGCTCCCCCTAAAGCGTTGCTGTACTCTTACCTGCACCCTAAACCGTCCCCATCCCCTAACCCTAACCCTAGCCCGAACCCTAACCCTAACCCTTCCCCGAAGCCTGACCCTCACCCGTCCCCTAATCCTAACCAGTACGCTAAAACTACCCCGCGCCCTCACATGCTCGCTCCCCCTAAAGCGTTGCCTTACCCTCACCTGGACCCTAAACCGTCCCCGTCCCCTAACCCTAACCCTAGCCCGAACCCTAACCCTAACCCTTCCCCGAAGCCTGACCCTCACCCGTCCCCTAATCCTAAGCCGTACGCTAACACTAACGCGCGCCCTCACACGCACGCTCCCCCTAAAGCGTTGCCGTACCCTCACCTGGACCCTAAACCGTCCCCGTCCCCTAACCCTAACCCTAGCCCGAACCCTAACCCTAACCCTTCCCCGAAACCTGACCCTCACCCGTCCCCTAATCCTAACCCGTACGCTAACACTAACGCGCGCCCTCACACGCACGCTCCCCCTAAAGCGTTGCCGTACCCTCAACTGGACCCTAAACCGTCCCCGTCCCCTAACCCTAACCCTAGCCCGAACCCTAACCCTAACCCTTCCCCGAAGCCTGACCCTCACCCGTCCCCTAATCCTAACCCGTACGCTAACACTAACCCGCGCCCTCACACGCACGCTCCCCCTAAAGCGTTGCCGTACCCTCACTTGGACCCTAAACCGTCCCCGTCCCCTAACCCTAACCCTAGCCCGAACCCTAACCCTAACCCTTCCCCGAAGCCTGACCCTCACCCGTCCCCTAATCCTAACCCGTACGCTAACAGTAACCGGCGCCCTCACACGCACGCTCCCCCTAAAGCGTTGTCGTACCCTCACCTGGACCCTAAACCGTCCCCGTCCCCTAACCCTAACCCTAGCCCGAACCCTAACCCTAACCCTTCCCCGAAGCCTGACCCTCACCCGTCCCCTAATCCTAACCCGTACGCTAACACTAACCCGCGCCCTCACACGCACGCTCCCCCTAAAGCGTTGCCGTACCCTCACCTGGACCCTGAACCGTCCCCGTCCCATAACCCTAACCCTAGCCCGAACCCTAACCCTAACCCTTCCCCGAAGCCTGACCCTCACCCGTCCCCTAATCCTAACCCGTACGCTAACACTAACCCGCGCCCTCACACGTACGCTCCCCCTAAAGCGTTGCCGTACCCTCACCTGGACCCTAAACCGTCCCCGTCCCCTAACCCTAACCCTAGCCCGAACCCTAACCCTAACCCTTCCCCGAAGCCTGACCCTCACCCGTCCCCTAATCCTAACCAGTACGCTAACACTAACCCGCGTCCTCACACGCATGCTCCCCCTAAAGCGTTGCCGTACCCTCACCTGGACCCGAAACAGTCCCCGTCCCTTAACCCTTACCCTAGCACGAACCCTAACCCTAACACTTCCCCGAAGCCTGACCCTCACCCGTCCCCTAATCCTAACCCGTACGCTAACACTAAACCACGCCCTCACACGCACGCTCCCCCTAAAGCGTTGCCGTACCCTCACCTGGACCCTAAACCGTCCCCGTCCCCTAACCCTAACCCTAGCCCGAACCCTAACCCTAACCCTTCCCCGAAGCCTGACCCTCACCCGTCCCCTAATCCTAAGCCGTACGCTAACACTAACCCGCGCCCTCACACGCACGCTCCCCCTAAAGCGTTGCCGTACCCTCACCTGGACCCTAAACCGTCCCCGTCCCCTAACCCTAACCCTAGCCCGAACCCTAACCCTAACCCTTCCCCGAAGCCTGACCCTCACCCGTCCCCTAATCCTAACCCGTACGCTAACACTAACCCGCGCCCTCACATGCACGCTCCCCCTAAAGCGTTGCTGTACCCTCACCTGGACCCTAAACCGTCCCCGTCCCCTAACCCTAATCCTAGCCCGAACCTTAACCCTAACCCTTCCCCGATGCCTGACCCTCACCCGTCCCCTAATCCTAACCCGTATGCTAACACTAACCCGCGCCCTCACACGCACGCTCCCCCTAAAGCGTTGCCGTACCCTCACTTGGACCCTAAACCGTCCACGTCCCCTAACCCTAACCCTAGCCCGAACCCTAAGCCTAACCCTTCCCCGAAGCCTGACCGTCACCCGTCCCCTAATCCTAACCCGTACGCTAACACTAACCCGCACCCTCACACGCACGCTCCCCCTAAAGCGTTGCCGTACCCTCACCTGGACCCTAAACCGTCCCCGTCCCCTAACCCTAACCCTAGCCCGAACCCTAACCCTAACCCTTCCCCGAAGCCTGACCCTCACCCGTCCCCTAATCCTAACCCGTACGCTAACACTAACCCGCGCCCTCACACGCACACTCCTACTAAAGCGTTGCTGTACCCTCACCTGGACCCTAAACCGTCCCCGTCCCCTATCGCTAACCCTAGCCCGAACCCTAACCCTAACCCTTCCCCGAAGCCTGACCCTCACCCGTCCCCTAATCCTAAGCCGTACGCTAACACTAACCCGCGCCCTCACACGCACGCTCCCCCTAAAGCGTTGCAGTACCCTCACCTGGACCCTAAACCGTCCCCGTCCCCTAACCCTAACCCTAGCCCAAACCCTAACCCTAACCCTTCCCCGAAGCCTGACCCTCTCCCGTCCCCTAATCCTAACCCGTACGCTAACACTAACGCGCGCCCTCACACGCACGCTCCCCCTAAAGCGTTGCCGTACCCTCACCTGGACCCTAAACCGTCCCCGTCCCCTAACCCTAACCCTAACCCGAACCCTAACCCTAACCCTTCCCCGAAGCCTGACCCTCACACGTCCCCTAATCCTAACCCGTACGCTAACACTAACGCGCGCCCTCACACGCACGCTCCCCCTAAAGCGTTGCCATACCCTCAACTGGACCCTAAACCGTCCCCGTCCCCTAACCCTAACCCTAGCCCGAACCCTAACCCTAACCCTTCCCCGAAGCCTGACCCTCACCCGTCCCCTAATCCTAACCCGTACGCTAACACTAACCCGCGCCCTCACACGCACGCTCCCCCTAAAGCGTTGCCGTACCCTCACCTGGACCCTAAACCGTCCCCGTGCCCTAACCCTAACCCTAGCCCAAACCCTAACCCTAACCCTTCCCCGAAGCCTGACCCTACCCGTCCCCTAATCCTAACCCGTAAGCTAACACTAACCCGCGCACTCACACGCACGCTCCCCCTAAAGGGTTGCCGTACCCTCACCTGGACCCTAAACCGACCCCGTCCCCTAACCCTAACCCTAGCCCGAACTTTAACCCTAACCCTTCCCCGAAGCCTGACCCTCACCCGTCCCCTAATCCTAACCCGTACGCTAACGCTATCGCGCGCCCTCACACGCACGCTCCCCCTAAAGCGTTGCCGTACCCTCACCTGGACCCTAAACCGTCCCCGTCCCCTAACCCTAACCCTAGCCCGAACCCTAACCCTAACCCTTCCCCGAAGCCTGACCCTCACCCGTCCCCTAATCCTAACCCGTACGCTAACACTAACCCGCACCCTCACACGCACGCTCCCCCTAAAGCGTTGCCGTACCCTCACCTGGACCCTAAACCGTCCCCGTCCCCTAACCCTAACCCTAGCCCGAACCCTAACCCTAACCCTTCCCCGAAGCCTGACCCTCACCCGTCCCCTAATCCTAACCCGTACGCTAACACTAACCCGCGCCCTCACACGCACGCTCCCCCTAAAGCGTTGCCGTACCCTCACCTGGACCCTAAACCGTCCCCGTCCCCTAACCCTAACCCTAGCCCGAACCCTAACCCTAACCCTTCCCCGAAGCCTGACCCTCACCCGTCCCCTAATCCTAACCCGTACGCTAACACTAACCCGCGCCCTCACACGCACACTCCTACTAAAGCGTTGCTGTACCCTCACCTGGACCCTAAACCGTCCCCGTCCCCTATCGCTAACCCTAGCCCGAACCCTAACCCTAACCCTTCCCCGAAGCCTGACCCTCACCCGTCCCCTAATCCTAAGCCGTACGCTAACACTAACCCGCGCCCTCACACGCACGCTCCCCCTAAAGCGTTGCCGTACCCTCACCTGGACCCTAAACCGTCCCCGTCCCCTAACCCTAACCCTAGCCCAAACCCTAACCCTAACCCTTCCCCGAAGCCTGACCCTCTCCCGTCCCCTAATCCTAACCCGTACGCTAACACTAACGCGCGCCCTCACACGCACGCTCCCCCTAAAGCGTTGCCGTACCCTCACCTGGACCCTAAACCGTCCCCGTCCCCTAACCCTAACCCTAACCCGAACCCTAACCCTAACCCTTCCCCGAAGCCTGACCCTCACACGTCCCCTAATCCTAACCCGTACGCTAACACTAACGCGCGCCCTCACACGCACGCTCCCCCTAAAGCGTTGCCATACCCTCAACTGGACCCTAAACCGTCCCCGTCCCCTAACCCTAACCCTAGCCCGAACCCTAACCCTAACCCTTCCCCGAAGCCTGACCCTCACCCGTCCCCTAATCCTAACCCGTACGCTAACACTAACCCGCGCCCTCACACGCACGCTCCCCCTAAAGCGTTGCCGTACCCTCACCTGGACCCTAAACCGTCCCCGTCCCCTAACCCTAACCCTAGCCCAAACCCTAACCCTAACCCTTCCCCGAAGCCTGACCCTACCCGTCCCCTAATCCTAACCCGTACGCTAACACTAACCCGCGCACTCACACGCACGCTCCCCCTAAAGGGTTGCCGTACCCTCACCTGGACCCTAAACCGACCCCGTCCCCTAACCCTAACCCTAGCCCGAACTTTAACCCTAACCCTTCCCCGAAGCCTGACCCTCACCCGTCCCCTAATCCTAACCCGTACGCTAACGCTATCGCGCGCCCTCACACGCACGCTCCCCCTAAAGCGTTGCCGTACCCTCACCTGGACCCTAAACCGTCCCCGTCCCCTAACCCTAACCCTAGCCCGAACCCTAACCCTAACCCTTCCCCGAAGCCTGACCCTCACCCGTCCCCTAATCCTAACCCGTACGCTAACACTAACGCGCGCCCTCACACGCACGCTCCCCCTAAAGCGTTGCCGTACCCTCACCTGGTCCCTAAACCGTCCCCGTCCCCTAACCCTAACCCTAACCCGAACCCTAACCCTAACCCTTCCCCGAAGCCTGACCCTCACCCGTCCCCTAATCCTAACCCGTACGCTAACACTAACCCGCGCCCTCACACGCACGCTCCCGCTAAAGCGTTGCCGTACCCTCAACTGGACCCTAAACCGTCCCCGTCCCCTAACCCTAACCCTAGCCCGAACCTTAACCCTAACCCTTCCCCGAAGCCTGACCCTCACCCGTCTCCTAATCCTAACCCGTACGCTAACACTAACCCGCGCCCTCACACGCACGCTCCCCCTAAAGCATTGCCGTACCCTCACCTGGACCATAAACCGTCCCCGTCCCCTAACCCTAACCCTAGCCCGAACCCTAACCCTAACCCTTCCCCGAAGCCTGACCCTCACCCGTCCCCTAATCCTAACCCGTACGCTAACAATAACCCGCGCCCTCACACGCACGCTCCCCCTAAAGCGTTGCCGTACCCTCACCTGGACCCTAAACCGTCCCCGTCCCCTAACCCTAACCCTAGCCCGAACCTTAACCCTAACCCTTCCCCGAAGCCTGACCCTCACCCGTCTCCTAATCCTAACCCGTACGCTAACACTAACCCGCGCCCTCACACGCACGCTCCCCCTAAAGCGTTGCCGTACCCTCACCTGGACCCTAAACCGTCCCCGTCCCCTAACCCTAACCCTAGCCCGAACCCTAACCCTAACCCTTCCCCGAAGCCTGACCCTCACCCGTCCCCTAATCCTAACCCGTACGCTAACAATAACCCGAGCCCTCACACGCACGCTCCCCCTAAAGCGTTGCCGTACCCTCACCTGGACCCTAAACCGTCCCCGTCCCCTAACCCTAACCCTAGCCCGAACCCTAACCCTAACCCTCCCCGAAGCCTGACCCTCACCCGTCCCCTAATCCTAACCCGTACGCTAACACTAACCCGCGCCCTCACACGCACGCTCCCACTAAAGCGTTGCCATACCCTCACCTGGACCCTAAACCGTCCCCGTCCCCTAACCCTAACCCTAGCCCGAACCCTAACCCTAACCCTTCCCCGAAGCCTGACCCTCACCCGTCCCCTAATCCTAACCCGTACGCTAACACTAACCCGCGCTCTCACACGCACGCTCCCCCTAAAGCGTTGCCGTACCCTCACCTGGACCCTAAACCGTCCCCGTCCCCTAACCCTAACCCTAGGCCGAACCCTAACCCTAACCCTTCCCCGAAGCCTGACCCTCACCCGTCCCCTAATCCTAACCCGTACGCTAACACTAACCCGCGCCCTCACACGCACGCTCCCCCTAAAGCGTTGCCGTACCCTCTCCTGGACCCTAAACCGTCCCCGTCCCCTAACCCTAACCCTAGCCCCAACCCTAACCCTAACCCTTCCCCGAAGCCTGACCCTCACCCGTCCCCTAATCCTAACCCGTACGCTAACACTAACCCGCGCCCTCACACGCACGCTCCCCCTAAAGCGTTGCCGTACCCTCACCTGGACCCTAAACCGTCCCCATCCCCTAACCCTAACCCTAGCCCGAACCCTAACCCTAACCCTTCCCCGAAGCCTGACCCTCACCCGTCCCCTAATCCTAACCCGTACGCTAACACTAAGCCGCGCCCTCACACGCACGCTCCCCCTAAAGCGTTGCCGTACCCTCACCTGAACCCTAAACCGTCCCCGTCCCCTAACCCTAACCCTAGCCCGAACCCTAACCCTAACCCTTCCCCGAAGCCTGACCCTCACCCGTCCCTTAATCCTAACCCGTACGCTAACACTAACCCGCGCCCTCACATGCACGCTCCCCCTAAAGCGTTGCCGTACCCTCACCTGGACCCGAAACCGTCCCCGTCCCCTAACCCTAACCCTAGCCCTAACCCTAACCCTAACCCTTCCCCGAAGCCTGACCCTCACCCGTCCCTTAATCCTAACCCGTACGCTGACACTAACCCGCGCCCTCACACGCACGCTCCCCCTAAAGCGTTGCCGTACCCTCACCTGGACCCTCAACCGTCCCCGTCCCCTAACCCTAACCCTAGCCCGAACCCTAACCCTAACCCTTCCCCGAAGCCTGACCCTCACCCGTCCCCTAATCCTAACCCGTACGCTAACACTAACCCGCGCCCTCACACTCTCGCTCCCCCTAAAGCGTTGCCGTACCTTCACCTGGACCCTGAACCGTCCCCGTCCCCTAACCCTAACCCTAGCCCGAACCCTAACCCTAACCCTTCCCCGAAGCCTGACCCTCACCCGTCCCTTAATCCTAACCCGCACGCTAACACTAACACGCGCCCTCACACGTACGCTCCCCCTAAAGCGTTGCCGTACCCTCACCTGGACCCTAAACTGTCCCCGTCCCCTAACCCTAACCCTAGCCCGAACCCTAACCCTAACCCTTCCCCGAAGCCTGACCCTCACCCGTCCCCTAATCCTAACCCGTACGCTAACACTAACCCGCGCCCTCACACGCACGGTCCCCCTAAAGCGTTGCCGTACCCTCACCTGGACCCTAAACCGTCCCCGTACCCTAAACCTAACCCTAGCCCGAACCCTAACCCTAACCCTTCCCCGAAGCCTGACCCTCACCCGTACCCTAATCCTAACCCGTACGCTAACACTAACCCGCGCCCTCACACGCACGCTCCCCCTAAAGCGTTGCCATACCCTCACCTGGACCCGAAACCGTCCTCGTCCCTTAACCTTTACCCTAGCCCGAACCCTAACCCTAACCCTTCCCCGAAGCCTGACCCTCACCCGTCCCCTAATCCTAACCCGTACGCTAACACTAACCCGCGCCCTCACACGCACGCTCCCCCTAAAGCGTTGCCGTACCCTCACCTGGACCCTAAACCATCCCCGTCCCCTAACCCTAACCCTAGCCCGAACCCTAACCCTAACCCTTCCCCAAAGCCTGACCCTCACCCGTCCCCTAATCCTAACCCGTAGGCTAAAACTAAACCGCGCCCTCACACGCACGCTCCCCCTAAAGCGTTGCCGTACCCTCACCTGGACCCGAAACCGTCCCCGTCCCCTAACCCTAACCCTAGCCCGAACCCAAACCCTAATCATTCCCCGAAGCCTGACCCTCACCCGTCCCCTAATCCTAAGCCGTACGCTAACACTAACCCGCGCCCTCACACGCACGCTCCCCCTGAAGCGTTGCCGTACCCTCACCTGGACCCTAAACCGTCCCCGTACCCTAACCCTAACCCTAGCCCGAACCCTAACCCTAACCCTTCCCCGAAGCCTGACCCTCACCCGTCCCCTAATCCTAAGCCGTACGCTAACACTAACGCGCGCCCTCACACGCACGCTCCCCCTAAAGCGTTGCCGTACCCTCACCTGGACCCTAAACCGTCCCCGTCCCCTAACCCTAACCCTAGCCCGAACCCTAACCCTAACCCTTCCCCGAAGCCTGACCCTCACCTGTCCCCTAATCCTAACCCGTACGCTAACACTAACGCGCGCCCTCACACGCACGCTCCCCCTAAAGCGTTGCCGTACCCTCAACTGGACCCTAAACCGTCCCCGTCCCCTAACCCTAATCCTAGCCCGAACCCTAACCCTAACCCTTCCCCGAAGCCTGACCCTCACCCGTCCCCTAATCCTAACCCGTACGCTAACACTAACCTGCGCCCTCACACGCACGCTCCCCCTAAAGCGTTGCCGTACCCTCACCTGGACCCTAAACCGTCCCCGTCCCCTAACCCTAACCCTAGCCCGAACCCTAACCCTAACCCTTCCCCGAAGCCTGACCCTGACCCGTCCCCTAATCCTAACCCGTACGCTAACACTAACCCGCGCCCTCACACGCACGCTCCCCCTAAAGCGTTGCCGTACCCTCACCTGGACCCTGAACCGTCCCCGTCCCCTAACCCTAACCCTAGCCCGAACCCTAACCCTAACCCTTCCCCGAAGCCTGACCCTCACCCGTCCCTTAATCCTAACCCGTACGCTAACACTAACCCGCGCCCTCACACGTACGCTCCCCCTAAAGCGTTGCCGTACCCTCACCTGGACCCTAAACCGTCCCCGTCCCCTAACCCTAACCCTAGCCCGAACCCTAACCCTAACCCTTCCCCGAAGCCTGACCCTCACCCGTCCCCTAATCCTAACCAGTACGCTAACACTAACCCGCGTCCTCACACGCATGCTCCCCCTAAAGCGTTGCCGTACCCTCACCTGGACCCGAAACAGTCCCCGTCCCTTAACCCTTACCCTAGCACGAACCCTAACCCTAACCCTTCCCCGAAGCCTGATCCTCACCCGTCCCCTAATCCTAACCCGTACGCTATCACTAACCCGCGCCCTCACACGCACGCTCCCCCTAAAACGTTGCCGTACCCTCACCTGGACCCGAAACCGTCCCCGTCCCCTAACCCTAACCCTAGCCCGAACCCTAACCCTAACCCTTCCCCGAAGCCTGACCCTCACCCGTCCCCTAATCCTAACCGTACGCTAACACTAACCCACGCCCTCACACGCACGCTCCCCCTAAAACGTTGCCGTACCCTCACCTGGACCCTAAACCGTCCCCGTCCCCTAACCCTAACCCTAGCCCGAACCCTAACCCTAACACTTACCCGAAGCCTGACCCTCACCCGTCCCCTAATCCTAAGCCGTACGCTAACACTAACCCGCGCCCTCACACGCACGCTCCCCCTAAAGCGTTGCCGTACCCTCACCTGGACCCTAAACCGTCCCCGTCCCCTAACCCTAACCCTAGCCCGAACCCTAACCCTTACCCTTCCCCGAAGCCTGACCCTCACCCGTCCCCTAATCCTAACCCGTACGCTAACACTAACCCGCGCCCTCACACGCACGCTCCCCCTAAAGCGTTGCCGTACCCTCACCTGGACCCTAAACCGTCCCCGTACCCTAAACCTAACCCTAGCCCGAACTCTAACCCTAACCCTTCCCCAAAGCCTGACCCTCACCCGTACCCTAATCCTAACCCGTACGCTAACACTAACCCGCGCCCTCACACGGACGCTCCCCCTAAAGCGTTGCCGTACCCTCACCTGGACCCGAAACCGTCCTTGTCCCGTAACCTTTACCCTAGCCCGAACCCTAACCCTAACCCTTCCCCGAAGCCTGACCCTCACCCGTCCCCTAATCCTAACCCGTACGCTAACACTAACCCGCGCCCTCACACGCACGCTCCCCCTAAAGCGTTGCCGTACCCTCACCTGGACCCTAAACCATCCCCGTCCCCTAACCCTAACCCTAGCCCGAACCCTAACCCTAACCCTTCCCCGAAGCCTGACCCTCACCCGTCCCCTAATCCTAACCCGTACGCTAACACTAACCCGCGCCCTCACACGCACGCTCCCCCTAAAGCGTTGCCGTACCCTCACCTGGACCCTAAACCGTCCCCATCCCCTAACACTAACCCTAGCCCGAACCCTAACCCTAACCCTTCCCCAAAGCCTGACCCTCACCCGTCCCCTAATCCTAACCCGTAGGCTAAAACTAAACCGCGCCCTCACACGCACGCTCCCCCTAAAGCGTTGCCGTACCCTCACCTGGACCCGAAACCGTCCACGTCCCCTAAACCTAACCCTAGCCGGAACCCAAACCCTAACCCTTCCCCGAAGCCTGACCCTCACCCGTCCCCTAATCCTAAGCCGTACGCTAACACTAACCCGCGCCCTCACACGCACGCTCCCCCTGAAGCGTTGCCGTAACCTCACCTGGACCCTAAACCGTCCCCGTCCCCTAACCCTAACCCTAGCCCGAACCCTAACCCTAATCCTTCCCCGAAGCCTGACCCTCACCCGTCCCCTAATCCTAAGCCGTACGCTAACACTAACGCGCGCCCTCACACGCACGCTCCCCCTAAAGCGTTGCCGTACCCTCACCTGGACCCTAAACCGTCCCCGTCCCCTAACCCTAACCCTAGCCCGAACCCTAACCCTAACCCTTCCCCGAAGCCTGACCCTCACCCGTCCCCTAATCCTAACCCGTACGCTAACACTAACGCGCGCCCTCACACGCACGCTCCCCCTAAAGCGTTGCCGTACCCTCAACTGGACCCTAAACCGTCCCCGTCCCCTAACCCTAACCCTAGCCCGAACCCTAACCCTAACCCTTCCCCGAAGCCTGACCCTCACCCGTCCCCTAATCCTAACCCGTAAGCTAACACTAACCCGCGCCCTCACACGCACGCTCCCCCTAAAGCGTTGCCGTACACTCACCTGGACCCTGAACCGTCCCCGTCCCCTAACCCTAACCCTAGCCCGAACCCTAACCCTAACCCTTCCCCGAAGCCTGACCCTCACCCGTCCCCTAATCCTAACCCGTACGCTAACACTAACCCGCGCCCTCACACGTACGCTCCCCCTAAAGCGTTGCCGTACCCTCACCTGGACCCTAAACCGTCCCCGTCACCTAACCCTAACCCTAGCCCGAACCCTAACCCTAACCCTTCCCCGAAGCCTGACCCACAACCGTCCCCTAATCCTAACCCGTACGCTAACACTAACCCACGCCCTCACACGCACGCTCCCCCTAAAGCGTTGCCGTACCCTCCCCTGGACCCTAAACCGTCCCCGTCCCCTAACCCTAACCCTAGCCCGAACCCTAACCCTAACCCTTCCCCGAAGCCTGACCCTCAACCGTCCCCTAATCCTAACCCGTACGTTAACACTAACCCGCGCCCTCACACGCACGCTCCCCCTAAAGCGTTGCCGTACCCTCACCTGGACCCTAAACCGTCCCCGTCCCCTAACCCTAACCCTAGCCCGAACCCTAACCCTAACCCTTCCCCGAAGCCTGACCCTCACCCGTCCCCTAATCCTAACCCGTACGCTAACACTAACCCGCGCCCTCACACGCACGCTCCCCCTAAAGCGTTCCCGTACCCTCAACTGGACCCTAAACCGTCCCCGTCCCCTAATCCTAGCCCGAACCTTAACCCTAACCCTTCCCCGAAGCCTGACCCTCACACGTCCCTTAATCCTAACCCGTACGCTAACACTAACCCGTGCCCTCACACGCACGCTCACCCTAAAGCGTTGCCGTACCCTCACCTGGACCCTAAACCGTCCCCGTCCCCTAACCCTAACCCTAGCCCGAACCCTAACCCTAATCCTTCCCCGAAGCCGGACCCTCACCCGTCCCCTAATCCTAACCCGTACGCTAACACTAACCAGCGCCCTCACAGGCACGCTCCCCCTAAAGCGTTGCGGTACCCACACCTGGACCCTAAACCGTCCCCGTCCCCTAACCCTAACCCTAGCCCGAACACTAACCCTAACTCTTCCCCGAAGCCTGACCCTCACCCGTCCCCTAATCCTAACCCGTACGCTAACACTAACCCGCGCTCTCACACGCACGCTCCCCCTAAAGCGTTGCCGTACCCTCACCTGGACCCTAAATCGTCCCCGTCCCCTAACCCTAAACCTAGCCCGAACCCTAAGCCTAACCCTTCCCCGAAGCCTGACCCTCACCCGTCCCCTAATCCTAACCCGTACGCTAACACTAACCCGCGCTCTCACACGCACGCTCCCCCTAATGCGTTGCCGTACCCTCACCTGGACCCTAAACCGTCCCCGTCCCCTAACCCTAACCCTAGCCCGAACCCTAACCCTAACCCTTCCCCGAAGCCTGACCCTCACCCGTCCCCTAATCCTAACCCGTACGCTAACACTAACCCGCGCCCTCACACGCACGCTCCCCCTAAAGCGTTGCCGTACCCTCACCTGGACCCTAAACCGTCCCCGTCCCCTAACCCTAACCCTAGCCCGAACCCTAACCCTAACCCTTCCCCGAAGCCTGACCCTCACCCGTCCCCTAATCCTAACCCGTACGCTAACACTAACCCGCGCCCTCACAGGCACGCTCCCCCTAAAGCGTTGCCGTACCCTCACCTGGACTCTAAACCGTCCCCATCCCCTAACCCTAACCCTAGCCCGAACCCTAACCCTAACCCTTCCCCGAAGCCTGACCCTCACCCGTCCCCTAATCCTAACCCGTACGCTAACACTAAGCCGCGCCCTCACACGCACGCTCCCCCTAAAGCGTTTCCGTACCCTCACCTGAACCCTAAACCGTCCCCGTCCCCTAACCCTAACCCTAGCCCGAACCCTAACCCTAACCCTTCCCCGAAGCCTGACCCTCACCCGTCCCCTAATCCTAACCCGTACGCTAACACTAACCCGCGCCCTCACACGCACGCTCCCCCTAAAGCGTTGCCGTACCCTCACCTGGACTCTAAACCGTCCCCATCCCCTAACCCTAACCCTAGCCCGAACCCTAACCCTAACCCTTCCCCGAAGCCTGACCCTCACCCGTCCCCTAATCCTAACCCGTACGCTAACACTAAGCCGCGCCCTCACACGCACGCTCCCCCTAAAGCGTTGCCGTACCCTCACCTGAACCCTAAACCGTCCCCGTCCCCTAACCCTAACCCTAGCCCGAACCCTAACCCTAACCCTTCCCCGAAGCCTGACCCTCACCCGTCCCCTAATCCTAACCCGTACGCTAACACTAACCCGCGCCCTCACATGCACGCTCCCCCTAAAGCGTTGCCGTACCCTCACCTGGACCCGAAACCGTCCCCGTCCCCTAACCCTAACCCTAGCCCTAACCCTAACCCTAACCCTTCCCCGAAGCCTGACCCTCACCCGTCCCTTAATCCTAACCCGTACGCTAACACTAACCCGCGCCCTCACACGCACGCTCCCCCTAAAGCGTTGCCGTACCCTCACCTGGAACCTAAACCGTCCCCGTCCCCTAACCCTAACCCTAGCCCGAACCCTAACCCTAACCCTTCCCCAAAGCCTGACCCTCACCCGTCCCCTAATCCTAACCCGTACGCTAACACTAACCCGCGCCCTCACACGCACACTCCCCCTAAAGCGTTGCCGTACCCTCACCTGGACCCTAAACCGTTCCCGTCCCCTAACCCTAACCCTAGCCCGAACCCTAACCCTAACCCTTCCCCGAAGCCTGACCCTCACCCGTCCCCTAATCCTAACCCGTACGCTAACACTAACCCGCGCCCTCACACGCTCGCTCCCCCTAAAGCGTTGCCATACCTTCACCTGTACCCTGAACCGTCCCCGTCCCCTAACCCTAACCCTAGCCCGAACCCTAACCCTAACCCTTCCCCGAAGCCTGACCCTCACCCGTCCCCTAATCCTAACCCGCACGCTAACACTAACACGCGCCCTCACACGTACGCTCCCCCTAAAGCGTTGCCGTACCCTCACCTGGACCCTAAACTGTCCCCGTCCCCTAACCCTAACCCTAGCCCGAACCCTAACCCTAACCCTTCCCCGAAGCCTGACCCTCACCCGTCCCCTAATCCTAACCCGTACGCTAACACTAACCCGCGACCTCACACGCACGCTCCCCCTAAAGCGTTGCCGTACCCTCACCTGGACCCTAAACCGTCCCCGTACCCTAAACCTAACCCTAGCCCGAACCCTAACCCTAACCCTTCCCCGAAGCCTGACCCTCACCCGTACCCTAATCCTAACCCGTACGCTAACACTAACCCGCGCCCTCACACGCACGCTCCCCCTAAAGCGTTGCCGTACCCTCACCTGGACCCGAAACCGTCCTCGTCCCTTAACCTTTACCCTAGCCCGAACCCTAACCCTTCCCCGAAGCCTGACCCTCACCCGTCCCCTAATCCTAACCCGTACGCTAACACTAACCCGCGCCCTCACACGCACGCTCCCCCTAAAGCGTTGCCATACCCTCACCTGGACCCTAAACCATCCCCGTCCCCTAACCCTAACCCTAGCCCGAACCCTAACCCTAACCCTTCCCCGAAGCCTGACCCTCACCCGTCCCCTAATCCTAACCCGTACGCTAACACTAACCCGCGCCCTCACACGCACGCTCCCCCTAAAGCGTTGCCGTACCCTCACCTGGACCCTAAACCGACCCCATCCCCTAACCCTAACCCTAGCCCGAACCCTAACCCTAACCCTTCCCCAAAGCCTGACCCTCACCCGTCCCCTAATCCTAACCCGTAGGCTAAAACTAAACCGCGCCCTCACACGCACGCTCCCCCTAAAGCGTTGCCGTACCCTCACCTGGACCCGAAACCGTCCCCTTCCCCTAACCCTAACCCTAGCCCGAACCCAAACCCTAACCCTTCCCCGAAGCCTGACCCTCACCCGTCCCCTAATCCTAAGCCGTACGCTAACACTAACCCGCGCCCTCACACGCACGCTCCCCCTGAAGCTTTGCCGTACCCTCACCTGGACTCTAAACCGTCCCCGTCCCCTAACACTAACCCTAGCCCGAACCCTAACCCTAACCCTTCCCCGAAGCCTGACCCTCACCCGTCCCCAATCCTAACACGTACGCTAACACTAACCCGCGCCCTCACACGCACGCTCCCCCTAAATCGTTGCCGTACCCTCACCTGGACCCTAAACCATCCCATGTCCCCTAACCCTAACCCTAGCCCGAACCCTAACCCTAACCCTTCCCCGAAGCCTGACCCTCACCCGTCCCCTAATCCTAACCCGTACGCTAACACTAACCCGCGCCCTCACACGCACGCTCCCCCTAAAGCGTTGCCGTACCCTCACCTGGACCCTAAACCGTCCCCGTCCCTTAACCCTAACCCTAGCCAGAACCCTAACCCTAACCCTTCCCTGAAGCCTGACCCTCACCCGTCCCCTAATCCTAACACGTACGCTAACACTAACCCTCGCCCTCACACGCACGCTCCCCCTAAAGCGTTGCTGTACTCTTACCTGCACCCTAAACCGTCCCCATACCCTAACCCTAACCCTAGCCCGAACCCTAACCCTAACCCTTCTCCGAAGCCTGACCCTCAACCGTCCTCTAATCCTAACCAGTACGCTAACACTACCCAGCGTCCTCACATGCTCGCTCCCCCTAAAGCGTTGCCGTACCCTCACCTGGACCCTAAACCGTCCCCGTCACCTAACCCTAACCCTAGCCCGAACCCTAACCCTAACCCTTCCCCGAAGCATGACCCTCACCCATCCCCTAATCCTAAGCCATACGCTAACACTAACCCGCGCCCTCACACACACGCTCCCCCTAAAGCGTTGCCGTACCCTCACCTGGACCCTAAACCGTCCCCGTCCCCTAACCCTAACCCTAGCCCGAACCCTAACCCTAACCCTTCCCCGAAGCCTGACCCTCACCCGTCCCCTAATCCTAACCAGTACGCTAACACTACCCCGCGCCCTCACATGCACGCTCCCCCTAAAGCGTTGCCGTACCCTCGCCTGGACCCGAAACCGTCCCCGTCCCCTAACCCTAACCCTAGCCCGAACCCTAACCCTAACCCTTCCCCGAAGCCTGACCCTCACACGTCCCTTAATCCTAACCCGTACGCTAACACTAACCCGTGCCCTCACACGCACGCTCACCCTAAAGCGTTGCCGTACCCTCACCTGGACCCTAAACCGTCCCCGTCCCCTAACCCTAACCCTAGCCCGAACCCTAACCCTAACCCTTCCCCGAAGCCTGACCCTCACCCGTCCCCTAATCCTAACCCGCACGCTAACACTAACCCGCGCCCTCACACGCACGCTCCCCCTAAAGCGTTCCCGTACCCTCAACTGGACCCTAAACCGTCCCCGTCCCCTAATCCTAGCCCGAACCCTAACCCTAACCCTTCCCCGAAGCCTGACCCTCACACGTCCCTTAATCCTAACTCGTACGCTAACACTAACCCGTGCCCTCACACGCACGCTCACCCTAAAGCGTTGCCGTACCCTCACCTGGACCCTAAACCGTCCCCGTCCCCTAACCCTAACCCTAGCCCGAACCCTAACCCTAATCCTTCCCCGAAGCCTGACCCTCACCCGTCCCCTAATCCTAACCCGTACGCTAACACTAACCAGCGCCCTCACAGGCACGCTCCCCCTAAAGCGTTGCCGTACCCACACCTGGACCCTAAACCGTCCCCGTCCCCTAACCCTAACCCTAGCCCGAACACTAACCCTAACTCTTCCCCGAAGCCTGACCCTCACCCGTCCCCTAATCCTAACCCGTACGCTAACACTAACCCGCGCTCTCACACGCACGCTCCCCCTAAAGCGTTGCCGTACCCTCACCTGGACCCTAAATCGTCCCCGTCCCCTAACCCTAAACCTAGCCCGAACCCTAAGCCTAACCCTTCCCCGAAGCCTGACCCTCACCCGTCCCCTAATCCTATCCCGTACGCTAACACTAACCCGCGCCCTCACACGCACGCTCCCCCTAAAGCGTTGCCGTACCCTCACCTGGACCCTAAACCGTCCCCGGCCCCTAAGCCTAACCCTAGCCCGAACCCTAACCCTAACCCTTCCCCGAAGCCTGACCCTCACCCGTCCCCTAATCCTAACCCGTACGCTAACACTAACCCGCGCCCTCACATGCACGCTCCCCCTAAAGCGTTGCCGTACCCTCACCTGGACCCTAAACCGTCCCTGTCCCGTAACCCTAACCCTAGCCCGAACCCTAACCCTAACCCTTCCCCGAAGCCTGACCCTCACCCATCCCCTAATCCTAACCCGTACGCTAACACTCACCCGCGCCCTCACACGCATTCTCCCCCTAAAGTGTTTCCGTACCCTCACCTGGACCCTAAACCGTCCCCGTCCCCGTCCCCTAACCCTAGCCCGAACCCTAACCCTAACCCTTCCCCGAAGCCTGACCCTCACCCGTCCCCTAATCCTAAGCCGTACGCTAACACTAACCCGCGCCCTCACACGCACGCTCCCTCTAAAGCTTTGCCGTACCCTCACCTGGACCCTAAACCGTCCCCGTCCCCTAACCCTAACCCTAGCCCGAACCCTAACCCTAACCCTTCCCCGAAGCCTGACCCTCACCCGTCCCCTAATCCTAAGCCGTACGCTAACACTAACCCGCGCCCTCACACGCACGCTCCCCCTGAAGCTTTGCCGTACCCTCACCTGGACTCTAAACCGTCCCCGTTCCCTAACCCTAACCCTAGCCCGAACCCTAACCCTAACCCTTCCCCGAAGCCTGACCCTCACCCGTCCCCAATCCTAACACGTACGCTAACACTAACCCGCGCCCTCACACGCACGCTCCCCCTAAAGCGTTGCCGTACCCTCACCTGAACCCTAAACCATCCCCGTCCCCTAACCCTAACCCTAGCCCGAACCCGAACCCTAACCCTTCCCCGAAGCCTGACCCTCACCCGTCCCCTAATCCTAACCCGTACGCTAACACTAACCCGCGACCTCACACGCACGCTCCCCCTAAAGCGTTGCCGTACCCTCACCTGGACCCTAAACCGTCCCCGTCCCTTAACCCTAACCCTAGCCAGAACCCTAACCCTAACCCTTCCCCGAAACCTGACCCTCACCCGTCCCCTAATCCTAACACGTACGCTAACACTAACCCTCGCCCTCACACGCACGCTCCCCCTAAAGCGTTGCTGTACTCTTACCTGCACCCTAAACCGTCCCCATCCCCTAACCCTAACCCTAGCCCGAACCCTAACCCTAACCCTTCCCCGAAGCCTGACCCTCAACCGTCCCCTAATCCTAACCAGTACGCTAACACTACCCCGCGCCCTCACATGCTCGCTCCCCCTAAAGCGTTGCCGTACCCTCACCTGGACCCTAAACCGTCCCCGTCACCTAACCCTAACCCTAGCCCGAACCCTAACCCTAACCCTTCCCCCAAGCATGACCCTCACCCGTCCCCTAATCCTAAGCCGTACGCTAACACTAACCCGCGCCCTCACACGCACGCTCCCCCTAAAGCGTTGCCGTACCCTCACCTGGACCCTAAACCGTCCCCGTCCCCTAACCCTAACCCTAGCCCGAACCCTAACCCTAACCCTTCCCCGAAGCCTGACCCTCACCCGTCCCCTAATCCTAAGCCGTACGCTAACACTAACGCGCGCCCTCACACGCACGCTCCCCCTAAAGCGTTGCCGTACCCTCACCTGGACCCTAAACCGTCCCCATCCCCTAACCCTAACCCTAGCCCGAAACCTAACCCTAACCCTTCCCCGAAGCCTGACCCTCACCCGTCCCCTAATCCTAACCCGTACGCTAACACTAACGCGTGCCCTCACACGCACGCTCCCCCTAAAGCGTTGCCGTACCCTCAACTGGACCCTAAACCGTCCCCGTCCCCTAACCCTAACCCTAGCCCGAACCCTAACCCTAACCCTTCCCCGAAGCCTGACCCTCACCCGTCCCCTAATCCTAACCCGTACGCTAACACTAACCCGCGCCCTCACACGCACGCTCCCCCTAAAGCGTTGCCGTACCCTCACCTGGACCCTAAACCGTCCCCGTCCCCTAACCCTAACCCTAGCCCGAACCCTAACCCTAACCCTTCCCCGAAGCCTGACCCTCACCCGTCCCCTAATCCTAAGCCGTACGCTAACACTAACCCGCGCCCTCACACGCACGCTCCCCCTAAAGCGTTGCCGTACCCTCACCTGGGCCCTAATCCGTCCCCGTCCCCTAACCCTAACCCTAGCCCGAACCCTAACCGTAACCCTTCCCCGAAGCCTGACCCTCACCCGTCCCCTAATCCTAACCCGTACGCTAACACTAACCCGCGCCCTCACACGCACGCTCCCCCTAAAGCGTTGCCGTACCCTCACCTGGACCCTAAACCGTCCCCATCCCCTAACCCTAACCCTAGCCCGAACCCTAACCCTAACCCTTCCCCGAAGCCTGACCCTCACCCGTCCCCTAATCCTAACCCGTACGCTAACACTAACCCGCGCCCTCACATGCACGCTCCCCCTAAAGCGTTGCTGTACCCTCACCTGGACCCTAAACCGTCCCCGTCCCCTAACCCTAACCCTAGCCCGAACCCTTACCCTAACCCTTCCCCGAAGCCTGACCCTCACCCGTCCCCTAATCCTAACCCGTACGCTAACACTAACCCGCGCCCTCACACGCACGCTCCCCCTAAAACGTTGCCGTACCCTCACCTGGACCCTAAACCGTCCCCGTCCCCTAACCCTAACCCTAGCCCGAACCCTAACCCTAACCCTTCCCAGAAGCCTGACCCTCACCCGTCCCCTAATCCTAACCCGTACGCTAACACTAACCCGCGCCCTCACACGCACGCTCCCCCTAAAGCGTTGCCGTACCCTCACCTGGACCCTAAACCGTCCCCGTCCCCTAACCCTAACCCTAGCCCGAACCCTAACCCTAACCCTTCCCCGAAGCCTGACCCTCACCCGTCCCCTAATCCTAACCCGTACGCTATCACTAACCCGCGCCCTCACACGCACGCTCCCCCTAAAACGTTGCCGTACCCTCACCTGGACCCGAAACCGTCCCCGTCCCATACCCTAACCCTAGCCCGAACCCTAACCCTAACCCTTCCCCGAAGCCTGACCCTCACCCGTCCCCTAATCCTAACCGTACGCTAACACTACCCACGCCCTCACACGCACGCTCCCCCTAAAGCGTTGCCGTACCCTCACCTGGACCCTAAACCGTCCCCGTCCCCTAACCCTAACCCTAGCCCGAACCCTAACCCTAACCCTTCCCCGAAGCCTGACCCTCACCCGTCCCCTAATCCTAAGCCGTACGCTAACACTAACCCGCGGCCTCACACGCACGCTCCCCCTAAAGCGTTGCCGTACCCTCACCTGGACCCTAAACCGTCCCCGTCACCTAACCCTAACCCTAACCCTAGCCCGAACCCTAACCATAACCCTTCCCCGAAGCCTGACCCTCACCCGTCCCCTAATCCTAACCCGTACGCTAACACTAACACGCGCCCTCACACGCACGCTCCCCCTAAAGCGTTGCCGTACCCTCACCTGGACCCTAAACCGTCCCCATCCCCTAACCCTAACCCTAGCCCGAACCCTAACCCTAACCCTTCCCCGAAGCCTGACCCTCACCCGTCCCCTAATCCTAACCCGTACGCTAACACTAACCCGCGGCCTCACACGCACGCTCCCCCTAAAGCGTTGCTGTACCCTCACCTGGACCCTAAACCGTCCCCGTCCCCTAACCCTAACCCTAGCCCGAACCTTAATCCTAACCCTTCCCCGAAGCCTGACCCTCACCCGTCCCCTAATCCTAACCCGTACGCTAACACTAACCCGCGCCCTCACACGCACGCTCCCCCTAAAGCGTTGCCGTACCCTCACCTGGACCCTAAACCGTCCCCATCCCCTAACCCTAACCCTAGCCCGAACCCTAACCCTAACCCTTCCCCGAAGCCTGACCCTCACCCGTCCCCTAATCCTAACCCGTACGCTAACACTAAGCCGCGCCCTCACACGCACGCTCCCCCTAAAGCGTTGCCGTACCCTCACCTGAACCCTAAACCGTCCCCGTCCCCTAACCCTAACCCTAGCCCGAACCCTAACCCTAACCCTTCCCCGAAGCCTGACCCTCACCCGTCCCCTAATCCTAACCCGTACGCTAACACTAACCCGCGCCCTCACATGCACGCTCCCCCTAAAGCGTTGCCGTACCCTCACCTGGACCCGAAACCGTCCCCGTCCCCTAACCCTAACCCTAGCCCTAACCCTAACCCTAACCCTTCCCCGAAGCCTGACCCTCACCCGTCCCTTAATCCTAACCCGTACGCTAACACTAACCCGCGCCCTCACACGCACGCTCCCCCTAAAGCGTTGCCGTACCCTCACCTGGAACCTAAACCGTCCCCGTCCCCTAACCCTAACCCTAGCCCGAACCCTAACCCTAACCCTTCCCCAAAGCCTGACCCTCACCCGTCCCCTAATCCTAACCCGTACGCTAACACTAACCCGCGCCCTCACACGCACACTCCCCCTAAAGCGTTGCCGTACCCTCACCTGGACCCTAAACCGTTCCCGTCCCCTAACCATAACCCTAGCCCGAACCCTAACCCTAACCCTTCCCCGAAGCCTGACCCTCACCCGTCCCCTAATCCTAACCCGTACGCTAACACTAACCCGCGCCCTCACACGCTCGCTCCCCCTAAAGCGTTGCCATACCTTCACCTGTACCCTGAACCGTCCCCGTCCCCTAACCCTAACCCTAGCCCGAACCCTAACCCTAACCCTTCCCCGAAGCCTGACCCTCACCCGTCCCCTAATCCTAACCCGCACGCTAACACTAACACGCGCCCTCACACGTACGCTCCCCCTAAAGCGTTGCCGTACCCTCACCTGGACCCTAAACTGTCCCCGTCCCCTAACCCTAACCCTAGCCCGAACCCTAACCCTAACCCTTCCCCGAAGCCTGACCCTCACCCGTCCCCTAATCCTAACCCGTACGCTAACACTAACCCGCGCCCTCACACGCACGCTCCCCCTAAAGCGTTGCCGTACCCTCACCTGGACCCTAAACCGTCCCCGTACCCTAAACCTAACCCTAGCCCGAACCCTAACCCTAACCCTTCCCCGAAGCCTGACCCTCACCCGTACCCTAATCCTAACCCGTACGCTAACACTAACCCGCGCCCTCACACGCACGCTCCCCCTAAAGCGTTGCCGTACCCTCACCTGGACCCGAAACCGTCCTCGTCCCTTAACCTTTACCCTAGCCCGAACCCTAACCCTAACCCTTCCCCGAAGCCTGACCCTCACCCGTCCCCTAATCCTAACCCGTACGCTAACACTAACCCGCGCCCTCACACGCACGCTCCCCCTAAAGCGTTGCCATACCCTCACCTGGACCCTAAACCATCCCCGTCCCCTAACCCTAACCCTAGCCCGAACCCTAACCCTAACCCTTCCCCGAAGCCTGACCCTCACCCGTCCCCTAATCCTAACCCGTACGCTAACACTAACCCGCGCCCTCACACGCACGCTCCCCCTAAAGCGTTGCCGTACCCTCACCTGGACCCTAAACCGACCCCATCCCCTAACCCTAACCCTAGCCCGAACCCTAACCCTAACCCTTCCCCAAAGCCTGACCCTCACCCGTCCCCTAATCCTAACCCGTAGGCTAAAACTAAACCGCGCCCTCACACGCACGCTCCCCCTAAAGCGTTGCCGTACCCTCACCTGGACCCGAAAACGTCCCCTTCCCCTAACCCTAACCCTAGCCCGAACCCAAACCCTAACCCTTCCCCGAAGCCTGACCCTCACCCGTCCCCTAATCCTAAGCCGTACGCTAACACTAACCCGCGCCCTCACACGCACGCTCCCCCTGAAGCTTTGCCGTACCCTCACCTGGACTCTAAACCGTCCCCGTCCCCTAACACTAACCCTAGCCCGAACCCTAACCCTAACCCTTCCCCGAAGCCTGACCCTCACCCGTCCCCAATCCTAACACGTACGCTAACACTAACCCGCGCCCTCACACGCACGCTCCCCCTAAATCGTTGCCGTACCCTCACCTGGACCCTAAACCATCCCATGTCCCCTAACCCTAACCCTAGCCCGAACCCTAACCCTAACCCTTCCCCGAAGCCTGACCCTCACCCGTCCCCTAATCCTAACCCGTACGCTAACACTAACCCGCGCCCTCACACGCACGCTCCCCCTAAAGCGTTGCCGTACCCTCACCTGGACCCTAAACCGTCCCCGTCCCTTAACCCTAACCCTAGCCAGAACCCTAACCCTAACCCTTCCCTGAAGCCTGACCCTCACCCGTCCCCTAATCCTAACACGTACGCTAACACTAACCCTCGCCCTCACACGCACGCTCCCCCTAAAGCGTTGCTGTACTCTTACCTGCACCCTAAACCGTCCCCATCCCCTAACCCTAACCCTAGCCCGAACCCTAACCCTAACCCTTCTCCGAAGCCTGACCCTCAACCGTCCTCTAATCCTAACCAGTACGCTAACACTACCCAGCGCCCTCACATGCTCGCTCCCCCTAAAGCGTTGCCGTACCCTCACCTGGACCCTAAACCGTCCCCGTCACCTAACCCTAACCCTAGCCCGAACCCTAACCCTAACCCTTCCCCGAAGCATGACCCTCACCCATCCCCTAATCCTAAGCCATACGCTAACACTAACCCGCGCCCTCACACACACGCTCCCCCTAAAGCGTTGCCGTACCCTCACCTGGACCCTAAACCGTCCCCGTCCCCTAACCCTAACCCTAGCCCGAACCCTAACCCTAACCCTTCCCCGAAGCCTGACCCTCACCCGTCCCCTAATCCTAACCAGTACGCTAACACTACCCCGCGCCCTCACATGCACGCTCCCCCTAAAGCGTTGCCGTACCCTCACC
Source organism: Stenella coeruleoalba (assembly GCF_951394435.1). Taxonomy (NCBI): domain Eukaryota; kingdom Metazoa; phylum Chordata; class Mammalia; order Artiodactyla; family Delphinidae; genus Stenella; species Stenella coeruleoalba. The sequence goes on from NW_027646194.1 coordinate 123,870, forward strand.
TGGACCCTAAACCGTCCCCGTCACCTAACCCTAACCCTAGCCCGAACCCTAACCCTAACCCTTCCCCGAAGCCTGACCCACAACCGTCCCCTAATCCTAACCCGTACACTAACACTAACCCACGCCCTCACACGCACGCTCCCCCTAAAGCGTTGCCGTACCCTCCCCTGGACCCTAAACCGTCCCCGTCCCCTAACCCTAACCCTAGCCCGAACCCTAACCCTAACCCTTCCCCGAAGCCTGACCCTCAACCGTCCCCTAATCCTAACCCGTACGTTAACACTAACCCGCGCCCTCACACGCACGCTCCCCCTAAAGCGTTGCCGTACCCACACCTGGACCCTAAACCGTCCCCGTCCCCTAACCCTAACCCTAGCCCGAACACTAACCCTAACTCTTCCCCGAAGCCTGACCCTCACCCGTCCCCTAATCCTAACCCGTACGCTAACACTAACCCGCGCTCTCACACGCACGCTCCCCCTAAAGCGTTGCCGTACCCTCACCTGGACCCTAAATCGTCCCCGTCCCCTAACCCTAAACCTAGCCCGAACCCTAAGCCTAACCCTTCCCCGAAGCCTGACCCTCACCCGTCCCCTAATCCTATCCCGTACGCTAACACTAACCCGCGCCCTCACACGCACGCTCCCCCTAAAGCGTTGCCGTACCCTCACCTGGACCCTAAACCGTCCCCGGCCCCTAAGCCTAACCCTAGCCCGAACCCTAACCCTAACCCTTCCCCGAAGCCTGACCCTCACCCGTCCCCTAATCCTAACCCGTACGCTAACACTAACCCGCGCCCTCACATGCACGCTCCCCCTAAAGCGTTGCCGTACCCTCATCTGGACCCTAAACCGTCCCTGTCCCGTAACCCTAACCCTAGCCCGAACCCTAACCCTAACCCTTCCCCGAAGCCTGACCCTCACCCGTCCCCTAATCCTAACCCGTACGCTAACACTCACCCGCGCCCTCACACGCATTCTCCCCCTAAAGTGTTTCCGTACCCTCACCTGGACCCTAAACCGTCCCCGTCCCCGTCCCCTAACCCTAGCCCGAACCCTAACCCTAACCCTTCCCCGAAGCCTGACCCTCACCCGTCCCCTAATCCTAAGCCGTACGCTAACACTAACCCGCGCCCTCACACGCACGCTCCCTCTAAAGCTTTGCCGTACCCTCACCTGGACCCTAAACCGTCCCCGTCCCCTAACCCTAACCCTAGCCCGAACCCTAACCCTAACCCTTCCCCGAAGCCTGACCCTCACCCGTCCCCTAATCCTAAGCCGTACGCTAACACTAACCCGCGCCCTCACACGCACGCTCCCCCTGAAGCTTTGCCGTACCCTCACCTGGACTCTAAACCGTCCCCGTTCCCTAACCCTAACCCTAGCCCGAACCCTAACCCTAACCCTTCCCCGAAGCCTGACCCTCACCCGTCCCCAATCCTAACACGTACGCTAACACTAACCCGCGCCCTCACACGCACGCTCCCCCTAAAGCGTTGCCGTACCCTCACCTGAACCCTAAACCATCCCCGTCCCCTAACCCTAACCCTAGCCCGAACCCGAACCCTAACCCTTCCCCGAAGCCTGACCCTCACCCGTCCCCTAATCGTAACCCGTACGCTAACACTAACCCGCGCCCTCACACGCACGCTCCCCCTAAAGCGTTGCCGTACCCTCACCTGGACCCTAAACCGTCCCCGTCTCTTAACCCTAACCCTAGCCAGAACCCTAACCCTAACCCTTCCCCGAAACCTGACCCTCACCCGTCCCCTAATCCTAACACGTACGCTAACACTAACCCTCGCCCTCACACGCACGCTCCCCCTAAATCGTTGCTGTACTCTTACCTGCACCCTAAACCGTCCCCATCCCCTAACCCTAACCCTAGCCCGAACCCTAACCCTAACCCTTCCCCGAAGCCTGACCCTCACCCGTCCCCTAATCCTAACCAGTACGCTAACACTACCCCGCGCCCTCACATGCTCGCTCCCCCTAAAGCGTTGCCGTACCCTCACCTGGACCCTAAACCGTCCCCGTCACCTAACCCTAACCCTAGCCCGAACCCTAACCCTAACCCTTCCCCCAAGCATGACCCTCACCCGTCCCCTAATCCTAAGCCGTACGCTAACACTAACCCGCGCCCTCACACGCACGCTCCCCCTAAAGCGTTGCCGTACCCTCACCTGGACCCTAAACCGTCCCCGTCCCCTAACCCTAACCCTAGCCCGAACCCTAACCCTTCCCCGAAGCCTGACCCTCACCCGTCCCCTAATCCTAAGCCGTACGCTAACACTAACGCGCGCCCTCACACGCACGCTCCCCCTAAAGCGTTGCCGTACCCTCACCTGGACCCTAAACCGTCCCCATCCCCTAACCCTAACCCTAGCCCGAAACCTAACCCTAACCCTTCCCCGAAGCCTGACCCTCACCCGTCCCCTAATCCTAACCTGTACGCTAACACTAACGCGCGCCCTCACACGCACGCTCCCCCTAAAGCGTTGCCGTACCCTCAACTGGACCCTAAACCGTCCCCGTCCCCTAACCCTAACCCTAGCCCGAACCCTAACCCTAACCCTTCCCCGAAGCCTGACCCTCACCCGTCCCCTAATCCTAACCCGTACGCTAACACTAACCCGCGCCCTCACACGCACGCTCCCCCTAAAGCGTTGCCGTACCCTCACCTGGACCCTAAACCGTCCCCGTCCCCTAACCCTAACCCTAGCCCGAACCCTAACCCTAACCCTTCCCCGAAGCCTGACCCTCACCCGTCCCCTAATCCTAAGCCGTACGCTAACACTAACCCGCGCCCTCACACGCACGCTCCCCCTAAAGCGTTGCCGTACCCTCACCTGGGCCCTAAACCGTCCCCGTCCCCTAACCCTAACCCTAGCCCGAACCCTAACCGTAACCCTTCCCCGAAGCCTGACCCTCACCCGTCCCCTAATCCTAACCCGTACGCTAACACTAACCCGCGCCCTCACACGCACGCTCCCCCTAAAGCGTTGCCGTACCCTCACCTGGACCCTAAACCGTCCCCATCCCCTAACCCTAACCCTAGCCCGAACCCTAACCCTAACCCTTCCCCGAAGCCTGACCCTCACCCGTCCCCTAATCCTAACCCGTACGCTAACACTAACCCGCGCCCTCACATGCACGCTCCCCCTAAAGCGTTGCTGTACCCTCACCTGGACCCTAAACCGTCCCCGTCCCCTAACCCTAACCCTAGCCCGAACCCTTACCCTAACCCTTCCCCGAAGCCTGACCCTCACCCGTCCCCTAATCCTAACCCGTACGCTAACACTAACCCGCGCCCTCACACGCACGCTCCCCCTAAAACGTTGCCGTACCCTCACCTGGACCCTAAACCGTCCCCGTCCCCTAACCCTAACCCTAGCCCGAACCCTAACCCTAACCCTTCCCAGAAGCCTGACCCTCACCCGTCCCCTAATCCTAACCCGTACGCTAACACTAACCCGCGCCCTCACACGCACGCTCCCCCTAAAGCGTTGCCGTACCCTCACCTGGACCCTAAACCGTCCCCGTCCCCTAACCCTAACCCTAGCCCGAACCCTAACCCTAACCCTTCCCCGAAGCCTGACCCTCACCCGTCCCCTAATCCTAACCCGTACGCTATCACTAACCCGCGCCCTCACACGCACGCTCCCCCTAAAACGTTGCCGTACCCTCACCTGGACCCGAAACCGTCCCCGTCCCCTAACCCTAACCCTAGCCCGAACCCTAACCCTAACCCTTCCCCGAAGCCTGACCCTCACCCGTCCCCTAATCCTAACCGTACGCTAACACTAACCCACGCCCTCACACGCACGCTCCCCCTAAAGCGTTGCCGTACCCTCACCTGGACCCTAAACCGTCCCCGTCCCCTAACCCTAACCCTAGCCCGAACCCTAACCCTAACCCTTCCCCGAAGCCTGACCCTCACCCGTCCCCTAATCCTAAGCCGTACGCTAACACTAACCCGCGCCCTCACACGCACGCTCCCCCTAAAGCGTTGCCGTACCCTCACCTGGACCCTAAACCGTCCCCGTCACCTAACCCTAACCCTAACCCTAGCCCGAACCCTAACCATAACCCTTCCCCGAAGCCTGACCCTCACCCGTCCCCTAATCCTAACCCGTACGCTAACACTAACCCACGCCCTCACACGCACGCTCCCCCTAAAGCGTTGCCGTACCCTCACCTGGACCCTAAACCGTCCCCATCCCCTAACCCTAACCCTAGCCCGAACCCTAACCCTAACCCTTCCCCGAAGCCTGACCCTCACCCGTCCCCTAATCCTAACCCGTACGCTAACACTAACCCGCGGCCTCACACGCACGCTCCCCCTAAAGCGTTGCTGTACCCTCACCTGGACCCTAAACCGTCCCCGTCCCCTAACCCTAACCCTAGCCCGAACCTTAATCCTAACCCTTCCCCGAAGCCTGACCCTCACCCGTCCCCTAATCCTAACCCGTACGCTAACACTAACCCGCGCCCTCACACGCACGCTCCCCCTAAAGCGTTGCCGTACCCTCACCTGGACCCTAAACCGTCCCCATCCCCTAACCCTAACCCTAGCCCGAACCCTAACCCTAACCCTTCCCCGAAGCCTGACCCTCACCCGTCCCCTAATCCTAACCCGTACGCTAACACTAACCCGCGGCCTCACACGCACGCTCCCCCTAAAGCGTTGCTGTACCCTCACCTGGACCCTAAACCGTCCCCGTCCCCTAACCCTAACCCTAGCCCGAACCTTAACCCTAACCCTTCCCCGATGCCTGACCCTCACCCGTCCCCTAATCCTAACCCGTACGCTAACACCAACCCGCGCCCTCACACGCACACTCCTACTAAAGCGTTGCCGTACCCTCACCTGGACCCTAAACCGTCCCCGTCCCCTATCCCTAACCCTAGCCCGAACCCTAACCCTAACCCTTCCCCGAAGCCTGACCCTCACCCGTCCCCTAATCCTAAGCCGTACGCTAACACTAACCCGCGCCCTCACACGCACGCTCCCCCTAAAGCGTTGCCGTACCCTCACCTGGACCCTAAACCGTCCCCGTCCCCTAACCCTAACCCTAGCCCAAACCCTAACCCTAACCCTTCCCCGAAGCCTGACCCTACCCGTCCCCTAATCCTAACCCGTACGCTAACACTAACCCGCGCCCTCACACGCACGCTCCCCCTAAAGGGTTGCCGTACCCTCACCTGGACCCTAAACCGACCCCGTCCCCTAACCCTAACCCTAGCCCGAACTTTAACCCTAACCCTTCCCCGAAGCCTGACCCTCACCCGTCCCCTAATCCTAAACCGTACGCTAACGCTATCGCGCGCCCTCACACGCACGCTCCCCCTAAAGCGTTGCCGTACCCTCACCTGGACCCTAAACCGTCCCCGTCCCCTAACCCTAACCCTAGCCAGAACCCTAACCCTAACCCTTCCCCGAAGCCTGACCCTCACCCGTCCCCTAATCCTAACCCGTACGCTAACACTAACCCGCGCCCTCACACGCACGCTCCCCCTAAAGCGTTGCTGTACCCTCAACTGGACCCTAAATCGTCCCCGTCCCCTAACCCTAACCCTAGCCCGAACCCTAACCCTAACCCTTCCCCGAAGCCTGACCCTCACCCGTCCCCTAATCCTAACCCGTACGCTAACACTAACCCGCGCCCTCACACGCACGCTCCCCCTAAAGCGTTGCCGTACCCTCACCTGGACCCTAAACCGTCCCCGTCCCCTAACCCTAACCCTAGCCCGAACCCTAACCCTAACCCTTCCCCGAAGCCTGACCCTCACCCGTCCCCTAATCCTAACCCGTACGCTAACACTAACCCGCGCCCTCACATGCACGTTCCCCCTAAAGCGTTGCCGTACCCTCACCTGGACCCTAAACCGTCCCCGTCCCCTAACCCTAACCCTAGCCCGAACCCTAACCCTAACCCTTCCCCGAAGCCTGACCCTCACCCGTCCCCTAATCCTAACCCGTACGCTAACACTAACCCGCGCCCTCACACGCACGCTCCTCCTAAAGCGTTGCCGTACCCTCACCTGGACCCTAAACCGTCCCCGTCCCCTAACCCTAACCCTAGCCCGAACCCTAACCCTAACCCTTCCCCGAAGCCTGACCCTCACCCGTCCCCTAATCCTAAGCCGTACGCTAACACTAACCCGCGCCCTCACACGCACGCTCCCCCTAAAGCGTTGCCGTACCCTCACCTGGACCCTAAACCGTCCCCGTCCCCTAACCCTAACCCTAGCCCGAACCCTAACCCTAACCCTTCCCCGAAGCCTGACCCTCACCCGTCCCCTAATCCTAACCCGTACGCTAACACTAACGCGCGCCCTCACACGCACGCTCCCCCTAAAGCGTTGCCGTACCCTCACCTGGACCCTAAACCGTCCCCGTCCCCTAACCCTAACCCTAACCCGAACCCTAACCCTAACCCTTCCCCGAAGCCTGACCCTCACCCGTCCCCTAATCCTAACCCGTACGCTAACACTAACGCGCGCCCTCACACGCACGCTCCCCCTAAAGCGTTGCCGTACCCTCAACTGGACCCTAAACCGTCCCCGTCCCCTAACCCTAACCCTAGCCCGAACCCTAACCCTAACACTTCCCCGAAGCCTGACCCTCACCCGTCCCCTAATCCTAACCAGTACGCTAACACTACCCCGCGCCCTCACATGCTCGCTCCCCCTAAAGCGTTGCCGTACCCTCACCTGGACCCTAAACCGTCCCCGTCACCTAACCCTAACCCTAGCCCGAACCCTAACCCTAACCCTTCCCCCAAGCATGACCCTCACCCGTCCCCTAATCCTAAGCCGTACGCTAACACTAACCCGCGCCCTCACACGCACGCTCCCCCTAAAGCGTTGCCGTACCCTCACCTGGACCCTAAACCGTCCCCGTCCCCTAACCCTAACCCTAGCCCGAACCCTAACCCTTCCCCGAAGCCTGACCCTCACCCGTCCCCTAATCCTAAGCCGTACGCTAACACTAACGCGCGCCCTCACACGCACGCTCCCCCTAAAGCGTTGCCGTACCCTCACCTGGACCCTAAACCGTCCCCATCCCCTAACCCTAACCCTAGCCCGAAACCTAACCCTAACCCTTCCCCGAAGCCTGACCCTCACCCGTCCCCTAATCCTAACCCGTACGCTAACACTAACGCGCGCCCTCACACGCACGCTCCCCCTAAAGCGTTGCCGTACCCTCAACTGGACCCTAAACCGTCCCCGTCCCCTAACCCTAACCCTAGCCCGAACCCTAACCCTAACCCTTCCCCGAAGCCTGACCCTCACCCGTCCCCTAATCCTAACCCGTACGCTAACACTAACCCGCGCCCTCACACGCACGCTCCCCATAAAGCGTTGCCGTACCCTCACCTGGACCCTAAACCGTCCCCGTCCCCTAACCCTAACCCTAGCCCGAACCCTAACCCTAACCCTTCCCCGAAGCCTGACCCTCACCCGTCCCCTAATCCTAAGCCGTACGCTAACACTAACCCGCGCCCTCACACGCACGCTCCCCCTAAAGCGTTGCCGTACCCTCACCTGGGCCCTAAACCGTCCCCGTCCCCTAACCCTAACCCTAGCCCGAACCCTAACCGTAACCCTTCCCCGAAGCCTGACCCTCACCCGTCCCCTAATCCTAACCCGTACGCTAACACTAACCCGCGCCCTCACACGCACGCTCCCCCTAAAGCGTTGCCGTACCCTCACCTGGACCCTAAACCGTCCCCATCCCCTAACCCTAACCCTAGCCCGAACCCTAACCCTAACCCTTCCCCGAAGCCTGACCCTCACCCGTCCCCTAATCCTAACCCGTACGCTAACACTAACCCGCGCCCTCACATGCACGCTCCCCCTAAAGCGTTGCTGTACCCTCACCTGGACCCTAAACCGTCCCCGTCCCCTAACCCTAACCCTAGCCCGAACCCTTACCCTAACCCTTCCCCGAAGCCTGACCCTCACCCGTCCCCTAATCCTAACCCGTACGCTAACACTAACCCGCGCCCTCACACGCACGCTCCCCCTAAAACGTTGCCGTACCCTCACCTGGACCCTAAACCGTCCCCGTCCCCTAACCCTAACCCTAGCCCGAACCCTAACCCTAACCCTTCCCAGAAGCCTGACCCTCACCCGTCCCCTAATCCTAACCCGTACGCTAACACTAACCCGCGCCCTCACACGCACGCTCCCCCTAAAGCGTTGCCGTACCCTCACCTGGACCCTAAACCGTCCCCGTCCCCTAACCCTAACCCTAGCCCGAACCCTAACCCTAACCCTTCCCCGAAGCCTGACCCTCACCCGTCCCCTAATCCTAACCCGTACGCTATCACTAACCCGCGCCCTCACACGCACGCTCCCCCTAAAACGTTGCCGTACCCTCACCTGGACCCGAAACCGTCCCCGTCCCCTAACCCTAACCCTAGCCCGAACCCTAACCCTAACCCTTCCCCGAAGCCTGACCCTCACCCGTCCCCTAATCCTAACCGTACGCTAACACTAACCCACGCCCTCACACGCACGCTCCCCCTAAAGCGTTGCCGTACCCTCACCTGGACCCTAAACCGTCCCCGTCCCCTAACCCTAACCCTAGCCCGAACCCTAACCCTAACCCTTCCCCGAAGCCTGACCCTCACCCGTCCCCTAATCCTAAGCCGTACGCTAACACTAACCCGCGCCCTCACACGCACGCTCCCCCTAAAGCGTTGCCGTACCCTCACCTGGACCCTAAACCGTCCCCGTCACCTAACCCTAACCCTAACCCTAGCCCGAACCCTAACCATAACCCTTCCCCGAAGCCTGACCCTCACCCGTCCCCTAATCCTAACCCGTACGCTAACACTAACCCACGCCCTCACACGCACGCTCCCCCTAAAGCGTTGCCGTACCCTCACCTGGACCCTAAACCGTCCCCATCCCCTAACCCTAACCCTAGCCCGAACCCTAACCCTAACCCTTCCCCGAAGCCTGACCCTCACCCGTCCCCTAATCCTAACCCGTACGCTAACACTAACCCGCGGCCTCACACGCACGCTCCCCCTAAAGCGTTGCTGTACCCTCACCTGGACCCTAAACCGTCCCCGTCCCCTAACCCTAACCCTAGCCCGAACCTTAATCCTAACCCTTCCCCGAAGCCTGACCCTCACCCGTCCCCTAATCCTAACCCGTACGCTAACACTAACCCGCGCCCTCACACGCACGCTCCCCCTAAAGCGTTGCCGTACCCTCACCTGGACCCTAAACCGTCCCCATCCCCTAACCCTAACCCTAGCCCGAACCCTAACCCTAACCCTTCCCCGAAGCCTGACCCTCACCCGTCCCCTAATCCTAACCCGTACGCTAACACTAACCCGCGGCCTCACACGCACGCTCCCCCTAAAGCGTTGCTGTACCCTCACCTGGACCCTAAACCGTCCCCGTCCCCTAACCCTAACCCTAGCCCGAACCTTAACCCTAACCCTTCCCCGATGCCTGACCCTCACCCGTCCCCTAATCCTAACCCGTACGCTAACACCAACCCGCGCCCTCACACGCACACTCCTACTAAAGCGTTGCCGTACCCTCACCTGGACCCTAAACCGTCCCCGTCCCCTATCCCTAACCCTAGCCCGAACCCTAACCCTAACCCTTCCCCGAAGCCTGACCCTCACCCGTCCCCTAATCCTAAGCCGTACGCTAACACTAACCCGCGCCCTCACACGCACGCTCCCCCTAAAGCGTTGCCGTACCCTCACCTGGACCCTAAACCGTCCCCGTCCCCTAACCCTAACCCTAGCCCAAACCCTAACCCTAACCCTTCCCCGAAGCCTGACCCTACCCGTCCCCTAATCCTAACCCGTACGCTAACACTAACCCGCGCCCTCACACGCACGCTCCCCCTAAAGGGTTGCCGTACCCTCACCTGGACCCTAAACCGACCCCGTCCCCTAACCCTAACCCTAGCCCGAACTTTAACCCTAACCCTTCCCCGAAGCCTGACCCTCACCCGTCCCCTAATCCTAAACCGTACGCTAACGCTATCGCGCGCCCTCACACGCACGCTCCCCCTAAAGCGTTGCCGTACCCTCACCTGGACCCTAAACCGTCCCCGTCCCCTAACCCTAACCCTAGCCAGAACCCTAACCCTAACCCTTCCCCGAAGCCTGACCCTCACCCGTCCCCTAATCCTAACCCGTACGCTAACACTAACCCGCGCCCTCACACGCACGCTCCCCCTAAAGCGTTGCTGTACCCTCAACTGGACCCTAAATCGTCCCCGTCCCCTAACCCTAACCCTAGCCCGAACCCTAACCCTAACCCTTCCCCGAAGCCTGACCCTCACCCGTCCCCTAATCCTAACCCGTACGCTAACACTAACCCGCGCCCTCACACGCACGCTCCCCCTAAAGCGTTGCCGTACCCTCACCTGGACCCTAAACCGTCCCCGTCCCCTAACCCTAACCCTAGCCCGAACCCTAACCCTAACCCTTCCCCGAAGCCTGACCCTCACCCGTCCCCTAATCCTAACCCGTACGCTAACACTAACCCGCGCCCTCACATGCACGTTCCCCCTAAAGCGTTGCCGTACCCTCACCTGGACCCTAAACCGTCCCCGTCCCCTAACCCTAACCCTAGCCCGAACCCTAACCCTAACCCTTCCCCGAAGCCTGACCCTCACCCGTCCCCTAATCCTAACCCGTACGCTAACACTAACCCGCGCCCTCACACGCACGCTCCTCCTAAAGCGTTGCCGTACCCTCACCTGGACCCTAAACCGTCCCCGTCCCCTAACCCTAACCCTAGCCCGAACCCTAACCCTAACCCTTCCCCGAAGCCTGACCCTCACCCGTCCCCTAATCCTAAGCCGTACGCTAACACTAACCCGCGCCCTCACACGCACGCTCCCCCTAAAGCGTTGCCGTACCCTCACCTGGACCCTAAACCGTCCCCGTCCCCTAACCCTAACCCTAGCCCGAACCCTAACCCTAACCCTTCCCCGAAGCCTGACCCTCACCCGTCCCCTAATCCTAACCCGTACGCTAACACTAACGCGCGCCCTCACACGCACGCTCCCCCTAAAGCGTTGCCGTACCCTCACCTGGACCCTAAACCGTCCCCGTCCCCTAACCCTAACCCTAACCCGAACCCTAACCCTAACCCTTCCCCGAAGCCTGACCCTCACCCGTCCCCTAATCCTAACCCGTACGCTAACACTAACGCGCGCCCTCACACGCACGCTCCCCCTAAAGCGTTGCCGTACCCTCAACTGGACCCTAAACCGTCCCCGTCCCCTAACCCTAACCCTAGCCCGAACCCTAACCCTAACACTTCCCCGAAGCCTGACCCTCACCCGTCCCCTAATCCTAACCCGTACGCTAACACTAACCCGCGCCCTCACACGCACGCTCCCCCTAAAGCGTTGCCGTACCCTCACCTGGACCCTAAACCGTCCCCGTCCCCTAACCCTAACCCTAGCCCGAACCCTAACCCTAACCCTTCCCCTAAGCCTGACCCTCACCCGTCCCCTAATCCTAACCCGTACGCTAACACTAACCCGCGCCCTATCACGCACGCTCCCCCTAAAGCGTTGCCGTACCCTCACCTGGACCCTAAACCGTCCCCGTCCCCTAACCCTAACCCTAGCCCGAACCCTAACCCTAACCCTAACCCTTCCCCGAAGCCTGAACCTCACCCGTCCCCTAATCCTAACCCGTACGCTAACACTAAACCGCGCCCTCACACACACGCTCCCCCTAAAGCGTTGCCGTACCCTCACCTGGACCCTAAACCGTCCCCGTCCCCTAACCCTAACCCTAGCCCGAACCCTAACCCTAACCCTTCCCCGAAGCCTGACCCTCACCCGTCCCCTAATCCTAACCCGTACGCTAACACTAACCCGCGCCCTCACACGCACGCTCCCCCTAAAGCGTTGCTGTACCCTCAACTGGACCCTAAATCGTCCCCGTCCCCTAACCCTAACCCTAGCCCGAACCCTAACCCTAACCCTTCCCCGAAGCCTGACCCTCACCCGTCCCCTAATCCTAACCCGTACGCTAACACTAACCCGCGCCCTCACACGCACGCTCCCCCTAAAGCGTTGCCGTACCCTCACCTGGACCCTAAACCGTCCCCGTCCCCTAACCCTAACCCTAGCCCGAACCCTAACCCTAACCCTTCCCCGAAGCCTGACCCTCACCCGTCCCCTAATCCTAACCCGTACGCTAACACTAACCCGCGCCCTCACATGCACGTTCCCCCTAAAGCGTTGCCGTACCCTCACCTGGACCCTAAACCGTCCCCGTCCCCTAACCCTAACCCTAGCCCGAACCCTAACCCTAACCCTTCCCCGAAGCCTGACCCTCACCCGTCCCCTAATCCTAACCCGTACGCTAACACTAACCCGCGCCCTCACACGCACGCTCCTCCTAAAGCGTTGCCGTACCCTCACCTGGACCCTAAACCGTCCCCGTCCCCTAACCCTAACCCTAGCCCGAACCCTAACCCTAACCCTTCCCCGAAGCCTGACCCTCACCCGTCCCCTAATCCTAAGCCGTACGCTAACACTAACCCGCGCCCTCACACGCACGCTCCCCCTAAAGCGTTGCCGTACCCTCACCTGGACCCTAAACCGTCCCCGTCCCCTAACCCTAACCCTAGCCCGAACCCTAACCCTAACCCTTCCCCGAAGCCTGACCCTCACCCGTCCCCTAATCCTAACCCGTACGCTAACACTAACGCGCGCCCTCACACGCACGCTCCCCCTAAAGCGTTGCCGTACCCTCACCTGGACCCTAAACCGTCCCCGTCCCCTAACCCTAACCCTAACCCGAACCCTAACCCTAACCCTTCCCCGAAGCCTGACCCTCACCCGTCCCCTAATCCTAACCCGTACGCTAACACTAACGCGCGCCCTCACACGCACGCTCCCCCTAAAGCGTTGCCGTACCCTCAACTGGACCCTAAACCGTCCCCGTCCCCTAACCCTAACCCTAGCCCGAACCCTAACCCTAACACTTCCCCGAAGCCTGACCCTCACCCGTCCCCTAATCCTAACCCGTACGCTAACACTAACCCGCGCCCTCACACGCACGCTCCCCCTAAAGCGTTGCCGTACCCTCACCTGGACCCTAAACCGTCCCCGTCCCCTAACCCTAACCCTAGCCCGAACCCTAACCCTAACCCTTCCCCTAAGCCTGACCCTCACCCGTCCCCTAATCCTAACCCGTACGCTAACACTAACCCGCGCCCTATCACGCACGCTCCCCCTAAAGCGTTGCCGTACCCTCACCTGGACCCTAAACCGTCCCCGTCCCCTAACCCTAACCCTAGCCCGAACCCTAACCCTAACCCTAACCCTTCCCCGAAGCCTGAACCTCACCCGTCCCCTAATCCTAACCCGTACGCTAACACTAAACCGCGCCCTCACACACACGCTCCCCCTAAAGCGTTGCCGTACCCTCACCTGGACCCTAAACCGTCCCCGTCCCCTAACCCTAACCCTAGCCCGAACCCTAACCCTAATCCTTCCCCGAAGCCTGACCCTCACCCGTCCCCTAATCCTAACCCGTACGCTAACACTAACCCGCGCCCTCACACGCACGCTCCCCCTAAAGCGTTGCCGTACCCTCACCTGGACTCTAAACTGTCCCCGTCCCCTAACCCTAACCCTAGCCCGAACCCTAACCCTAACCCTTCCCCGAAGCCTGACCCTCACCCGTCCCCTAATCCTAACCCGTACGCTAACACTAAGCCGCGCCCTCACACGCACGCTCCCCCTAAAGCGTTGCCGTACCCTCACCTGGACCCTAAACCATCCCCGTCCCCTAACCCTAACCCTAGCCCGAACCCTAACCCTAACCCTTCCCCGAAGCCTGACCCTCACCCGTCCCCTAATCCTAACCCGTACGCTAACACTAACCCGCGCCCTCACATGCACGCTCCCCGTAAAGCGTTGCCGTACCCTCACCTGGACCCTAAACCGTCCCCGTCCCCTAACCCTAACCCTAGCCCGAACCCTAACCCTAACCCTTCCCCGAAGCCTGACCCTCACCCGTCCCCTAATCCTAACCCGTACGCTAACACTAACCCGCGCCCTCACACGCACGCTCCCCCTAAAGCGTTGCCGTACCCTCACCTGGACCCTAAACCGTCCCCGTCCCCTAACCCTAACCCTAGCCCGAACCCTAACCCTAACCCTTCCCCGAAGCCTGACCCTCACCCGTCCCCTAATCCTAACCCGTACGCTAACACTAACCCGCGCCCTCACACGCACGCTCCCCCTAAAGCGTTGCCGTACCCTCACCTGGACTCTAAACCGTCCCCGTCCCCTAACCCTAACCCTAGCCCGAACCCTAACCCTAACCCTTCCCCGAAGCCTGACCCTCACCCGTCCCCTAATCCTAACCCGTACGCTAACACTAACCCGCGCCCTCACACGTACGCTCCCCCTAAAGCGTTGCCGTACCCTCACCTGGACCCGAAACCGTCCCCGTCCCCTAACACTAACCCTAGCCCGAACCCTAACCCTAACCCTTCCCCGATGCCTGACCCTCACCCGTCCCCTAATCCTAACCCGTACGCTAACACTAACCCGCGTCCTCACACGCACGCTGCCCCTAAAGCGTTGCCGTACCCTCACCTGGACCCTAAACCGTCCCCGTACCTTAACCCTAACCCTAGCCCGAACCCTAACCCTAAACCTTCCCCGAAGCCTGACCCTCACCCGTCACCTAATCCTAACCCGTATGCTAACACTAACCCGCGCCCTCACACGCACGCTAACCCTAAAGCGTTGCCGTACCCTCACCTGGACCCTAAACCTTCCCCATCCCCTAACCCTAACCCTAGCCCGAACCCTAACCCTAACCCTTCCCCGAAGCCTGACCCTCACCCGTCCCCTAATCCTAACCCGTACGCTAACACTAACCCGCACCCTCACACGCACGCTCCCCCTAAAGCGTTGCCGTACCCTCACCTGGACCCTAAACCGTCCCCGTCCCCTAACCCTAACCCTAGCCCGAACCCTAACCCTAACCCTTCCCCGAAGCCTGACCCTCACCCGTCCCCTAATCCTAAGCCGTACGCTAACACTAACGCACGCCCTCACACGCACGCTCCCCCTAAAGCGTTGCCGTACCCTCACCTGAACCCTAAACCGTAACCGTCCCCTAACCTTAACCCTAGCCCGAACCCTAACCCTAACCCTTCCCCGAAGCCTGACCCTCACCCGTCCCTTAATCCTAACCAGTACGCTAACACTAACCCGTGCCCTCACACGCACGCTCCCCCTAAAGCGTTGCCGTACCCTCACCTGGACCCTAAACCGTCCCCGTCCCCTAACCCTAACCCTAGCCCGAACCCTAACCCTAACCCTTCCCCGAAGCCTGACCGTCACCCGTCCCCTAATCCTAACCCGTACGCTAACACTAACCCGCGCCCTCACACGCACGCTCCCCTAAAGCGTTGCCGTACCCTCACCTGGACCCTAAACCTTCCCCGTCCCCTAACCCTAAACGTAGCCCGAACCCTAACCCTAACCCTTCCCCGAAGCCTGACCCTCACCCGTCCCCTAATCCTAAGCCATACGCTAACACTAACCCGCGCCCTCACACGCATGCTCCCCCTAAAGCGTTGCCGTACCCTCACCTGAACCCTAAACCGTCCCCGTCCCCTAACCCTAACCCTAGCCCGAACCCTAACCCTAACCCTTCCCCGAAGCCTGACCCTCACCCGTCCCCTAATCCTAACCCGTACGCTAACACTAACCCGCGCCCTAACACGCACGCTCCCCCTAAAGCGTTGCCGTACCCTCACCTGGACCCTAAACCGTCCCCGTCCCCTAACCCTAACCCTAGCCCGAACCCTAACCCTAACCCTTCCCCGAAGCCTGACCCTCACCCGTCCCCTAATCCTAAGCCGTACGCTAACACTAACCCGCGCCCTCACACGCACGCTCCCCCTAAAGCGTTGCCGTACCCTCACCTGGACCCGAAACCGTCCCCGTCCCCTAACCCTAACCCTAGCCCGAACCCTAACCCTAACCCTTCCCCGAAGCCTGACCCTCACCCGTCCCCTAATCCTAACCCGTACGCTAACACTAACCCGCGCCCTCACACGCACGCTCCCCCTAAATCGTTGCCGTTCCCTCACCTGGACCCTAAACCTTCCCCATCCCCTAACCCTAACCCTAGCCCGAACCCTAACCCTAACCATTCCCCGAAGCCTGACCCTCACCCGTCCCCTAATCCTAACCCGTACGCTAACACTAACCCGCGCCCTCACACGCACGCTCCCCCTAAAGCGTTGCCGTACCCTCACCTGGACCCTAAACCGTCCCCATCCCCTAACCCTAACCCTAGCCCGAACCCTAACCCTAACCCTTCCCCGAAGCCTGACCCTCACCCGTCCCCTAATCCTAACCCGTACGCTAACACTAACCAACGCCCTCACACGCACGCTCCCCCTAAAGCGTTGCCGTACCCTCACCTGGACCCTAAACCGTCCCCATCCCCTAACCCTAACCCTAGCCCGAACCCTAACCCTAACCCTTCCCCGAAGCCTGACCCTCACCCGTCCCCTAATCCTAATCCGTACGCTAACACTAACCCGCGCCCTCACATGCACGCTCCCCCTAAAGCGTTGCCGTACCCTCACCTGGACCCTAAACCGTCCCCGTCCCCTAACCGTATCCCTAGCCCGAACCCTAACCCTAACCCTTCCCAGAAGCCTGACCCTCACCCGTCCCCTAATCCTAACCCGTACGCTAACACTATCCGCGCCCTCACACGCACGCTCCCCCTAAAGAGTTGCCGTACCCTCACCTGGACCCGAAACCGTCCCCGTCCCCTAACCCTAACCCTAGCCCGAACCCTGACCCTAACCCTTCCCCGAAGCCTGACCCTCACCCGTCCCCTAATCCTAAGCCATACGCTAACACTAACCCGCGCCCTCACACGCACGCTCCCCCTAAAGCGTTGCCGTACCCTCACCTGGACCCTAAACCGTCCCCGTCCCCTAACCCTAACCCTAGCCCGAACCCTAACCCTAACCCTTCCCCGAAGCCTGACCCTCACCCGTCCCCTAATCCTAACCCGTACGCTAACACTAACCCGCGCCCTCACACGCACGCTCCCCCTAAAGCGTTGCCGTACCCTCACCTGGACCCTAAACCGTCCCCGTCCCCTAACCCTAACCCTAGCCCGAACCCTAACCCTAACCCTTCCCCGAAGCCTGACCCTCACCCGTCCCCTAATCCTAACCCGTACGCTAACACTAACCCGCGCCCTCACACGCACGCTCCCCCTAAAGCGTTGCCGTACACTCACCTGGACCCGAAACCGTCCCCGTCCCCTAACCCTAACCCTAGCCCGAACCCTAACCCTAACCCTTCCCCGAAGCCTGACCCTCACCCGTCCCCTAATCCTAAGCCGTACGCTAACACTAACCCGCGCCCTCACACGCACGCTCCCCCTAAAGCGTTCCCGTACCCTCACCTGGACCCTAAATCGTCCCCGTCCCCTAACACTAACCCTAGACCGAACCCTAACCCTAACCCTTCCCCGAAGCCTGACCCTCACCCGTCCCCTAATCCTAACCCGTACGCTAACACTAACCCGCGCCCTCACACGCACGCTCCCCCTAAAGCGTTGCCGTACCCTCAGCTGGACCCTAAACCGTCCCCGTACCCTTACTCTAACCCTAGCCCGAACCCTAACCCTAACACTTCCCCGAAGCCTGAACTTCACCCGTCCCCTAATCCTAACCCATACGCTAACACTAACCCGCGCCCTCACACGCACGCTCCCCCTAAAGCGTTGCCGTACCCTCACCTGGACCCTAAACCGTCCCCGTCACCTAACCCTAACCCTAGCCCGAACCGTAACCCTAACCCTTCCCCGAAGCCTGACCCTCACCCATCCCCTAATCCTAACCAGTACGCTAACACTAACCCGTGCCCTCACACGCACGCTCCCCCTAAAGCATTGCCGTACCCTCACCTGGACCCTAAACCGTCCCCGTCCCCTAACCCTAACCCTAGCCCGAACCCTAACCCTAACCCTTCCCCGAAGCCTGACCCTCACCCGTCCCCTAATCCTAACCCGTACGCTAACACTAACCCGCGCCCTCACACGCACGCTCCCCTAAAGCGTTGCCGTACCCTCACCTGGACCCTAAACTTTCCCCGTCCCCTAACCCTAACCGTAGCCCGAACCCTAACCCTAACCCTTCCCCGAAGCCTGACCCTCACCCGTCCCCTAATCCTAAGCCGTACGCTAACACTAACCCGCGCCCTCACACGCACGCTCCCCCTAAAGCGTTGCCGTACCCTCACCTGAACCCTAAACCGTCCCCGTCCCCTAACCCTAACCCTAGCCCGAACCCTAACCCTAACCCTTCCCCGAAGCCTGACCCTCACCCGTCCCCTAATCCTAACCCGTACGCTAACACTAACCCGCGCCCTCACACGCACGCTCCCCCTAAATCGTTGCCGTTCCCTCACCTGGACCCTAAACCTTCCCCATCCCCTAACCCTAACCCTAGCCCGAACCCTAACCCTAACCATTCCCCGAAGCCTGACCCTCACCCGTCCCCTAATCCTAACCCGTACGCTAACACTAACCCGCGCCCTCACACGCACGCTCCCCCTAAAGCGTTGCCGTACCCTCACCTGGACCCTAAACCGTCCCCATCCCCTAACCCTAACCCTAGCCCGAACCCTAACCCTAACCCTTCCCCGAAGCCTGACCCTCACCCGTCCCCTAATCCTAACCCGTACGCTAACACTAACACGCGCCCTCACACGCACGCTCCCCCTAAAGCGTTGCCGTACCCTCACCTGGACCCTAAACCTTCCCCGTCCCCTAACCCTAACCGTAGCCCGAACCCTAACCCTAACCCTTCCCCGAAGCCTGACCCTCACCCGTCCCCTAATCCTAAGCCGTACGCTAACACTAACCCGCGCCCTCACACGCACGCTCCCCCTAAAGCGTTGCCGTACCCTCACCTGGACCCTAAACCGTCCCCGTCCCCTAACCCTAACCCTAGCCCGAACCCTAACCCTAACCCTTCCCCGAAGCCTGACCCTCACCCGTCCCCTAATCCTAACCCGTACGCTAACACTAACCCGCGCCCTCACACGCACGCTCCCCCTAAAGCGTTGCCGTACCCTCACCTGGACCCTAAACCGTCCCCGTACCCTTACTCTAACCCTAGCCCGAACCCTAACCCTAACACTTCCCCGAAGCCTGAACTTCACCCGTCCCCTAATCCTAACCCGTACGCTAACACTAACCCGCGCCCTCACACGCACGCTCCCCCTAAAGCGTTGCCGTACCCTCACCTGGACCCTAAACCGTCCCCGTCCCCTAACCCTAACCCTAGCCCGAACCCTAACCCTAACCCTTCCCCGAAGCCTGACCCTCACCCGTCCCCTAATCCTAACCCGTACGCTAACACTAACCCGCGCCCTCACACGCACGCTCCCCCTAAAGCGTTGCCGTACCCTCACCTGGACCCTAAACCGTCCCCGTCCCCTAAACCTAACCTTAGCCCGAACCCTAACCCTAACCCTTCCCCGAAGCCTGACCCTCACCCGTCCCCTAATCCTAAGCCGTACGCTAACACTAACCCGCGCCCTCACACGCACGCTCCCCCTAAAGCGTTGCCGTACCCTCACCTGGACCCGAAACCGTCCCCGTCCCCTAACCCTAACCCTAGCCCGAACCCTAACCCTAACCCTTCCCCGAAGCCTGACCCTCACCCGTCCCCTAATCCTAACCCGTACGCTAACACTAACCCGCGCCCTCACACGCACGCTCCCCCTAAATCGTTGCCGTTCCCTCACCTGGACCCTAAACCTTCCCCATCCCCTAACCCTAACCCTAGCTGGAACCCTAACCCTAACCATTCCCCGAAGCCTGACCCTCACCCGTCCCCTAATCCTAACCCGTACGCTAACACTAACCCGCGCCCTCACACGCACGCTCCCCCTAAAGCATTGCCGTACCCTCACCTGGACCCTAAACCGTCCCCGTCCCCTAACCCTGACCCTAGCCCGAACCCTAACCGTAACCTTTCCCCGAAGCCTGACCCTCACCCGTCCCCTAATCCTAACCCGTACGCTAACACTAACACGCGCCCTCACACGCACGCTCCCCCTAAAGCGTTGCCGTACCCTCACCTGGACCCGAAACCGTCCCCGTCCCCTAACACTAACCCTAGCCCGAACCCTAACCCTAACCCTTCCCCGAAGCCTGACCCTCACCTGTCCCCTAATCCTAACCCGTACGCTAACACTAACCCGCGCCCTCACACGCACGCTCCCCCTAAAGCGTTGCCGTACCCTCACCTGGACCCTAAACCGTCCCCGTCCCCTAACCCTAACCCTAGCCCGAACCCTAACCCTAACCCTTCCCCGAAGCCTGACCCTCACCCGTCCCCTAATCCTAAGCCGTACGCTACCACTAACCCGCGCCCTCACACGCACGCTCCCCCTAAAGCGTTGCCGTACCCTCACCTGGACCCTAAACCGTCCCCGTCCCCTAACCCTAACCCTAGCCCGAACCCTAACCCTAACACTTCCCCGAAGCCTGACCCTCACCCGTCCCCTAATCCTAACCCGTACGCTAACACTAACCCGCGCCCTCACACGCACGCTCCCCCTAAAGCGTTGCCGTACCCTCACCTGGACCCTAAACCGTCCCCGTCCCCTAACCCTAACCCTAGCCCGAACCCTAACCCTAACCCTTCCCCGAAGCCTGACCCTCACCCGTCCCCTAATCCTAACCCGTACGCTAACACTAACCCGCGCCCTCACACGCATGCTCCACCTAAAGCGTTGCCGTACCCTCACCTGGACCCGAAACTGTCCCCGTCCCCTAACCCTAACCCTAGCCCGAACCCTAACCCTAACCCTTCCCCGAAGCCTGACCCTCACCCGTCCCCTAATCTTAACCCGTACGCTAACACTAACCCACGCCCTCACACGCACGCTCCCCCTAAAGCGTTGCCGTACCCTCACCTGGACCCTAAACCGTCCCCGTCCCCTAACCCTAACCCTAGCCCGAACCCTAACCCTAACACATCCCCGAAGCCTGACCCTCACCCGTCCCCTAATCCTAACCCGTACGCTAACACTAACCCGCGCCCTCACACGCACGCTCCCCCTAAAGCGTTGCCGTACCCTCACCTGGACCCTAAACCGTCCCCGTCCCCTAACCCTAACCCTAGCCCGAACCCTAACCCTAACCCTTCCCCGAAGCCGGACCCTCACCCGTCCCCTAATCCTAACCCGTACGCTAACAGTAACCCGCGCCCTCACACGCACGCTCCCCCTAAAGCGTTGCCGTACCCTCACCTGGACCCTAAACCGTCCCCGTCCCCTAACCCTAACTCTAGCCCGAACCCTAACCCTAACCCTTCCCCGAAGCCTGACCCTCACCCCTTGCCCTAATCCTAACCCGTACGCTAACACTAACCCGCGCCCTCACACGCACGCTCCCCCTAAAGCGTTGCCGTACCCTCACCTGGACCCTAAACCGTCCCCGTACCCTAACCCTAACCCTAGCCCGAACCCTAACCCTAACCCTTCCCCGAAGCCTGACCCTCACCCGTCCCCTAATCCTAACCCGTACGCTAACACTAACCCGCACCCTCAAATGCACGCTCCCCCTAAAGCGTTGCCGTACCCTCACCTGGACCCTAAACCTTCCCCGTCCCCTAACCCTAACCGTAGCCCGAACCCTAACCCTAACCCTTCCCCGAAGCCTGACCCTCACCCGTCCCCTAATCCTAAGCCGTACGCTAACACTAACCCACGCCCTCACACGCACGCTCCCCCTAAAGCGTTGCCGTACCCTCACCTGAACCCTAAACCGTCCCCGTCCCCTAACCCTAACCCTAGCCCGAACCCTGACCCTAACCCTTCCCCGAGCCTGACCCTCACCCGTCCCCTAATCCTAACCCGTACGCTAACACTAACCCACGCCCTCACACGCACGCTCCCCCTAAAGCGTTGCCGTACCCTCACCTGGACCCTAAACCGTCCCCGTCCCCTAACCCTAACCCTAGCCCGAACCCTAACCCTAACACTTCCCCGAAGCCAGACCCTCACCCGTCCCCTAATCCTAAGCCGTACGCTAACACTAACCCGCGCCCTCAAACACATGCTCCCCCTAAAGCGTTGCCGTACCCTCACCTGTACCCGAAACCGTCCCCGTCCCCTAACCCTAACCCTAGCCCGAACCCTAACCCTAACCCTTCCCAGAAGCCTGACCCTCACCCGTCCCCTAATCCTAACCCGTACGCTAACACTAACCCGCGCCCTCACACGCACGCTCCCCCTAAATCGTTGCCGTTCCCTCACCTGGACCCTAAACCTTCCCCATCCCCTAACCCTAACCCTAGCCGGAACCCTAACCCTAACCATTCCCCGAAGCCTGACCCTCACCCTTCCCCTAATCCTAACCCGTACGCTAACACTAACCCGCGCCCTCACACGCACGCTCCACCTAAAGCGTTGCCGTACCCTCACCTGGACCCTAAACCGTCCCCGTCCCCTAACCCTAACCCTAGCCCGAACCCTAACCCTAACCCTTCCCCGAAGCCTGACCCTCACCCGTCCCCTAATCCTAAGCCGTACGCTACCACTAACCCGCGCCCTCACACGCACGCTCCCCCTAAAGCGTTGCCGTACCCTCACCTGGACCCTAAACCGTCCCCGTCCCCTAACCCTAACCCTAGCCCAAACCCTAACCCTAACCCTTCCCCGAAGCCTGACCCTCACCCGTCCCCTAATCCTAACCCGAACGCTAACACTAACCCGCGCCCTCACACGCACGGTCCCCCTAAAGCGTTGCCGTACCCTCACCTGGACCCTAAACCGTCCCCGTCCCCTAACCCTAACCCTAGCCCGAACCCTAACCCTAACCCTTCCCCGAAGCCTGACCCTCACCCGTCCCCTAATCCTAACCCGTACGCTAACACTAACCCGCGCCCTCACACGCACGCTCCACCTAAAGCGTTGCCGTACCCTCACCTGGACCCGAAACCGTCCCCGTCCCCTAACCCTAACCCTAGCCCGAACCCTAACCCTAACCCTTCCCCGAAGCCTGACCCTCACCCGTCCCCTAATCTTAACCCGTACGCTAACACTAACCCACGCCCTCACACGCACGCTCCCCCTAAAGCGTTGCCGTACCCTCACCTGGACCCTAAACCGTCCCCGTCCCCTAACCCTAACCCTAGCCCGAACCCTAACCCTAACCCTTCCCCGAAGCCGGACCCTCACCCGTCCCCTAATCCTAACACGTACGCTAACACTTACCCGTGCCCTCACACGCACGCTCCCCCTAAAGCGTTGCCGTACCCTCACCTGGACCCTAAACCGTCCCCGTACCCTAACCCTAACCCTAGCCTGAACCCTAACCCTAACCCTTCCCCGAAGCCTGACCCTCACCCGTCCCCTAATCCTAACCCGTACGCTAACACTAACCCGCGCCCTCACACGCACGCTCCCCCTAAAGCGTTGCCGTACCCTCACCTGGACCCTAAACCTTCCCCGTCCCCTAACCCTAACCGTAGCCCGAAGCCTAACCCTAACCCTTCCCCGAAGCCTGACCCTCACACGTCCCCTAATCCTAAGCCGTACGCTAACACTAACCCGCGCCCTCACACGCACGCTCCCCCTAAAGCGTTGCCGTACCCTCACCTGAACCCTAAACCGTCCCCGTCCCCTAAACCTAACCCTAGCCCGAACCCTAACCCTAACCCTTCCCCGAAGCCTGACCCTCACCCGTCCCCTAATCCTAACCCGTACGCTAACACTAACCCGCGCCCTCACACGCACGCTCCCCCTAAAGCGTTGCCGTACCCTCACCTGGACCCTAAACCGTCCCCGTCCCCTAACCCTAACCCTAGCCCGAACCCTAACCCTAACCCTTCCCCGAAGCCTGACCCTCACCCGTCCCCTAATCCTAAGCCATACGCTAACACTAACGCGCGCCCTCACACGCACGCTCCCCCTAAAGCGTTGCCGTACCCTCACCTGGACCCTAAACCGTCCCCGTCCCCTAACCCTAACCCTAGCCCGAACCCTAACCCTAACCCTTCCCCGAAGCCTGACCCTCACCCGTCCCCTAATCCTAACCCGTACGCTAACACTAACCCGCGCCCTCACACGCACGCTCCCCCTAAAGCGTTGCCGTACCCTCACCTGGACCCGAAACCGTCCCCGTCCCCTAACCCTAACCCTAGCCCGAACCCTAACCCTACCCCTTTCCCGAAGCCTGACCCTCACCCGTCCCCTAATCCTAACCCGTACGCTAACACTAACCCGCGCCCTCACACGCACGCTCTCCCTAAAGCGTTGCCGTACCCTCACCTGGACCCGAAACCGTCCCCGTCCCCTAACCCTAACCCTAGCCCGAACCCTAACCCTAACCCTTCCCCGAAGCCTGACCCTCACCCGTCCCCTAATCTTAACCCGTACGCTAACACTAACCCGCGCCCTCACACGCACTCTCCCCCTAAAGCGTTGCCGTACCCTCACCTGGACCCTAAACCGTCCCCGTCCCCTAACCCTAACCCTAGCCCGAACCCTAACCCTAACCCATCCCCGAAGCCTGACCCTCACCCGTCCCCTAATCCTAACCCGTACGCTAACACTAACCCGCGCCCTCACACGCACGCTCCCCCTAAAGCGTTGCCGTACCCTCACCTGGACCCGAAACCGTCCCCGTCCCCTAACCCTAACCCTAGCCCGAACCCTAACCCTAACCCTTCCCCGAAGCCGGACCCTCAACCCTCCCCTAATCCTAACCCGTACGCTAACACTAACCCGCGCCCTCACACGCACGCTCCCCCTAAAGCGTTGCCGTACCCTCACCTGGACCCTAAACCGTCCCCGTCCCCTAACCCTAACCCTAGCCCGAACCCTAACCCTAACCCTTCCCCGAAGCCTGACCCTCACCCGTCCCCTAATCCTAACCCGTACGCTAACACTAACCCGCGCCCTCACACGCACTCTCCCCCTAAAGCGTTGCCGTACCCTCACCTGGACCCTAAACCGTCCCCGTACCCTTACTCTAACCCTAGCCCGAACCCTAACCCTAACCCTTCCCCGAAGCTTGACCCTCACCCGTCCCCTAATCCTAACCCGTACGCTAACACTAACCCGCGCCCTCACACGCACGCTCCCCCTAAAGCGTTGCCGTACCCTCACCTGGACCCTAAACCGTCCCCGTCCCCTAACCCTAACCGTAGCCCGAACCCTAACCCTAACCCTTCCCCGAAGCCTGACCCTCACCCGTCCCCTAATCCTAACCCGTACGCTAACACTAACCCACGCCCTCACACGCACGCTCCCCCTAAAGCGTTGCCGTACCCTCACCTGGACCCGAAACCGTCCCCGTCCCCTAGCCCTAACCCTAGCCCGAACCCTAACCCTAACCCTTCCCCGAAGCCTGACCCTCACCCGTCCCCTAATCCTAACCCGTACGCTAACACTAACCCGCGCCCTCACACGCACGCTCCCCCTAAAGCGTTGCCGTACCCTCACCTGGACCCGAAACCGTCCCCGTCCCCTAACCCTAACCCTAGCCCGAACCCTAACCCTAACCCTTCCCCGAAGGCTGACCCTCACCCGTCCCCTAATCCTAACCCGTACGCTAACACTAACCCGCGCCCTCACACGCACGCTCCCCCTAAATCGTTGCCGTTCCCTCACCTGGACCCTAAACCTTCCCCATCCCCTAACCCTAACCCTAGCCGGAACCCTAACCCTAACCATTCCCCGAAGCCTGACCCTCACCCGTCCCCTAATCCTAACCCGTACGCTAACACTAACCCGCGCCCTCACACGCACGCTCCCCCTAAAGCGTTGGCGTACCCTCACCTGGACCCTAAACCGTCCCCGTCCCCTAACCCTGACCCTAGCCCGAACCCTAACCGTAACCCTTCCCCGAAGCCTGACCCTCACCCGTCCCCTAATCCTAACCCGTACGCTAACACTAACACGCGCCCTCACACGCACGCTCCCCCTAAAGCGTTGCCGTACCCTCACCTGGACCCGAAACCATCCCCGTCCCCTAACACTAACCCTAGCCCGAACCCTAACCCTAACCCTTCCCCGAAGCCTGACCCTCACCCGTCCCCTAATCCTAACCCGTACGCTAACACTAACCCGCTCCCTCACACGCACGCTCCCCCTAAAGCGTTGCCGTACCCTCACCTGGACCCTAAACCGTCCCCGTCCCCTAACCCTAACCCTAGCCCGAACCCTAACCCTAACCCTTCCCCGAAGCCTGACCCTCACCCGTCCCCTAATCCTAAGCCGTACGCTACCAGTAACCCGCGCCCTCACACGCACGCTCCCCCTAAAGCGTTGCCGTACCCTCACCTGGACCCTAAACCGTCCCCGTCCCCTAACCCTAACCCTAGCCCGAACCCTAACCCTAACCCTTCCCCGAAGCCTGACCCTCACCCGTCCCCTAATCCTAACCCGTACGCTAACACTAACCCGCGCCCTCACACGCACGCTCCCCCTAAAGCGTTGCCGTACCCTCACCTGGACCCTAAACCGTCCCCGTCCCCTAACACTAACCCTAGCCCGAACCCTAACCCTAACCCTTCCCCGAAGCCTGACCCTCATCCGTCCCCTAATCCTAACCCGTACGCTAACACTAACCCGCGCCCTCACACGCACGCTCCCCCTAAAGCGTTGCCGTACCCTCACCTGGATCCTAAACCGTCCCCGTCCCCTAACCCTAACCCTAGCCCGAACCCTAACCCTAACCCTTCCCCGAAGCCTGACCCTCACCCGTCCCCTAATCCTAACCCGTACGCTAACACTAACCCGCGCCCTCACACGCACGCTCCCCCTAAAGCGTTGCCGTACCGTCACCTGGACCCTAAACCTTCCCCGTCCCCTAACCCTAACCGTAGCCCGAACCCTAACCCTAACCCTTCCCCGAAGCCTGACCCTCACCCGTTCCCTAATCCTAACCCGTACGCTAACACTAACCCGCGCCCTCACACGCACGCTCCCCCTAAAGCGTTGCCGTACCCTCACCTGAACCCTAAACCGTCCCCGTCCCCTAACCCTAACCCTAGCCCGAACCCTAACCCTAACCCTTCCCCGAAGCCTGACCCTCACCCGTCCCCTAATCCTAACCCGTACGCTAACACTAACCCGCGCCCTCACACGCACGCTCCCCCTAAAGCGTTGCCGTACCCTCACCTGGACCCTAAACCGTCCCCGTCCCCTAACCCTAACCCTAGCCCGAACCCTAACCCTAACCCATCCCCGAAGCCTGACCCTCACCCGTCCCCTAATCCTAACCCGTACGCAAACACTAACCCGCGCCCTCACACGCACGCTCCCCCTAAAGCGTTGCCGTACCCTCACCTGGACCCGAAACCGTCCCCGTCCCCTAACCCTAACCCTAGCCCGAACCCTAACCCTAACCCTTCCCCGAAGCCGGACCCTCACCCGTCCCCTAATCCTAACCCGTACGCTAACACTAACCCGCGACCTCACACGCACGCTCCCCCTAAAGCGTTGCCGTACCCTCATCTGGACCCTAAACCGTCCCCGTCCCCTAACCCTAACCCTAGCCCGAACCCTAACCCTAACCCTTCCCCGAAGCCTGACCCTCACCCGTCCCCTAATCCTAACCCGTACGCTAACACTAACCCGCGCCCTCACACGCACGCTCCCCCTAAAGCGTTGCCGTACCCTCACCTGGACCCTAAACCGTCCCCGTACCCTTACTCTAACCCTAGCCCGAACCCTAACCCTAACCCTTCCCCGAAGCCTGACCCTCACCCGTCCCCTAATCCTAAGCCGTACGCTAACACTAACCCGCGCCCTCACACGCACGCTCCCCCTAAAGCGTTGCCGTACCCTCACCTGGACCCTAAACCGTCCCCGTCCCCTAACCCTAACCCTAGCCCGAACCCTAACCCTAACCCTTCCCTGAAGCCTGACCCTCACCCGTCCCCTAATCCTAACCCGTACGCCAACACTAACCCACGCCCTCACACGCACGCTCCCCCTAAAGCGTTGCCGTACCCTCACCTGGACCCTAAACCGTCCCCGTCCCCTAACCCTAACCCTAGCCCGAACCCTAACCCTAACCCTTCCCCGAAGCCTGACCCTCACCCGTCCCCTAATCCTAAGCCGTACGCTAACACTAACCCGCGCCCTCACACGCACGCTCCCCCTAAAGCGTTGCCGTACCCTCACCTGGACCCGAAACTGTCCCCGTCCCCTAACCCTAACCCTAGCCCGAACCCTAACCCTAACCCTTCCCCGAAGCCTGACCCTCACCCGTCCCCTAATCCTAACCCGTACGCTAACACTAACCCGCGCCCTCACACGCACGCTCCCCCTAAAGCGTTGCCGTACCCTCACCTGGACCCTAAACCGTCCCCGTCCCCTAACCCTGACCCTAGCCCGAACCCTAAGCCTAACCCTTCCCCGAAGCCTGACCCTCACCCGTCCCCTAATCCTAACCCGTACGCTAACACTAACACGCGCCCTCACACGCACGCTCCCCCTAAAGCGTTGCCGTACCCTCACCTGGACCCGAAACCGTCCCCGTCCCCTAACACTAACCCTAGCCCGAACCCTAACCCTAACCCTTCCCCGAAGCCTGACCCTCACCCGTCCCCTAATCCTAACCCGTACGCTAACACTAACCCGCGCCCTCACACGCACGCTCCCCCTAAAGCGTTGCCGTACCCTCACCTGGACCCTAAACCGTCCCCGTACCCTAACCCTAACCCTAGCCCGAACCCTAACCCTAACCCTTCCCCGAAGCCTGACCCTCACCCGTCCCCTAATCCTAAGCCGTACGCTACCACTAACCCGCGCCCTCACACGCACGCTCCCCATAAAGCGTTGCCGTACCCTCACCTGGACCCTAAACCGTCCCCATCCCCTAACCCTAACCCTAGCCCGAACCCTAACCTTAACCCTTCCCCGAAGCCTGACCCTCACCCGTCCCCTAATCCTAACCCGTACGCTAACACTAACCCACGCCCTCACACGCACGGTCCCCCTAAAGCGTTGCCGTACCCTCACCTGGACCCTAAACCGTCCCCGTCCCCTAACCCTAACCCTAGCCCGAACCCTAACCCTAACCCTTCCCCGAAGCCTGAACCTCACCCGTCCCCTAATCCTAACCCGTACGCTAACACTAACCCTCGCCCTCACACGCACGCTCCACCTAAAGCGTTGCCGTACCCTCACCTGGACCCTAAACCGTCCCCGTCCCCTAACCCTAACCCTAGCCCGAGCCCTAACCCTAACCCTTCCCCGAAGCCTGACCCTCACCCGTCCCCTAATCCTAACCCGTACGCTAACACTAACCCGCGCCCTCACACGCACGCTCCCCCTAAAGCGTTGCCATACCATCACCTGGACCCGAAACCGTCCCCGTCCCCTAACCCTAACCCTAGCCCGAACCCTAACCCTAACCCTTCCCCGAAGCCTGACCCTCACCCGTCCCCTAATCCTAACCCGTACGCTAACACTAACCCGCGCCCTCACACGCACGCTCCCCCTAAAGCGTTGCCGAACCCTCACCTGGACCCGAAACCGTCCCCGTCCCCTAACCCTAACCCTAGCCCGAACCCTAACCCTAAAC
Organism: Stenella coeruleoalba; assembly: GCF_951394435.1. Classification (NCBI taxonomy): domain Eukaryota; kingdom Metazoa; phylum Chordata; class Mammalia; order Artiodactyla; family Delphinidae; genus Stenella; species Stenella coeruleoalba. The sequence goes on from NW_027646194.1 coordinate 153,502, forward strand.
CTTCCCCGAAACCTGACCCTCACCCGTCCCCTAATCCTAACCCGTACGCTAACACTAACCCGCGCCTTCACACGCACGCTCCCCCTAAAGCGTTGCCGTACCCTCACCTGGACCCTAAACCATCCCCGTCCCCTAACCCTAACCCTAGCCCGAACCCTAACCCTAACCCTTCCCCGAAGCCTGACCCTCACCCGTCCCCTAATCCTAAGCCGTACGCTAACACTAACCCGCGCCCTCACACGCACGCTCCCCCTAAAGCGTTGCTGTACCCTCACCTGGACCCTAAACCGTCCCCGTCCCCTAACCCTAACCCTAGCCCGAACCCTAACCCTAACCCTTCCCCGAAGCCTGACCCTCACCCGTCCCCTAATCCTAAGCCGTACGCTAACACTAACCCGCACCCTCACACGCACGCTCCCCCTAAAGCGTTGCCGTACCCTCACCTGGACCCGAAACCGTCCCCGTCCCCTAACCCTAACCCTAGCCCGAACCCTAACCCTAACCCTTCCCCGAAGCCTGACCCTCACCCGTCCCCTAATCCTAACCCGTACGCTAACACTAACCCGCGCCCTCACACGTACGCTCCCCCTAAAGCATTGCCGTACCCTCACCTGGACCCTAAACCGTCCCCGTCCCCTAACCCTAACCCTAGCCCGAACCCTAACCCTAACCCTTCCCCGATGCCTGACCCTCACCCGTCCCCTAATCCTAACCCGTACGATAACACTAAACCGTGTCCTCACACGCACGCTCCCCCTAAAGCGTTGCCGTACGCTCACCTGGACCCTAAACCGTCCCCGTCCCTTAACCCTTACCCTAGCCCGAACCCTAACCCTAACCCTTCCCCGAAGCCTGACACTCACCCGTCCCCTAATCCTAACCCGTACGCTAACACTAACCCGCGCCCTCACACGCACGCTCCCCCTAAAGCGTTGCCGTACCCTCACCTGGACCCTAAACCGTCCCCGTCCCCTAACCCTAACCCTAGCCCGAACCCTAACCCTAACCCTTCCCCGAAGCCTGACCCTCACCCGTCCCCTAATCCTAACCCGTACGCTAACACTAACACGCGCCCTCACACGCACGCTCCCCCTAAAGCGTTGCCGTACCCTCACCTGGACCCTAAACCGTCCCCGTACCCTAACCCTAACCCTAGCCCGAACCCTAACCCTAACCCTTCCCCGAAGCCTGACCCTCACCCGTCCCCTAATCCTAACCCGTACGTTATCACTAACCCGCGCCCTCACACGCACGCTCCCCCTAAAACGTTGCCATACCCTCACCTGGACCCGAAACCGTCCCCGTCCCCTAACCCTAACCCTAGCCCGAACCCTAACCCTAACCCTTCCCCGAAGCCTGACCCTCACCCGTCCCCTAATCCTAACCGTACGCTAACACTAACCTGCGCCCTCACACGCACGGTCCCCCTAAAGCGTTGCAGTACCCTCACCTGGACCCTAAACCGTCCCCGTCCCCTAACCCTAACCCTAGCCCGAACCCTAACCCTAACCCTTCCCCGAAGCCTGACCCTCACCCGTCCCCTAATCCTAACCCGTACGCTAACACTAACCCGCGCCCTCACACACACGCTCCCCATAAAGCGTTGCCGTACCCTCACCTGGACCCTAAACCGTCCCCGTCCCCTAACCCTAACCCTAGCCCAAACCCTAACCCTAACCCTTCCCCGAAGCCTGACCCTCACCCGTCCCCTAATCCTAAGCCGTACGCTAACACTAACCCGCGCCCTCACACGCACGCTCCCCCTAAAGCGTTGCCGTACCCTCACCTGGACCCTAAACAGTCCCCGTCCCCTAACCCTAACCCTAGCCCGAACCCTAACCCTAACCCTTCCCCTTAGCCTGACCCTCACCCGTCCCCTAATCCTAAGCCGCACGCTAACACTAACCCGCGCCCTCACACGCACGCTCCCCCTAAAGCGTTGCCGTACCCTAACTTGGACCCTAAACCGTCCCCGTCCCCTAACCCTAACCCTAGCCCGAACCCTAACCCTAACCCTTCCCCGAAGCCTGACCCTCACCCGTCCCCTAATCCTAAGCCGTACGCTAACACTAACGCGCGCCCTCACACGCACGCTCCCCCTAAAGCGTTGCCGTACCCTCTCCTGGACCCTAAACCGTCCCCGTACCCTAACCCTAACCCTAGCCCGAACCCTAACCCTAACCCTTCCCCGAAGCCTGACCCTCACCCGTCCCCTAATCCTAACCCGTACGCTAACACTAACCCGCGCCCTCACACGCACGCTCCCCCTAAAGCGTTGCCGTACCCTCACCTGGACCCGAAACCGTCCCCGTCCCCTAACCCTAACCCTAGCCCGAACCCTAACCCTAACCCTTCCCCGAAGCCTGACCCTCACCCGTCCTCTAATCCTAAGCCGTACGCTACCACTAACCCGCGCCCTCACACGCACGCTCCCCCTAAAGCGTTGCCGTACCCTCACCTGGACCCTAAACCGTCCCCATCCCCTAACCCTAACCCTAGCCCGAACCCTAACCTTAACCCTTCCCCGAAGCCTGACCCTCACCCGTCCCCTAATCCTAACCCGTACGCTAACACTAACCCGCGCCCTCACACGCACGGTCCCCCTAAAGCGTTGCCGTACCCTCACCTGGACCCTAAACCGTCCCCGTCCCCTAACCCTAACCCTAGCCCGAACCCTAACCCTAACCCTTCCCCGAAGCCTGAACCTCACCCGTCCCCTAATCCTAACCCGTACGATAACACTAACCCGCGCCCTCACACGCACGCTCCACCTAAAGCGTTGCCGTACCCTCACCTGGACCCTAAACCGTCCCCGTCCCCTAACCCTAACCCTAGGCCGAACCCTAACCCTAACCCTTCCCCGAAGCCTGACCCTCACCCGTCCCCTAATCCTAACCCGTACGCTAACACTAACCCGCGCCCTCACACGCACGCTCCCCCTAAAGCGTTGCCGTACCATCACCTGGACCCGAAACCGTCCCCGTCCCCTAACCCTAACCCTAGCCCGAACCCTAACCCTAACCCTTCCCCGAAGCCTGACCCTCACCCGTCCCCTAATCCTAACCCGTACGCTAACACTAACCCGCGCCCTCACACGCACGCTCCCCCTAAAGCGTTGCCGAACCCTCACCTGGACCCGAAACCGTCCCCGTCCCCTAACCCTAACCCTAGCCCGAACCCTAACCCTAAACCTTCCCCGAAACCTGACCCTCACCCGTCCCCTAATCCTAACCCGTACGCTAACACTAACCCGCGCCCTCACACGCACGCTCCCCCTAAAGCGTTGCCGTACCCTCACCTGGACCCTAAACCATCCCCGTCCCCTAACCCTAACCCTAGCCCGAACCCTAACCCTGACCCATCCCCGAAGCCTGACCCTCACCCATCCCCTAATCCTAAGCCGTACGCTAACACTAACCCGCGCCCTCACACGCACGCTCCCCCTAAAGCGTTGCTGTACCCTCACCTGGACCCGAAACCGTCCCCGTCCCCTAACCCTAACCCTAGCCCGAACCCTAACCCTAACCCTTCCCCGAAGCCTGACCCTCACCCGTCCCCTAATCCTAAGCCGTACACTAACACTAACCCGCACCCTCACACGCACGCTCCCCCTAAAGCGTTGCCGTACCCTCACCTGGACCCGAAACCGTCCCCGTCCCCTAACCCTAACCCTAGCCCGAACCCTAACCCTAACCCTTCCCCGAAGCCTGACCCTCACCCGTCCCCTAATCCTAACCCGTACGCTAACACTAACCCGCGCCCTCACACGTACGCTCCCCCTAAAGCATTGCCGTACCCTCACCTGGACCCTAAACCGTCCCCGTCCCCTAACCCTAACCCTAGCCCGAACCCTAACCCTAACCCTTCCCCGATGCCTGACCCTCACCCGTCCCCTAATCCTAACCCGTACGCTAACACTAAACCGCGTCCTCACACGCACGCTCCCCCTAAAGCGTTGCCGTACCCTCACCTGGACCCTAAACCGTCCCCGTCCCTTAACCCTTACCCTAGACCGAACCCTAACCCTAACCCTTCCCCGAAGCCTGACCCTCACCCGTCCCCTAATCCTAACCCGTACGCTAACACTAACCCGCGCCCTCACACGCACGCTCCCCCTAAAACGTTGCCGTACCCTCACCTGGACCCTAAACCTTCCCCATCCCCTAACCCTAACCCTAGCCCGAACCCTAACCCTAACCCTTCCCCGAAGCCTGACCCTCACCCGTCCCCTAATCCTAACCCGTACGCTAACACTAACCCGCGCCCTCACACGCACGCTCCCCCTAAAGCGTTGCCGTACCCTCACCTGGACCCTAAACCGTCCCCGTCCCCTAACCCTAACCCTAGCCCGAACCCTAACCCTAACACTTCCCCGAAGCCTGACCCTCACCCGTCCCCTAATCCTAACCCGTACGCTAACACTAACACGCGCCCTCACACGCACGCTCCCCCTAAAGCGTTGCCGTACCCTCACCTGGACCCTAAACCGTCCCCGTCCCCTAACCCTAACCCTAGCCCGAACCCTAACCCTAACCCTTCCCCGAAGCCTGACCCTCACCCGTCCCCTAATCCTAACCCGTACGCTATCACTAACCCGCGCCCTCACACGCACGCTCCCCCTAAAACGTTGCCATACCCTCACCTGGACCCTAAACCGTCCCCGTCCCCTAACCCTAACCCTAGCCCGAACCCTAACCCTAAACCTTCCCCGAAGCCTGTCCCACACCCGTCCCCTAATCCTAACCGTACGCTAACACTAACCCGCGCCCTCACACGCACGGTCCCCCTAAAGCGTTGCCGTACCCTCACCTGGACCCTAAACCGTCCCCGTCCCCTAACCCTAACCCTAGCCCGAACCCTAACCCTAACACTTCCCCGAAGCCTGACCCTCACCCGTCCCCTAATCCTAACCCGTACGCTAACACTAACCCGCGCCCTCACACACACGCTCCCCCTAAAGCGTTGCCGTACCCTCACCTGGACCCTAAACCGTCCCCGTCCCCTAACCCTAACCCTAGCCCAAACCCTAACCCTAACCCTTCCCCGAAGCCTGACCCTCACCCGTCCCCTAATCCTAAGCCGTACGCTAACACTAACCCGTGCCCTCACACGCACGCTCCCCCTAAAGCGTTGCCGTACCCTCACCTGGACCCTAAACAGTCCCCGTCCCCTAACCCTAACCCTAGCCCGAACCCTAACCCTAACCCTTCCCCGAAGCCTGACCCTCACCCGTCCCCTAATCCTAACCCGTACGCTAACACTAACCCGCGCCCTCACACGCACGCTCCCCCTAAAGCATTGCCGTACCCTCACCTGAACCCTAAACCGTCCCCGTCCCCTAACCCTAACCCTAGCCCGAACCCTAACCCTAACCGTTCCCCGAAGCCTGACCCTCACCCGTCCCCTAATCCTAACCCGTACGCTAACACTAACTCGCGCCCTCACACGCATGCTCCCCCTAAAGCGTTGCCGTACCCTCACATGGACCCTAAACCGTCCCCGTCCCCTAACCCTAACCCTAGCCCGAACCCTAACCCTAACCCTTCCCCGAAGCCTGACCCTCACCCGTCCCCTAATCCTAACCCGTACGCTAACACTAACCCGCGCCCTCACACGCACGCTCCCCCTAAAGCGTTGCCGTACCCTCACCTGGACCCTAAACCTTCCCCGTCCCCTAACCCTAACCGTAGCCCGAACCCTAACCCTAACTCTTCCCCGAAGCCTGACCCTCACCCGTCCCCTAATCCTAAGCCGTACGCTAACACTAACCCGCGCCCTCACACGCACGCTCCCCCTAAAGCGTTGCCGTACCCTCACCTGAACCCTAAACCGTAACCGTCCCCTAACCCTAACCCTAGCCCGAACCCTAACCCTAACCCTTCCCCGAAGCCTGACCCTCACCCGTCCCCTAATCCTAACCCGTACGCTAACACTAACCCGCGCCCTCACACGCACGCTCCCCCTAAAGCGTTGCCGTACCCTCACCTGGACCCTAAACCTTCCCCGTCCCCTAACCCTAACCGTAGCCCGAACCCTAACCCTAACCCTTCCTCGAAGCCTGACCCTCACCCGTCCCCTAATCCTAAGCCGTACGCTAACACTAACCCGCGCTCTCACACGCACGCTACACGTAAAGCATTGCCGTACCCTCACCTGAACCCTAAACCGTCCCCGTCCCCTAACCTTAACCCTAGCCCGAACCCTAACCCTAACCCTTCCCCGAAGCCTGACCCTCACCCGTCCCCTAATCCTAAGCCGTACGCTAACACTAACCCGCGCCCTCACACGCACGCTCCCCCTAAAGCGTTGCTGTACCCTCACCTGGACCCTAAACCGTCCCCGTCCCCTAACCCTAACCCTAGCCCGAACCCTAACCCTAACCCTTCCCCGAAGCCTGACCCTCACCCGTCCCCTAATCCTAAGCCGTACGCTAACACTAACCCGCACCCTCACACGCACGCTCCCCCTAAAGCGTTGCCGTACCCTCACCTGGACCCGAAACCGTCCCCGTCCCCTAACCCTAACCCTAGCCCGAACCCTAACCCTAACCCTTCCCCGAAGCCTGACCCTCACCCGTCCCCTAATCCTAACCCGTACGCTAACACTAACCCGCGCCCTCACACGTACGCTCCCCCTAAAGCATTGCCGTACCCTCACCTGGACCCTAAACCGTCCCCGTCCCCTAACCCTAACCCTAGCCCGAACCCTAACCCTAACCCTTCCCCGATGCCTGACCCTCACCCGTCCCCTAATCCTAACCCGTACGATAACACTAAACCGTGTCCTCACACGCACGCTCCCCCTAAAGCGTTGCCGTACGCTCACCTGGACCCTAAACCGTCCCCGTCCCTTAACCCTTACCCTAGCCCGAACCCTAACCCTAACCCTTCCCCGAAGCCTGACACTCACCCGTCCCCTAATCCTAACCCGTACGCTAACACTAACCCGCGCCCTCACACGCACGCTCCCCCTAAAGCGTTGCCGTACCCTCACCTGGACCCTAAACCGTCCCCGTCCCCTAACCCTAACCCTAGCCCGAACCCTAACCCTAACCCTTCCCCGAAGCCTGACCCTCACCCGTCCCCTAATCCTAACCCGTACGCTAACACTAACACGCGCCCTCACACGCACGCTCCCCCTAAAGCGTTGCCGTACCCTCACCTGGACCCTAAACCGTCCCCGTACCCTAACCCTAACCCTAGCCCGAACCCTAACCCTAACCCTTCCCCGAAGCCTGACCCTCACCCGTCCGCTAATCCTAACCCGTACGCTATCACTAACCCGCGCCCTCACACGCACGCTCCCCCTAAAACGTTGCCATACCCTCACCTGGACCCGAAACCGTCCCCGTCCCCTAACCCTAACCCTAGCCCGAACCCTAACCCTAACCCTTCCCCGAAGCCTGACCCTCACCCGTCCCCTAATCCTAACCGTACGCTAACACTAACCTGCGCCCTCACACGCACGGTCCCCCTAAAGCGTTGCAGTACCCTCACCTGGACCCTAAACCGTCCCCGTCCCCTAACCCTAACCCTAGCCCGAACCCTAACCCTAACACTTCCCCGAAGCCTGACCCTCACCCGTCCCCTAATCCTAACCCGTACGCTAACACTAACACGCGCCCTCACACGCACGCTCCCCCTAAAGCGTTGCCGTACCCTCACCTGGACCCTAAACCGTCCCCGTCCCCTAAACCTAACCCTAGCCCGAACCCTAACCCTAACCCTTCCCCGAAGCCTGACCCTCACCCGTCCCCTAATCCTAACCCGTACGCTATCACTAACCCGCGCCCTCACACGCACGCTCCCCCTAAAACGTTGCCATACCCTCACCTGGACCCTAAACCGTCCCCGTCCCCTAACCCTAACCCTAGCCCGAACCCTAACCCTAACCCTTCCCCGAAGCCTGTCCCACACCCGTCCCCTAATCCTAACCGTACGCTAACACTAACCCGCGCCCTCACACGCACGGTCCCCCTAAAGCGTTGCCGTACCCTCACCTGGACCCTAAACCGTCCCCGTCCCCTAACCCTAACCCTAGCCCGAACCCTAACCCTAACCCTTCCCCGAAGCCTGACCCTCACCCGTCCCCTAATCCTAACCCGTACGCTAACACTAACCCGCGCCCTCACACACACGCTCCCCCTAAAGCGTTGCCGTACCCTCACCTGGACCCTAAACCGTCCCCGTCCCCTAACCCTAACCCTAGCCCAAACCCTAACCCTAACCCTTCCCCGAAGCCTGACCCTCACCCGTCCCCTAATCCTAAGCCGTACGCTAACACTAACCCGTGCCCTCACACGCACGCTCCCCCTAAAGCGTTGCCGTACCCTCACCTGGACCCTAAACAGTCCCCGTCCCCTAACCCTAACCCTAGCCCGAACCCTAACCCTAACCCTTCCCCGAAGCCTGACCCTCACCCGTCCCCTAATCCTAACCCGTACGCTAACACTAACCCGCGCCCTCACACGCACGCTCCCCCTAAAGCGTTGCCGTACCCTCACCTGAACCCTAAACCGTCCCCGTCCCCTAACCCTAACCCTAGCCCGAACCCTAACCCTAACCGTTCCCCGAAGCCTGACCCTCACCCGTCCCCTAATCCTAACCCGTACGCTAACACTAACTCGCGCCCTCACACGCATGCTCCCCCTAAAGCGTTGCCGTACCCTCACATGGACCCTAAACCGTCCCCGTCCCCTAACCCTAACCCTAGCCCGAACCCTAACCCTAACCCTTCCCCGAAGCCTGACCCTCACCCGTCCCCTAATCCTAACCCGTACGCTAACACTAACCCGCGCCCTCACACGCACGCTCCCCCTAAAGCGTTGCCGTACCCTCACCTGGACCCTAAACCTTCCCCGTCCCCTAACCCTAACCGTAGCCCGAATCCTAACCCTAACTCTTCCCCGAAGCCTGACCCTCACCCGTCCCCTAATCCTAAGCCGTACGCTAACACTAACCCGCGCCCTCACACGCACGCTCCCCCTAAAGCGTTGCCGTACCCTCACCTGAACCCTAAACCGTAACCGTCCCCTAACCCTAACCCTAGCCCGAACCCTAACCCTAACCCTTCCCCGAAGCCTGACCCTCACCCGTCCCCTAATCCTAACCCGTACGCTAACACTAACCCGCGCCCTCACACGCACGCTCCCCCTAAAGCGTTGCCGTACCCTCACCTGGACCCTAAACCTTCCCCGTCCCCTAACCCTAACCGTAGCCCGAACCCTAACCCTAACCCTTCCTCGAAGCCTGACCCTCACCCGTCCCCTAATCCTAAGCCGTACGCTAACACTAACCCGCGCTCTCACACGCACGCTACACGTAAAGCATTGCCGTACCCTCACCTGAACCCTAAACCGTCCCCGTCCCCTAACCCTAACCCTAGCCCGAACCCTAACCCTAACCCTTCCCCGAAGCCTGACCCTCACCCGTCCCCTAATCCTAAGCCGTTCGCTAACACTAACCCGCACCCTCACACGCACGCTCCCCCTAAAGCGTTGCCGTACCCTCACCTGGACCCTAAACCGTCCCCGTCCCCTAACCCTAACCCTAGCCCGAACCGTAACCCTAAACATTCCCCGAAGCCAAACCCTCACCCACCCCCTAATCCTAACCCGTACGCTAACACTAACCCGCGCCCTCACACGCACGCTCCCCCTAAAGCGTTGCCGTACCCTCACCTGGACCCTAAACCGTCCCCGTCCCCTAACCCTAACCCTAGCCCGAACCCTAACCCTAACACTTCCCCGAAGCCTGACCCTCACCCGTCCCCTAATCCTAACCCGTACGCTAACACTAACCCGCGCCCTCACACGCACGCTCCCCCTAAAGCGTTGCCGTACCCTCACCTGGACCCTAAACCGTCCCCGTCCCCTAAACCTAACCCTAGCCCGAACCCTAACCCTAACCCTTCCCCGAAGCCTGACCCTCACCCGTCCCCTAATCCTAACCCGTACGCTAACACTAACCCGCGCCCTCACACGCACGCTCCCCCTAAAGCGTTGCCGTACCCTCACCTGGACCCTAAACCGTCCCCGTCCCCTAAACCTAACCCTAGCCCGAACCCTAACCCTAACCCTTCCCCGAAGCCTGACCCTCACCCGTCCCCTAATCCTAAGCTGTACGCTAACACTAACCAGCGCCCTCACACGCACGCTCCCCCTAAAGCGTTGCCATACCCTCACCTGGACCCTAAACCGTCCCCGTCCCCTAACCCTAACCCTAGCCCGAACCCTAACCCTAACCCTTCCCCGAAGCCTGACCCTCACCCGTCCCCTAATCCTAACCCGTACGCTAACACTAACCCGCGCACTCACATGCACGCTCCCCGTAAAGCGTTGCCGTACCCTCAGCTGGACCCGTAACCGTCCCCGTCCCCTAACCCTAACCCTAGCCCGAACCCTAACCCTAACCCTTCCCCGAAGCCTGACCCTCACCCGTCCCCTAATCCTAACCCGTACGCTAACACTAACCCGCGCCCTCACACGCACGCTCCCCCTAAAGCGTTGCCGTACCCTCACCTGGACCCGAAACCGTCCCCGTCCCCTAACCCTAACCCTAGCCCGAACCCTAACCCTAACCCTTCCCCGATGCCTGACCCTCACCCGTCCCCTAATCCTAACCCGTACGCTAACACTAACCCGCGTCCTCACACGCACGCTCCCCCTAAAGCGTTGCCGTACCCTCACCTGGACCCTAAACCGTCCCCGTCCCTTAACCCCTACCCTAGCCCGAACCCTAACCCTAAACCTTCCCCGAAGCCTGACCCTCACCCGTCCCCTAATCCTAACCCGTACGCTAACACTAACCCGCGCCGTCACACGGACGCTCCCCCTAAAGCGTTGCCGTACCCTCACCTGGACCCTAAACCTTCCCCATCCCCTAACCCTAACCCTAGCCCGAACCCTAACCCTAACCCTTCCCCGGAGCCTGACCCTCACCCGTCCCCTAATCCTAACCCGTACGCTAACACTAACCCGCGCCCTCACACGCACGCTCCCCCTAAAGCGTTGCCGTACCCTCACCTGGACCCTAAACCGTCCCCGTCCCCTAACCCTAACCCTAGCCCGAACCCTAACCCTAACCCTTCCCCGAAGCCTGACCCTCACCCGTCCCCTAATCCTAACCCGTACGCTAACACTAACACGCGCCCTCACACGCACGCTCCCCCTAAAGCATTGCCGTACCCTCACCTGGACCCTAAACCGTCCCCATCCCCTAACCCTAACCCTAGCCCGAAGCCTAACCCTAACCCTTCCCCGAAGCCTGACCCTCACCCGTCCCCTAATCCTAACCCGTACGCTAACACTAACCCGCGCCCTCACACGCACGCTCCCCCTAAAACGTTGCCGTACCCTCACCTGGACCCTAAACCGTCCCCATCCCCTAACCCTAACCCTAGCCCGAACCCTAACCCTAACCCTTCCCCGAAGCCTGACCCTCACCCGTCCCCTAATCCTAACCCGTACGCTAACACTAACCCGCGCCCTCACACGCACGCTCCCCCTAAAGCGTTGCCGTACCCTCACCTGGACCCTAAACCGTCCCCGTACCCTAACCCTAACCCTAGCCCGAACCCTAACCCTAACCCTTCCCCGAAGCCTGACCCTCACCCGTCCCCTAATCCTAACCCGTACGCTAACACTAACACGCGCCCTCACACGCACGCTCCCCCTAAAGCGTTGCCGTTCCCTCACCTGGACCCTAAACCGTCCCCATCCCCTAACCCTAACCCTAGCCCGAACCCTAACCCTAACCCTTCCCCGAAGCCTGACCCTCACCCGTCCCCTAATCCTAAGCCGTACGCTAACACTAACCCGCGCCCTCACACGCACGCTCCCCCTAAAACGTTGCCGTACCCTCACCTGGACCCTAAACCGTCCCCGTCCCCTAACCCTAACCCTAGCCCGAACCCTAACCCTAACCCTTCCCAGAAGCCTGACCCTCACCCGTCCCCTAATCCTAACCCGTACGCTAACACTAACCCGCGCCCTCACACGCACGCTCCCCTTAAAGCGTTGCCGTACCCTCACCTGGACCCTAAACCGTCCCCGTCCCCTAACCCTAACCCTAGCCCGAACCCTAACCCTAACCCTTCCCAGAAGCCTGACACTCACCCGTCCCCTAATCCTAACCCGTACGCTATCATTAACCCGCGCCCTCACACGCACGCTCCCCCTAAAACGTTGCCGTACCCTCACATGGACCCGAAACCGTCCCCATCCCCTAACCCTAACCCTAGCCCGAACCCTAACCCTAACCCTTCCCCGAAGCCTGACCCTCACCCGTCCCCTAATCCTAACCCGTACGCTAACACTAACCCGCGCCCTCACACGCACGCTCCCCCTAAAGCGTTGCCGTACCCTCACCTGGACCCTAAACCGTCCCCGTCCCCTAACCCTAACCCTAGCCCGAACCCTAACCCTAACACTTCCCCGAAGCCTGACCCTCACCCGTCCCCTAATCCTAAGCCGTACGCTAACACTAACCCGCGCCCTCACACGCACGCTCCCCCTAAAGCGTTGCCGTACCCTCACCTGGACCCTAAACCGTCCCCGTCCCCTAACCCTAACCCTAGCCCGAACCCTAACCCTAACCCTTCCCCGAAGCCTGACCCTCACCCGTCCCCTAATCCTAAGCCGTACGCTAACACTAACCCACGCCCTCACACGCACGCTCCCCCTAAAGCATTGCCGTACCCTCACCTGGACCCTATCCCGTCCCCGTCCCCTAACCCTAACCCTAGCCCGAAGCCTAACCCTAATCCTTCCCCGAAGCCTGACCCTCACCCGTCCCCTAATCCTAAGCCGCACGCTAACACTAACGCGCGCCCGCACACGCACGCTTCCCCTAAAGCGTTGCCGTACCCTCACTTGGACCCTAAACCGTCCCCGTCCCCTAACCCTAACCCTAGCCCGAACCCTAACCCTAACCCTTCCCCGAAGCCTGACCCTCACCCGTCCCCTAATCCTAAGCCGTACGATAACACTAACGCGCGCCCTCACACGCACGCTCCCCCTAAAGCGTTGCGGTACCCTCTCCTGGACCCTAAACCGTCCCCGTCCCCTAACCCTAACCCTAGCCCGAACCCTAACCCTAACCCTTCCCCGAAGCCTGACCCTCACCCGTCCCCTAATCCTAACCCGTACGCTAACACTAACGCGTGCCCTCACACGCACGCTCCCCCTAAAGCGTTGCCGTACCCTCACCTGGACCCGAAACCGTCCCCGTCCCCTAACCCTAACCCTAGCCCGAACCCTAACCCTAACCCTTCCCCGAAGCCTGACCCTCACCCGTCCCCTAATCCTAACCCGTACGCTAACACTAACCCACGCCCTCACACGCACGCTCACCCTAAAGCGTTGCCGTACCCTCACCTGGACCCTAAACTGTCCCCGTCCCCTAACCCTAGCCCGAACCCTAACCCTAACCCTTCCCCGAAGCCTGACCCTCACCCGTCCCGTAATCCTAACCCGTACGCTAACACTAACCCGCGCCCTCACACGCACGCTCCCCCTAAAGCGTTGCCGTACCCTCACCTGGACCCTAAACCGTCCCCGTCCCCTAACCCTAACCGTAGCCCGAACCATAACCCTAACCCTTCCCCGAAGCCTGACCCTCACCCGTCCCCTAATCCTAAGCCGTACGCTAACACTAACCCACGCCCTCACACGCACGCTCCCCCTAAAGCGTTGCCGTACCCTCACCTGAACCCTAAACCGTAACCGTCCCCTAACCCTAACCCTAGCCTGAACCCTAACCCTAACCCTTCCCCGAAGCCTGACCCTCACCCGTCCCCTAATCCTAACCCGTACGCTAACACTAACCCGCGCCCTCACACGCACGCTCCCCCTAAAGCGTTGCCGTACCCTCACCTGGACCCGAAACCGTCCCCGTCCCCTAACCCTAACCCTAGCCCGAACCCTAACCCTAACCCTTCCCCGAAGCCTGACCCTCACCCGTCCCCTAATCCTAACCCGTACGCTAACACTAACCCGCGCCCTCACATGCACGCTCCCCCTAAAGCGTTGCCGTACTCTCACCTGGACCCTAAACCGTCCCCGTCCCCTAACCCTAACCCTAGCCCGAACCCTAACCCTAACCCTTCCCCGAAGCCTGACCCTCACCCGTCCCCTAATCCTAACCCGTACGCTAACACTAACACGCGCCCTCACACGCACGCTCCCCCTAAAGCGTTGCCGTACCCTCACCTGGACCCTAAACCGTCCCCATCCCCTAACCCTAACCCTAGCCCGAACCCTAACCCTAACCCTTCCCCGAAGCCTGACCCTCACCCGTCCCCTAATCCTAACCCGTACGCTAACACTAACCCGCACCCTCACATGCACGCTCCCCCTAAAGCGTTGCCGTACCCTCACCTGGACCCGAAACCGTCCCCATCCCCTAACCCTAACCCTAGCCCAAACCCTAACCCTAACCCTTCCCCGAAGCCTGACCCTCACCCGTCCCCTAATCCTAAGCCGTACGCTAACACTAACCCACGCCCTCACACGCACGCTCCCCCTAAAGCGTTGCCGTACACTCACCTGGACCCTAAACCGTCCCCGTCCCCTAACCCTAACCCTAGCCCGAACCCTAACCCTAACACTTCCCCGAAGCCTGACCCTCACCCGTCCCCTAATCCTAGGCCGCACGCTAACACTAACGCGCGCCCTCACACGCACGCTCCCCCTAAAGCGTTGCCGTACCCTCACTTGGACCCTAAACCGTCCCCGTCCCCTAACCGTAACCCTAGCCCGAACCCTAACCCTAACCCTTCCCCGAAGCCTGACCCTCACCCGTCCCCTAATCCTAACCCGTACGCTAACACTAACGCGTGCCCTCACACGAACGCTCCCCCTAAAGCGTTGCCGTACCCTCACCTGGACCCTAAACCGTCCCCGTCCCCTAACCCTAACCCTAGCCCGAACCCTAACCCTAACCCTTCCCCGAAGCCTGACCCTCACCCGTCCCCTAATCCTAAGCCGTACGCTAACACTAACCCGCGCCCTCACACGCACGCTCCCCCTAAAGCGTTGCCGTACCCTCACCTGGACCCTAAACCGTCCCCGTCCCCTAACCCTAACCCTAGCCCGAACTCTAACCCTAACCCTTCCCCGAAGCCTGACCCTCACCCGTCCCCTAATCCTAAGCCGTACGCTAACACTAACCCACGCCCTCACACGCACGCTCCCCCTAAAGCATTGCCGTACCCTCACCTGGACCCTATCCCGTCCCCGTCCCCTAACCCTAACCCTAGCCCGAACCCTAACCCTAACCCTTCCCCGAAGCCTGACCCTCACCCGTCCCCTAATCCTAAGCCGCACGCTAACACTAACGCGCGCCCTCACACGCACGCTCCCCCTAAAGTGTTGCCGTACCCTCACTTGGACCCTAAACCGTCCCCGTCCCCTAACCCTAACCCTAGCCCGAACCCTAACCCTAACCCTTCCCCGAAGCCTGACCCTCACCCGTCCCCTAATCCTAAGCCGTACGATAACACTAACGCGCGCCCTCACACGCACGCTCCCCCTAAAGCGTTGCCGTACCCTCTCCTGGACCCTAAACCGTCCCCGTACCCTAACCCTAACCCTAGCCCGAACCCTAACCCTAACCCTTCCCCGAAGCCTGACCCTCACCCGTCCCCTAATCCTAACCCGTACGCTAACACTAACGCGTGCCCTCACACGCACGCTCCCCCTAAAGCGTTGCCGTACCCTCACCTGGACCCGAAACCGTCCCCGTCCCCTAACCCTAACCCTAGCCCGAACCCTAACCCTAACACTTCCCCGAAGCCTGACCCTCACCCGTCCCATAATCCTAACCCGTACGCTAACACTAACCCACGCCCTCACACGCACGCTCACCCTAAAGCGTTGCCGTACCCTCACCTGGACCCTAAACTGTCCCCGTCCCCTAACCCTAGCCCGAACCCTAACCCTAACCCTTCCCCGAAGCCTGACCCTCACCCGTCCCCTAATCCTAACCCGTACGCTAACACTAACCCGCGCCCTCACACGCACGCTCCCCCTAAAGCGTTGCCGTACCCTCACCTGGACCCTAAACCGTCCCCGTCCCCTAACCCTAACCGTAGCCCGAACCCTAACCCTAACCCTTCCCCGAAGCCTGACCCTCACCCGTCCCCTAATCCTAAGCCGTACGCTAACACTAACCCCCGCCCTCACACGCACACTCCCCCTAAAGCGTTGCCGTACCCTCACCTGAACCCTAAACCGTAACCGTCCCCTAACCCTAACCCTAGCCTGAACCCTAACCCTAACCCTTCCCCGAAGCCTGACCCTCACCCGTCCCCTAATCCTAACCCGTACGCTAACACTAACCCGCGCCCTCACACGCACGCTCCCCCTAAAGCGTTGCCGTACCCTCACCTGGACCCGAAACCGTCCCCGTCCCCTAACCCTAACCCTAGCCCGAACCCTAACCCTAACCCTTCCCCGAAGCCTGACCCTCACCCGTCCCCTAATCCTAACCCGTACGCTAACACTAACCCGCGCCCTCACACGCACGCTCCCCCTAAAGCGTTGCCGTACCCTCACCTGGACCCTAAACCGTCCCCGTCCCCTAACCCTAACCCTAGCCCGAACCCTAACCCTAACCCTTCCCCGAAGCCTGACCCTCACCCGTCCCCTAATCCTAACCCGTACGCTAACACTAACCCGTGCCCTCACACGCACGCTCCCCCTAAAGCGTTGCCGTACCCTCACCTGGACCCTAAACCGTCCCCGTCCCCTAACCCTAACCCTAGCCCGAACCCTAACCCTAACCCTTCCCAGAAGCCTGACCCTCACCCGTACCCTAATCCTAACCCGTACGCTAACACTAACCCGCGCCCTCACACGCACGCTCCCCCTAAAGCGTTGCCGTACCCTCACCTGGACCCTAAACCGTCCCCGTCCCCTAACACTAACCCTAGCCCGAACCCTAACCCTAACCCTTCCCCGAAGCCTGACCCTCACCCGTCCCCTAATCCTAACCCGTACGCTAACACTAACCCGCGCCCTCACACGCACGCTCCCCCTAAAGCGTTGCCGTACCCTCACCTGGACCCGAAACCGTCCCCGTCCCCTACCCCTAACCCTAGGCCGAACCCTAACCCTAACCCTTCCCCGAAGCCTGACCCTCACCCGTCCCCTAATCCTAACCCGTACGCTAACACTAACCCGCGCCCTCACACGCACGCTCCCCCTAAATCGTTGCCGTACCCTCACCTGGACCCTAAACCATCCCCGTACCCTAACCCTAACCCTAGCCCGAACCCTAACCCTAACCCTTCCCCGAAGCCTGACCCTCACCCGTCCCCTAATCCTAACCCGTACGCTAACACTAACCCGCGCCCTCACACGTACGCTCCCCCTAAAGCGTTGCCGTACCCTCACCTGGACCCTAAACCGTCCCCGTCCCCTAACCCTAACCCTAGCCCGAACCCTAACCCTAACCATTCCCCGATGCCTGACCCTCACCCGTCCCCTAATCCTAACCCGTACGCTAACACTAACCCGCGTCCTCACACGCACGCTGCCCCTAAAGCGTTGCCGTACCCTCACCTGGACCCTAAACCGTCCCCGTCCCTTAACCCTTACCCTAGCCCGAACCCTAACCCTAACCCTTCCCCGAAGCCTGACCCTCACCCGTCCCCTAATCCTAACCCGTACGCTAACACTAACCCGCGCCCTCACACGCACGCTCCCCCTAAAGCGTTGCCGTACCCTCACCTGGACCCTAAACCGTCCCCGTCCCCTAACCCTAACCCTAGCCCGAACCCTAACCCTAACCCTTCCCCGAAGCCTGACCCTCACCCGTCCCCTAATCCTAAGCCGTTCGCTAACACTAACCCGCACCCTCACACGCACGCTTCCCCTAAAGCGTTGCCGTACCCTCACCTGGACCCGAAACCGTCCCCGTCCCCTAACCCTAACCCTAGCCCGAACCCTAACCCTAACCCTTCCCAGAAGCCTGAACCTCACCCGTCCCCTAATCCTAACCCGTACGCTAACACTAACCCGCGCCCTCACACGCACGCTCCCCCTAAAGCGTTGCCATACCCTCACCTGGACCCTAAACCATCCCTGTCCCCTAACCCTAACCCTAGCCCGAACCCTAACCCTAACCCTTTCCCGAAGCCTGACCCTCACCCGTCCCCTAATCCTAAGCCGTACGCTAACACTAACCCGCGCCCTCACACGCACGCTCCCCCTAAAGCGTTGCCGTACCCTCACCTGGACCCTAAACCGTCCCCGTCCCCTAACCCTAACCCTAGCCCGAACCCTAACCCTAACCCTTCCCCGAAGCCTGACCCTCACCCGTCCCCTAATCCTAACCCGTACGCTAACACTAACCCGCGCCCTCACACGCACGCTCCCCCTAAAGCGTTGCCGTACCCTCACCTGGACCCTAAACCATCCCCGTCCCCTAACCCTAACCCTAGCCCGAACCCTAACCCTAACCCTTCCCCGAAGCCTGACCCTCACCCGTCCCCTAATCCTAAACCGTACGCTAACACTAACCCGCGCCCTCACACGCACGCTCCCCCTAAAGCGTTGCCGTACCCTCACCTGGACCCGAAACCGTCCCCGTCCCCTAACCCTAACCCTAGCCCGAACCCTAACCCTAACCCTTCCCCGAAACCTGACCCTCACCCGACCCCTAATCCTAAGCCGTACGCTAACACTAACCCGCACCCTCACACGCACGCTCCCCCTAAAGCGTTGCCGTACCCTCACCTGGACCCGAAACCGTCCCCGTCCCCTAACCCTAACCCTAGCCCGAACCCTAACCCTAACCCTTCCCCGAAGCCTGACCCTCACCCGTCCCCTAATCCTAACCCGTACGCTAACACTAACCCGCGCCCTCACATGCACGCTCCCCCTAAAGCGTTGCCATACCCTCACCTGGACCCGAAACCGTCCCCGTCCCCTAACCCTAACCCTAGCCCGAACCCTGACCCTAACCCTTCCCCGAAGCCTGACCCTCACCCGTCCCCTAATCCTAAGCCATACGCTAACACTAACCCGCGCCCTCACACGCACGCTCCCCCTAAAGCGTTGCCGTACCCTCACCTGGACCCTAAACCGTCCCCGTCCCCTAACCCTAACCCTAGCCCGAACCCTAACCCTAACCCTTCCCCGAAGCCTGACCCTCACCCGTCCCCTAATCCTAAGCCATACGCTAACACTAACGCGCGCCCTCACACGCACGCTCCCCCTAAAGCGTTGCCGTACCCTCACCTGGACCGTAAACTGTCCCCGTCCCCTAACCCTAACCCTAGCCCGAACCCTAACTCTAACCCTTCCCCGAAGCCTGACCCTCACCCGTCCCCTAATCCTAACCCGTACGCTAACACTAACCCGCGCCCTCACACGCACGCTCCCCCTAAAGCGTTGCCATACCCTCACCTGGACCCGAAACCGTCCCCATCCCCTAACCCTAACCCTAGCCTGAACCCTAACCCTAACCCTTCCCCGAAGCCTGACCCTCACCCGTCCCCTAATCCTAACCCGTACGCTAACACTAACCCGCGCCCTCACACGCACGCTCCCCCTAAAGCGTTGCCGTACCCTCACCTGGACCCTAAACCGTCCCCGTCCCCTAACCCTAACCCTAGCCCGAACCCTTACCCTAACCCTTCCCCGAAGCCTGACCCTCACCCGTCCCCTAATCCTAACCCGTACGCTAACACTAACCCGCGCCCTCACATGCACGCTCCCCCTAAAGCGTTGCCATACCCTCACCTGGACCCTAAACCGTCCCTGTCCCCTAACCCTAACCCTAGCCCGAACCCTAACCCTAACCCTTTCCCGAAGCCTTACCCTCACCCGTCCCCTAATCCTAAGCCGTACGCTAACACTAACCCGCGCCCTCACACGCACGCTCCCCCTAAAGCATTGCCGTACCCTCACCTGGACCCTAAACCGTCCCCGTCCCCTAACCCTAACCCTAGCCCGAACCCTAACCCTAACCCTTCCCCGAAGCCTGACCCTTACCCGTCCCCTAATCCTAACCCGTACGCTAACACTAACCCGCGCCCTCACACGCACGCTCCCCCTAAAGTGTTGCCGTACCCTCACCTGGACCCTAAACCATCCCCGTCCCCTAACCCTAACCCTAGCCCGAACCCTAACCCTAACCCTTCCCCGAAGCCTGACCCTCACCCGTCCCCTAATCCTAACCCGTACGCTAACACTAACCCGCGCCCTCACACGCACGCTCCCCCTAAAGCGTTGCCGTACCCTCACCTGGACCCGAAACCGTCCCCGTCCCCTACCCCTAACCCTAGGCCGAACCCTAACCCTAACCCTTCCCCGAAGCCTGACCCTCACCCGTCCCCTAATCCTAACCCGTACGCTAACACTAACCCGCGCCCTCACACGCACGCTCCCCCTAAAGCGTTGCCGTACCCTCACCTGGACCCTAAACCATCCCCGTCCCCTAACCCTAACCCTAGCCCGAACCCTAACCCTAACCCTTCCCCGAAGCCTGACCCTCACCCGTCCCCTAATCCTAACCCGTACGCTAACACTAACCCGCGCCCTCACACGCACGCTCCCCCTAAAGCGTTGCCGTACCATCACCTGGACCCGAAACCGTCCCCGTCCCCTAACCCTAACCCTAGCCCGAACCCTAACCCTAACCCTTCCCCGAAGCCTGACCCTCACCCGTCCCCTAATCCTAAACCGTACGCTAACACTAACCCACACCCTCACACGCACGCTCCCCCTAAAGCGTTGCCGTACCCTCACCTGGACCCGAAACCGTCCCCATCCCCTAACCCTAACCCTAGCCCGAACCCTAACCCTAACCCTTCCCAGAAGCCTGACCCTCACCCGTCCCCTAATCCTAACCCGTACGCTAACACTAACCCGCGCCCTCACAGGCACGCTCCCCCTAAAGCGTTGCCGTACCCTCACCTGGACCCTAAACCGTCCCTGTCCCCTAACCCTAACCCTAGCCCGAACCCTAACCCTAACCCTTTCCCGAAGCCTGACCCACACCCGTCCCCTAATCCTAAGCCGTACGCTAACACTAACCCGCGCCCTCACACGCACGCTCCCCCTAAAGCGTTGCCGTACCCTCACCTGGACCCTAAACCGTCCCCGTCCCCTAACCCTAACCCTAGCCCGAACCCTAACCCTAACCCTTCCCCGAAGCCTGACCCTCACCCGTCCCCTAATCCTAACCCGTACGCTAACACTAACCCGCGCCCTCACACGCACGCTCCCCCTAAAGCGTTGCCGTACCCTCACCTGGACCCTAAACCATCCCCGTCCCCTAACCCTAACCCTAGCCCGAACCCTAACCCTAACCCTTCCCCGAAGCCTGACCCTCACCCGTCCCCTAATCCTAACCCGTACGCTAACACTAACCCGCGCCCTCACACGCACGCTCCCCCTAAAGCGTTGCCGTACCCTCACCTGGACCCGAAACCGTCCCCGTCCCCTAACCCTAACCCTAGCCCGAACCCTAACCCTAACCCTTCCCCGAAGCCTGACCCTCACCCGACCCCTAATCCTAAGCCGTACGCTAACACTAACCCGCACCCTCACACGTACGCTCCCCCTAAAGCGTTGCCGTACCCTCACCTGGACCCTAAACCGTCCCCGTCCCCTAACCCTAACCCTAGCCCGAACCCTAACCCTAACCCTTCCCAGAAGCCTGACCCTCACCCGTCCCCTAATCCTAACCCGTACGCTAACACTAACCCGCGCCCTCACACGCACGCTCCCCCTAAAGCGTTGCCGTACCCTCACCTGGACCCGAAACCGTCCCCGTCCACTAACCCTAACCCTAGCCCGAACCCTGACCCTAACCCTTCCCCGAAGCCTGACCCTCACCCGTCCCCTAATCCTAAGCCATACGCTAACACTAACCCGCGCCCTCACACGCACGCTCCCCCTAAAGCGTTGCCGTACCCTCACCTGGACCCTAAACAGTCCCCGTCCCCTAACCCTAACCCTAGCCCGAACCCTAACCCTAACCCTTTCCCGAAGCCTGACCCTCACCCGTCCCCTAATCCTAAGCCATACGCTAACACTAACGCGCGCCCTCACACGCACGCTCCCCCTAAAGCGTTGCCGTACCCTCACCTGGACCCTAAACTGTCCCCGTCCCCTAACCCTAACCCTAGCCCGAACCCTAACTCTAACCCTTCCCCGAAGCCTGACCCTCACCCGTCCCCTAATCCTAACCCGTACGCTAACACTAACCCGCGCCCTCACACGCACGCTCCCCCTAAAGCGTTGCCGTACCCTCACCTGGACCCGAAACCGTCCCCGTCCCCTAACCCTAACCCTAGCCCGAACCCTAACCCTAACCCTTCCCCGAAGCCTGACCCTCACCCGTCCCCTAATCTTAACCCGTACGCTAACACTAACCCGCGCCCTCACACGCACGCTCCCCCTAAAGCGTTGCCGTACCCTCACCTGGACCCTAAACCGTCCCCGTCCCCTAACCCTAACCCTAGCCCGAACCCTAACCCTAACCCATCCCCGAAGCCCGACCCTCACCCGTCCCCTAATCCTAACCCGTACGCTAACACTAACCCGCGCCCTCACACGCACGCTCCCCCTAAAGCGTTGCCGTACCCTCACCTGGACCCGAAACCGTCCCCGTCCCCTACCCCTAACCCTAGGCCGAACCCTAACCCTAACCCTTCCCCGAAGCCTGACCCTCACCCGTCCCCTAATCCTAACCCGTACGCTAACACTAACCCGCGCCCTCACACGCACGCTCCCCCTAAAGCGTTGCCGTACCCTCACCTGGACCCTAAACCATCCCCGTCCCCTAACCCTAACCCTAGCCCGAACCCTAACCCTAACCCTTCCCCGAAGCCTGACCCTCACCCGTCCCCTAATCCTAACCCGTACGCTAACACTAACCCGCGCCCTCACACGCACGCTCCCCCTAAAGCGTTGCCGTACCATCACCTGGACCCGAAACCGTCCCCGTCCCCTAACACTAACCCTAGCCCGAACCCTAACCCTAAACCTTCCCCGAAGCCTGACCCTCACCCGTCCCCTAATCCTAAGCCGTACGCTAACACTAACCCACACCCTCACACGCACGCTCCCCCTAAAGCGTTGCCGTACCCTCACCTGGACCCGAAACCGTCCCCGTCCCCTAACCCTAACCCTAGCCCGAACCCTAACCCTAACCCTTCCCCGAAGCCTGACCCTCACCCATCCCCTAATCCTAACCCGTACGCTAACACTAACCCGCGCCCTCACACGTACGCTCCCCCTAAAGCGTTGCCGTACCCTCACCTGGACCCTAAACCGTCCCCGTCCCCTAACCCTAACCCTAGCCCGAACCCTAACCCTAACCATTCCCCGATGCCTGACGCTCACCCGTCCCCTAATCCTAACCCGTACGCTAACACTAACCCGCGTCCTCACACGCACGCTCCCCCTAAAGCGTTGCCGTACCCTCACCTGGACCCTAAACCGTCCCCGTCCCTTAACCCTTACCCTAGCCCGAACCCTAACCCTAACCCTTCCCCGAAGCGTGACCCTCACCCGTCCCCTAATCCTAACCCGTACGCTAACACTAACCCGCGCCCTCACACGCACGCTCCCCCTAAAGCGTTGCCGTACCCTCACCTGGACCCGAAACCGTCCCCGTCCCCTAACCCTAACCCTAGCCCGAACCCTAACCCTAACCCTTCCCCGAAGCCTGACCCTCACCCGTCCCCTAATCCTAAGCCGTTCGCTAACACTAACCCGCACCCTCACACGCACGCTCCCCCTAAAGCGTTGCCGTACCCTCACCTGGACCCGAAACCGTCCCCGTCCCCTAACCCTAACCCTAGCCCGAACCCTAACCCTAACCCTTCCCAGAAGCCTGACCCTCACCCGTCCCCTAATCCTAACCCGTACGCTAACACTAACCCGCGCCCTCACAGGCACGCTCCCCCTAAAGCGTTGCCGTACCCTCACCTGGACCCTAAACCGTCCCTGTCCCCTAACCCTAACCCTAGCCCGAACCCTAACCCTAACCCTTTCCCGAAGCCTGACCCACACCCGTCCCCTAATCCTAAGCCGTACGCTAACACTAACCCGCGCCCTCACACGCACGCTCCCCCTAAAGCGTTGCCGTACCCTCACCTGGACCCTAAACCGTCCCCGTCCCCTAACCCTAACCCTAGCCCGAACCCTAACCCTAACCCTTCCCCGAAGCCTGACCCTCACCCGTCCCCTAATCCTAACCCGTACGCTAACACTAACCCGCGCCCTCACACGCACGCTCCCCCTAAAGCGTTGCCGTACCCTCACCTGGACCCTAAACCATCCCCGTCCCCTAACCCTAACCCTAGCCCGAACCCTAACCCTAACCCTTCCCCGAAGCCTGACCCTCACCCGTCCCCTAATCCTAACCCGTACGCTAACACTAACCCGCGCCCTCACACGCACGCTCCCCCTAAAGCGTTGCCGTACCCTCACCTGGACCCGAAACCGTCCCCGTCCCCTAACCCTAACCCTAGCCCGAACCCTAACCCTAACCCTTCCCCGAAGCCTGACCCTCACCCGACCCCTAATCCTAAGCCGTACGCTAACACTAACCCGCACCCTCACACGTACGCTCCCCCTAAAGCGTTGCCGTACCCTCACCTGGACCCTAAACCGTCCCCGTCCCCTAACCCTAACCCTAGCCCGAACCCTAACCCTAACCCTTCCCAGAAGCCTGACCCTCACCCGTCCCCTAATCCTAACCCGTACGCTAACACTAACCCGCGCCCTCACACGCACGCTCCCCCTAAAGCGTTGCCGTACCCTCACCTGGACCCGAAACCGTCCCCGTCCCCTAACCCTAACCCTAGCCCGAACCCTGACCCTAACCCTTCCCCGAAGCCTGACCCTCACCCGTCCCCTAATCCTAAGCCATACGCTAACACTAACCCACGCCCTCACACGCACGCTCCCCCTAAAGCGTTGCCGTACCCTCACCTGGACCCTAAACCGTCCCCGTCCCCTAACCCTAACCCTAGCCCGAACCCTAACCCTAACCCTTCCCCGAAGCCTGACCCTCACCCGTCCCCTAATCCTAAGCCATACGCTAACACTAACGCGCGCCCTCACACGCACGCTCCCCCTAAAGCGTTGCCATACCCTCACCTGGACCCTAAACTGTCCCCGTCCCCTAACCCTAACCCTAGCCCGAACCCTAACTCTAACCCTTCCCCGAAGCCTGACCCTCACCCGTCCCCTAATCCTAACCCGTACGCTAACACTACCCCGCGCCCTCACACGCACGCTCCCCCTAAAGCGTTGCCGTACCCTCACCTGGACCCGAAACCGTCCCCGTCCCCTAACCCTAACCCTAGCCCGAACCCTAACCCTAACACTTCCCCGAAGCCTGACCCTCACCCGTCCCCTAATCCTAACCCGTACGCTAACACTAACCCGCGCCCTCACACGCACGCTCCCCCTAAAGCGTTGCCGTACCCTCACCTGGACCCGAAACCGTCCCCGTCCCCTAACCCTAACCCTAGCCCGAACCCTAACCCTAACCCTTCCCCGAAGCCTGACCCTCACCCGTCCCCTAATCTTAACCCGTACGCTAACACTAACCCGCGCCCTCACACGCACGCTCCCCCTAAAGCGTTGCCGTACCCTCACCTGGACCCTAAACCGTCCCCGTCCCCTAACCCTAACCCTAGCCCGAACCCTAACCCTAACCCATCCCCGAAGCCTGACCCTCACCCGTCCCCTAATCCTAACCCGTACGCTAACACTAACCCGCGCCCTCACACGCACGCTCCCCCTAAAGCGTTGCCGTACCCTCACCTGGACCCTAAACCGTCCCCGTCCCCTAACCCTAACCCTAGCCCGAACCCTAACCCTAACCCTTCCCCGAAGCCTGACCCTCACCCGTCCCCTAATCCTAACCCGTACGCTAACACTAACCCGCGCCCTCACACGCACGCTCCCCCTAAAGCGTTGCCGTACCCTCACCTGGACCCTAAACCGTCCCCGTCCCCTAACCCTAACCCTAGCCCGAACCCTAACCCTAACCCTTCCCCGAAGCCTGACCCTCACCCGTCCCCTAATCCTAAGCCATACGCTAACACTAACGCGCGCCCTCACACGCACGCTCCCCCTAAAGCGTTGCCGTACCCTCACCTGGAGCCTAAACTGTCCCCGTCCCCTAACCCTAACCCTAGCCCTAACCCTAACTCTAACCCTTCCCCGAAGCCTGACCCTCACCCGTCCCCTAATCCTAACCCGTACGCTAACACTAACCCGCGCCCTCACACGCACGCTCCCCCTAAAGCGTTGCCGTACCCTCACCTGGACCCAAAACCGTCCCCGTCCCCTAACCCTAACCCTAGCACGAACCCTAACCCTAACCCTTCCCCGAAGCCTGACCCTCACCCGTCCCCTAATCCTAACCCGTACGCTAACACTAACCCGCGCCCTCACACGCACGCTCCCCCTAAAGCGTTGCCGTACCCTCACCTGGACCCGAAACCGTCCCCGTCCCCTAACCCTAACCCTAGCCCGAACCCTAACCCTAACCCTTCCCCGAAGCCTGACCCTCACCCGTCGCCTAATCTTAACCCGTACGCTAACACTAACCCGCGCCCTCACACGCACGCTCCCCCTAAAGCGTTGCCGTACCCTCACCTGGACCCTAAACCGTCCCCGTCCCCTAACCCTAACCCTAGCCCGAACCCTAACCCTAACCCATCCCCGAAGCCTGACCCTCACCCGTCCCCTAATCCTAACCCGTACGCTAACACTAACCCGCGCCCTCACATGCACGCTCCCCCTAAAGCGTTGCCTTACCCTCACCTGGACCCTAAACCGTCCCCGTCCCCTAACCCTAACCCTAGCCCGAACCCTAACCCTAACCCTTCCCCGAAGCCGGACCCTCACCCGTCCCCTAATCCTAACCCGTACGCTAACACTAACCCGCGCCCTCACATGCACGCTCCCCCTAAAGCGTTGCCGTACCCTCACCTGGACCCTAAACCGTCCCCGTCCCCTAACCCTAAACCTAGCCCGAACCCTAACCCTAACCCTTCCCCGAAGCCTGACCCTCACCCGTCCCCTAATCCTAACCCGTACGCTAACACTAACCCGCGCCCTCACACGCACGCTCCCCCTAAAGCGTTGCCGTACCCTCACCTGGACCCTAAACCGTCCCCGTACCCTTACTCTAACCCTAGCCCGAACCCTAACCCTAACCCTTCCCCGAAGCCTGACCCTCACCCGTCCCCTAATCCTAAGCCGTACGCTACCACTAACCCGCGCCCTCACACGCACGCTCCCCCTAAAGCGTTGCCGTACCCTCACCTGGACCCTAAACCGTCCCCGTCCCCTAACCCTAACCCTAGCCCGAACCCTAACCCTAACCCTTCCCCGAAGCCTGACCCTCACCCGTCTCCTAATCCTAACCCGTACGCTAACACTAACCCGCGCCCTCACACGCACGCTCCCCCTAAAGCGTTGCCGTACCCTCACCTGGACCCTAAACCGTCCCCGTCCCCTAACCCTAACCCTAGCCCGAACCCTAACCCTAACCCTTCCCCGAAGCCTGACCCTCACCCGTCCCCTAATCCTAACCCGTACGCTAACACTAACCCGCGCCCTCACACGCACGCTCCCCCTAAAGCGTTGCCGTACCCTCACCTAGACCCGAAACCGTCCCCGTCCCCTAACCCTAACCCTAGCCCGAAACCTAACCCTAACCCTTCCCAGAAGCCTGACCCTCACACGTCCCCTAATCCTAAGCCGGACGCTAACACTAACCCGCGCCCTCACACGCACGCTCCCCCTAAAGCGTTGCCGTACCCTCACCTGGACCCTAAACCGTCCCCGTCCCCTAACCCTAACCCTAGCCCGAACCCTAACCCTAACCCTTCCCCGAAGCCTGACCCTCACCCGTCCCCTAATCCTAAGCCGTACGCTAACACTAACGCGCGCCCTCACACGCACGCTCCCCCTAAAGCGTTGCCGTACCCTCACCTGGACCCTAAACCGTCCCCGTCCCCTAACCCTAACCCTAGCCCGAACCCTAACCCTAACCCTTCCCCGAATCCTGACCCTCACCCGTCCCCTAATCCTAAGCCGAACGCTAACACTAACCCGCGTCCTCACACGCACGCTCCCCCTAAAGCGTTGCCGTACCCTCACCTGGACCCTAAACCGTCCCCGTCCCTTAACCCTTACCCTAGCCCGAACCCTAACCCTAACCCTTCCCCGAAGCCTGGCCCTCACCCGTCCCCTAATCCTAACCCGTACGCTAACACTAACCCGCGCCCTCACACGCACGCTCCCCCTAAAGCGTTGCCGTACCCTCACCTGGACCCGAAACCGTCCCCGTCCCCTAACCCTAACCCTAGCCCGAACCCTAACCCTAACCCTTCCCCGAAGCCTGACACTCACCCGTCCCCTAATCCTAAGCCGTACGCTAACACTAACCCGCACCCTCACACGCACGCTCCCCCTAAAGCGTTGCCGTACCCTCACCTGGACCCGAAACCGTCCCCGTCCCCTAACCCTAACCCTAGCCCGAACCCTAACCCTAACCCTTCCCCGAAGCCTGACCCTCACCCGTCCCCTAATCCTAACCCGTACGCTAACACTAACCCGCGCCCTCACACGTACGGTCCCCCTAAAGCCTTGCCGTACCCTCACCTGGACCCTAAACCGTCCCCGTCCCCTAACCCTAACCCTAGCCCGAACCCTAACCCTAACCCTTCCCCGATGCCTGACCCTCACCCGTCCCCTAATCCTAACCCGTACGCTAACACTAACCCGCGTCCTCACACGCACGCTCCCCCTAAAGCGTTGCCGTACCCTCACCTGGACCCTAAACCGTCCCCGTCCCTTAACCCTAACCCTAGCCCGAACCCTAACCCTAACCCTTCCCCGAAGCCTGACCCTCACCCGTCCCCTAATCCTAACCCGTACGCTAACACTAACCCGTGCCCTCACACGCACGCTCCCCCTAAAGCGTTGCCGTACACTCACCTGGACCCTAAACCTTCCCCATCCCCTAACCCTAACCCTAGCCCGAACCCTAACCCTAACCCTTCCCCAAAGCCTGACCCTCACCCGTCCCCTAATCCTAACCCGTACGCTAACACTAACCCGTGCCCTCACACGCACGCTCCCCCTAAAGCGTTGCCGTACCCTCACCTGGACCCTAAACCGTCCCCGTCCCCTAACCCTAACCCTAGCCCGAACCCTAACCCTAACCCTTCCCCGAAGCCTGACCCTCACCCGTCCCCTAATCCTAACCCGTACGCTAACACTAACACGCGCCCTCACACGCACGCTCCACCTAAAGCGTTGCCGTTCCCTCACCTGGACCCTAAACCGGCCCCGTACCCTAACCCTAACCCTAGCCCGAACCCTAACCCTAACACTTCCCCGAAGCCTGACCCTCACCCGTCCCCTAATCCTAACCCGTACGCTAACACTAACCCGTGCCCTCACACGCACACTCCCTCTAAAACGTTGCCATACCCTCACCTGGACCCTAAACCGTCCCCGTCCCCTAACCCTAACCCTAGACCGAACCCTAACCCTAACCCTTCCCAGAAGCCTGACCCTCACCCGTCCCCTAATCCTAACCCGTACGCTAACACTAACCCGCGCCCTCACACGCACGCTCCCCCTAAAGCGTTGCCGTACCCTCACCTGGACCCTAAACCGTCCCCGTCCCCTAACCCTAACCCTAGCCCGAACCCTAACCCTAACCCTTCCCCGAAGCCTGACCCTCACCCGTCCCCTAATCCTAACCCGTACGCTATCACTAACCCGCGCCCTCACACGCACGCTCCCCCTAAAACGTTGCCGTACCCTCACCTGGACCCGAAACCGTCCCCGTCCCCTAACACTAACCCTAGCCCGAACCCTAACCCTAACCCTTCCCCGAAGCCTGACCCTCACCCGTCCCCTAATCCTAACCGTACGCTAACACTAACCCACGCCCTCACACGCATGCTCCCCCTAAAGCGTTGCCGTACCCTCACCTGGACCCTAAACCGTCCCCGTCCCCTAACCCTAACCCTAGCCCGAACCCTAACCCTAACCCTTCCCCGAAGCCTGACCCTCACCCGTCCCCTAATCCTAACCCGTACGCTAACACTAACCCGCGCCCTCACACGCACGCTCCCCCTAAAGCGTTGCCGTACCCTCACCTGGACCCTAAACCGTCCCCGTCCCCTAACCCTAACCCTAGCCCAAACCCTAACCCTAACCCTTCCCCGAAGCCTGACCCTCCCCCGTCCCCTAATCCTAAGCCGTACCCTAACACTAACCCGCGCCCTCACACGTACGCTCCCCCTAAAGCGTTGCCGTACCCTCACCTGGACCCTAAACCGTCCCCGTCCCCTAACCCTAACCCTAGCCCGAACCCTAACCCTAACCCTTCCCCGAAGCCTGACCCTCCCCCGTCCCCTAATCCTAACCCGTACGCTAACACTAACCCGCGCCCTCACACGCACGCTCCCCCTAAAGCGTTGCCGTTCCCTCACCTGGACCCTAAACCGTCCCCGTACCCTAACCCTAACCCTAGCCCGAACCCTAACCCTAACCCTTCCCCGAAGCCTGACCCTCACCCGTCCCCTAATCCTAACCCGTACGCTAACACTAACCCGCTCCCTCACACGCACGCTCCCCCTAAAGCGTTGCCGTACCCTCACCTGGACCCTAAACCGTCCCCGTCCCCTAACCCTAACCCTAGCCCGAACCCTAACCCAAACCCTTCCCCGAAGCCTGACTCTCACCCGTCCCCTAATCCTAACCCGTACGCTAACACTAACCCGCGCCCTCACACGCACGCTCCCCCTAAAGCGTTGCCGTACCCTCACCTGGACCCGAAACCGTCCCCGTCCCTTAACCCTTACCCTAGCCCGAACCCTAACCCTAACCCTTCCCCGAAGCCTGACCCTCACCCGTCCCCTAATCCTAACCCGTACGCTAACACTAACCCGCGCCCTCACACGCACGCTCCCCCTAAAGCGTTGCCGT
The DNA here is from genome assembly GCF_951394435.1 of Stenella coeruleoalba. Taxonomy (NCBI): domain Eukaryota; kingdom Metazoa; phylum Chordata; class Mammalia; order Artiodactyla; family Delphinidae; genus Stenella; species Stenella coeruleoalba. Next base: position 184,496 of record NW_027646194.1, read on the forward strand.
ACCCTCACCTGGACCCTAAACCGTCCCCGTCCCCTAACCCTAACCCTAGCCCGAACCCTAACCCTAACCCTTCCCCGAAGCCTGACCCTCACCCGTCCCCTAATCCTAACCCGTACGCTAACACTAACCCGCGCCCTCACACGCACGCTCCCCCTAAAGCGTTGCCGTACCGTCACCTGGACCCTAAACCGTCCCCGTCCCCTAACCCTAACCCTAGCCCGAACCCTAACCCTAACCCTTCCCCGAAGCCTGAACCTCACCCGTCCCCTAATCCTAACCCGTACGCGAACACTAACCCGCACCCTCACACGCATGCTCCCCCTAAAGCGTTGCCGTACACTCACCTGGACCCTAAACCGTCCCGGTCCCCTAACCCTAACCCTAGCCCTAACCCTAACCCAAATACTTCCCCAAAGCCTGACCCTCACCCGTCCCCTAATCCTAACCCGTACGCTAAAACTAACCCACGCCCTCACACGCACGCTCCCCCTAAAGCGTTGCCGTACCCTCACCTGGACCCTAAACCGTCCCCGTCCCCTAACCCTAACCCTAGCCCGAACCCTAACCCTAACCCTTCCCCGAAGCCTGACCCTCACCCGTCCCCTAATCCTAACCCGTACGCTATCACTAACCCGCGCCCTCACACGCACGCTCCCCCTAAAACGTTGCCGTACCCTCACCTGGACCCGAAACCGTCCCCGTCCCCTAACCCTAACCCTAGCCCGAACCCTAACCCTAACCCTTCCCCGAAGCCTGACCCTCACCCGTCCCCTAATCCTAACCGTACGCTAACACTAACCCACGCCCTCACACGCACGCTCCCCCTAAAGCGTTGCCGTACCCTCACCTGGACCCTAAACCGTCCCCGTCCCCTAACCCTAACCCTAGCCCGAACCCTAACCCTAACCCTTCCCCGAAGCCTGACCCTCACCCGTCCCCTAATCCTAAGCCGTACGCTAACACTAACCCGCGCCCTCATACGCACACTCCCCCTAAAGCGTTGCCGTACCCTCACCTGGACCCTAAACCGTCCCCGTCCCCTAACCCTAACCCTAGCCCGAACCCTAACCCTAACCCTTCCCCGAAGCCAGACCCTCACCCGTCCCCTAATCCTAACCCGTACGCTAACACTAACCCGCGCCCTCACACGCACGCTCCCCCTAAAGCGTTGCCGTACCCTCACCTGGACCCGAAACCGTCCCCGTCCCCTAACCCTAACCCTAGCCCGAACCCTAACCCTAACCCTTCCCCGAAGCCTGACCCTCACCCATCCCCTAATCCTAACACGTACGCTAACACTAACCCGCGCCCTCACACGCACGCTCCCCCTAAAGCGTTGCCGTACCCTCACCTGGACCCTAAACCGTCCCCGTCCCCTAACCCTAACCCTAGCCCGAACCCTAACCCTAACCCTTCCCCGAAGCCTGAACCTCACCCGTCCCCTAATCCTAACACGTACGCTAACACTAACCCGCGCCCTCACACGCACGCTCCCACTAAAGGGTTGCCGTACCCTCACCTGGACCCTAAACCGTCCCCGTCCCCTAAGCCTAACCCTAGCCCGAACCCTAACCCTAACCCTTCCCCGAAGCCTGACCCTCACCCGTCCCCTATCCTAACCCGTACGCTAACACTAACCCGCGCCCTCACACGCACGCTCCCCCTAAAGCGTTGCCGTACCCTCACCTGGACCCTAAACCTTCCCCGTCCCCTAACCCTAACGCTAGCCCGAACCCTAAACCTAACCCTTCCCCGAAGCCTGACCCTCACCCGTCCCCTAATCCTAAGCCGTACGCTAACACTAACCCGCGCCCTCACACTCACGCGCCTACTAAAGCGTTGCCGTTCCCTCACCTGGACCCTAAACCGTCCCCGTCCCCTAACCCTAACCCTAGCCCGAACCGTAACCCTAACCCTTCCCCGAAGCCTGACCCTCACCCGTCCTCTAATCCTAAGCCGTACGCTAACACTAACCCGCGCCCTCACACGCACGCTCCCCCTAAAGCGTTGCCGTACCCTCACCTGGACCCTAAACCGTCCCCGTCCCCTAACCCTAACCCTAGCCCGAACCCTAACCATAACCCTTCCCCGAAGCCTGACCCTCACCCGTCCCCTAATTCTAAGCCGTACGCTAACACTAACGCGCGCCCTCACACGCACACTCCCCCTAAAGCGTTGCCGTACCCTCACCTGGACCCTAAACCGTCCCCGTCCCCTAACCCTAACCCTAGCCCGAACCCTAACCCTAACACTTCCCCGAAGCCTGACCCTCACCCGTCCCCTAATCCTAACCCGTAGGCTAACACTAACCCGCGCCCTCACACGCACACTCCCCCTAAAGCGTTGCCGTACCCTCACCTGGACCCTAAACCGTCCCCTAACCCTAACCCTAACCCTAGCCCGAACCCTAACCCTAACCCTTCCCCGAAGCCTGACCCTCACCCGTCCCCTAATCCTAACCCGTACGCTAACACTAACCCGCGCCCTGACACGCACGCTCCCCCTAAAGCGTTGCCGTACCCTCACCTGGACCCGAAACCGTCCCCGTCCCTTAACCCTAACCCTAGCCACAACCCTAACCCTAACCCTTCCCCGAAGCCTGACCCTCACCCGTCCCCTAATCCTAACCCGTACGCTAACACTAACCCGCGCCCTCACACGCACGCTCCCCCTAAAGCGTTGCCGTACCCTCACCTGGACCCGAAACCGTCCCCGTCCCTTAACCCTTACTCTAGCCCGAACCCTAACCCTAACCCTTCCCCGAAGCCTGACCCTCACCCGTCCCCTAATCCTAACCCGTACGCTAACACTAACCCGCGCCCTCACACGCACGCTCCCCCTAAAGCGTTGCCGTACCCTCACCTGGACCCTAAACCGTCCCCGTCCCCTAACCCTAACCCTAGCCCGAACCCTAACCCTAACCCTTCCCCGAAGCCTGACCCTCACCCGTCCCCTAATCCTAACCCGTAGGCTAACACTAACCCGCGCCCTCACACGCACGCTCCCCCTAAAGCGTTGCCGTACCCTCACCTGGACACTAAACCGTCCCCGTCCCCTAACCCTAACCCTAGCCCGAACCCTAACCCTAACACTTCCCCGAAGCCTGAACCTCACCCGTCCCCTAATCCTAACCCGTACGCTAACACTAACCCGCGCCCTCACACGCACGCTCCCCCTAAAGCGTTGCCGTACCCTCACCTGGACCCTAAACCGTCCCCGTCCCCTAACCCTAACCCTAGCCCGAACCCTAACCCTAACCCTTCCCCGAAGCCTGACCCTCACCCGTCCCCTAATCCTAACCCGTACGCTAACACTAACCCGCGCCCTCACACGCACGCTCCCCCTAAAGCGTTGCCGTACCCTCACCTGGACCCTAAACCGTCCCCGTCCCCTAACCCTAACCCTAGCCCGAACCCTAAACCTAACACTTCCCCGAAGCCTGACCCTCAACCGTCCCCTAATCCTAACCCGTACGTTAATACTAACCTGTGCCCTCACACGCACGCTCCCCCTAAAGCGTTGCGGTACCCTCACCTGGACCCTAAACCGTCCCCGTCCCCTAACCCTAACCCTAGCCCGAACCCTAACCCTAACCCTTCCCCGAAGCCTGACCCTCACCCGTCACCTAATCCTAACCCGTACGCTAACACTAACCCGCGCCCTCACACGCACGCTCCCCCTAAAGCGTTGCCGTACCCTCACCTGGACCCTAAACCGTCCCCGTCCCCTAACCCTAACCCTAGCCCGAACCCTAACCCTAACACTTCCCCGAAGCCTGAACCTCACCCGTCCCCTAATCCTAACCCGTACGCTAACACTAACCCGCGCCCTCACACGCACGCTCCCCCTAAAGCGTTGCCGTTCCCTCACCTGGACCCTAAACCGTCCCCGTCCCCTAACCCTAACCCTAGCCCGAACCCTAACCCTAACCCTTCCCCGAAGCCTGACCCTCACCCGTCCCCTAATCCTAACCCGTACGCTAACACTAACCCGCGCCCTCACACGCACGCTCCCCCTAAAGCGTTGCCGTACCCTCACCTGGACCCTAAACCGTCCCCGTCCCCTAACCCTAACCCTAGCCCGAACCCTAAACCTAACACTTCCCCGAAGCCTGACCCTCAACCGTCCCCTAATCCTAACCCGTACGTTAATACTAACCTGCGCCCTCACACGCACGCTCCCCCTAAAGCGTTGCCGTACCCTCACCTGGACCCTAAACCGTCCCCGTCCCCTAACCCTAACCCTAGCCGGAACCCTAACCCTAACCCTTCCCCGAAGCCTGACCCTCACCCGTCACCTAATCCTAACCCGTACGCTAACACTAACCCGCGCCCTCACACGCACGCTCCCCCTAAAGCGTTGCCGTACCCTCAACTGGACCCTAAACCGTCCCCGTCCCCTAACGCTAACCCTAGCCCGAACCCTAACCCTAACTCTTCCCCGAAGCCTGACCCTCACCCGTCCCTTAATCCTAAACCGTACGCTAACATTAATCCGCGCCCTCACACGCACGCTCCCCCTAAAGCGTTGCTGTACCCTCACCTGGACCCTAAACCGTCCCCGTCCCCTAACCCTAACCCTAGCCCGAACCCTAACCCTAATCCTTCCCCGAAGCCTGACCCTCACCCGTCCCCTAATCCTAACCCATACGCTAACACTAACCCGCGCCCTCACACGCACGCTCCCCCTAAAGCGTTGCCGTACCCTCACTTGGACCCTAAACCGTCCCCGTCCCCTAACCCTAATCCTAGCCCGAACCCTAACCCTAACCCTTCCCCGAAGCCTGACCCTCACCCGTCCCCTAATCCTAAGCCGTACGCTAACACTAACCCGCGCCCTCACACGCACGCTCCCCCTAAAGCGTTGCCGTACCCTCACCTGGACCCTAAACCGTCCCCGTCCCCTAACCCTAACCCTAGCCCGAACCCTAACCCTAACCCTTCCCCGAAGCCTGACCCTCACCCGTCCCCTAATCCTAAGCCGTACGCTAACACTAACGCGCGCCCTCACATGCACACTCCCCCTAAAGCGTTGCCGTACCCTCACCTGGACCCTAAACCATCCCCGTCCCCGAACGCTAACCCTAGCCCGAACCCTAACCCTAACCCTTCCCCGAAGCCTGACCCTCACCCGTCCCCTAATCCTAACCCGTACGCTAACACTAACGCGCGCCCTCACACGCACGCTCCCCCTAAAGCGTTGCCGTACCCTCAACTGGACCCTAAACCGTCCCCGTCCCCTAACCCTAACCCTAGCCCGAACCCTAACCCTAACCCTTCCCCGAAGCCTGACCCTCACCCGTCCCCTAATCCTAACACGTACGCTAACACTAACCCGCGCCCTCACACGCACGCTCCCCCTAAAGCGTTGCCGTACCCTCACCTGGACCCTAAACCGTCCCCGTCCCCTAACCCTAACCCTAGCCCGAACCCTAACCCTAACCCTTCCCCGAAGCCTGACCCTCACCCGTCCCCTAATCCTAACCCGTACGCTAACACTAACCCGCGCCCTCACGCGCACGCTCCCCCTAAAGCGTTGCCGTACCCTCACCTGGACCCGAAACCGTCCCCGTCCCCTAACCCTAACCCTAGCCCGAACCCTAACCCTAACCCTTCCCCGAAGCCTGACCCTCACCCGTCCCCTAATCCTAACCCGTACGCTAACACTAACCCGCGCCCTCACACGCACGCTCCCCCTAAAGCGTTGCCGTACCCTCACCTGGACCCTGAACCGTCCCCGTCCCCTAACCCTAACCCTAGCCCGAACCCTAACCCTAACCCTTCCCCAAAGCCTGACCCTCACCCGTCCCCTAATCCTAACCCGTACGCTAACAGTAACCCGCGGCCTCACACGCACGCTCCCCCTAAAGCGTTGCCGTACCCTCACCTGGACCCTAAACCGTCCCCGTCCCCTAACCCTAACCCTAGCCCGAACCCTAACCCTAACCCTTCCCCGAAGCCTGACCCTCACCCGTCCCCTAATCCTAAGCCGTACGCTCACACTAACCCACGCCCTCACACGCACGCTCCCCCTAAAGCGTTGCCGTACCCTCACCTGGACCCTAAACCGTCCCCGTCCCCTAACCCTAACCCTAGCCCGAACCCTAACCCTAACCCTTCCCCGAAGCCTGACCCTCACCCGTCCCCTAATCCTAACCCGTACGCTAACACTAACCCGCGCCCTCACACGCACGCTCCCCCTAAAGCGTTGCCGTACCCTCACCTGGACCCTAAACCGTCCCCGTCCCCTAACCCTAACCCTAGCCCGAACCCTAACCCTAACCCTTCCCCGAAGCCTGACCCTCACCCGTCCCCTAATCCTAACCCGTACGCTAACACTAACCCGCGCCCTCACACGCACGCTCCCCCTAAAGCGTTGCCGTACCCTCACCTGGACCCGAAACCGTCCCCGTCCCTTAACCCTTACCCTAGCCCGAACCCTAACCCTAACCCTTCCCCGAAGCCTGACCCTCACCCGTCCCCTAATCCTAACCCGTACGCTAACACTAACCCGCGCCCTCACACGGACGCTCCCCCTAAAGCGTTGCCGTACCCTCACCTGGACCCTAAACCGTCCCCGTCCCCTAACCCTAACCCTAGCCCGAACCCTAACCCTAACCCTTCCCCGAAGCCTGACCCTCACCCGTCCCCTAATCCTAACCCGTACGCTAACACTAACCCGCGCCCTCACACGCACGCTCCCCCTAAAGCGTTGCCGTACCCTCACCTGGACCCTAAACCGTCCCCGTCCCCTAACCCTAACCCTAGCCCGAACCCTAACCCTAACCCTTCCCCGAAGCCTGACCCTCACCCGTCCCCTAATCCTAACCCGTACGCTAACACTAACCCGCGCCCTCACACGCACGCTCCCCCTAAAGCGTTGCCGTACCCTCACCTGGACCCTAAACCGTCCCCGTCCCCTAACCCTAACCCTAGCCCGAACCCTAACCCTAGCCCTTCCCCGAAGCCCGACCCTCACCCATCCCCTAATCCTAACCCGTACGCTAACACTAACCCGCGCCCTCACACGCACGCTCCCCCTAAAGCGTTGTCGTACCCTCACCTGGAAACTAAACCGTCCCCGTCCCCTAACCCTAACCCTAGCCCGAACCCTAACCCTAACACTTCCCCGAAGCCTGACCCTCACCCGTCCCCTAATCCTAACCCGTACGCTAACACTAACCCGCGCCCTCACACGCACGCTCCCCCTAAAGCGTTGCCGTACCCTCACCTGGACCCTGAACCGTCCCCGTCCCCTAACCCTAACCCTAGCCCGAACCCTAACCCTAACCCTTCCCTGAAGCCTGACCCTCACCCGTCCCCTAATCCTAACCCGTACGCTAACACTAACCCGCGCCCGCACACGTACGCTCCCCCTAAAGCGTTGCCGTACCCTCACCTGGACCCTAAACCGTCCCCGTCCCCTAACCCTAACCCTAGCCCGAACCCTAACCCTAACCCTTCCCCGAAGCCTGACCCTCACCCGTCCCCTAATCCTAACCAGTACGCTAACACTAACCCACGTCCTCACACGCATGCTCCCCCTAAAGCGTTGCCGTACCCTCACCTGGACCCGAAACCGTCCCCGTCCCCTAACCCTAACCCTAGCACGAACCCTAACCCTAACCCTTCCCCGAAGCCTGACCCTCACCCGTCCCCTAATCCTAACCCGTACGCTAACACTAACCCGCTCCCTCACACGCACGCTCCCCCTAAAGCGTTGCCGTACCCTCACCTGGACCCGAAACCGTCCCCGTCCCCTAACCCTAACCCTAGCCAGAACCCTAACCCTAACCCTTCCCCGAAGCCTGACCCTCACCCGTCGCCTAATCTTAACCCGTACGCTAACACTAACCCGCGCCCTCACACGCACGCTCCCCCTAAAGCGTTGCCGTACCCTCACCTGGACCCTAAACCGTCCCCGTCCCCTAACCCTAACCCTAGCCCGAACCCTAACCCTAACCCATCCCCGAAGCCTGACCCTCACCCGTCCCCTAATCCTAACCCGTACGCTAACACTAACCCGCGCCCTCACATGCACGCTCCCCCCAAAGCGTTGCCTTACCCTCACCTGGACCCTAAACCGTCCCCGTCCCCTAACCCTAACCCTAGCCCGAACCCTAACCCTAACCCTTCCCCGAAGCCGGACCCTCACCCGTCCCCTAATCCTAACCCGTACGCTAACACTAACCCGCGCCCTCACATGCACGCTCCCCCTAAAGCGTTGCCGTACCCTCACCTGGACCCTAAACCGTCCCCGTCCCCTAACCCTAACCCTAGCCCGAACCCTAACCCTAACCCTTCCCCGAAGCCTGACCCTCACCCGTCCCCTAATCCTAACCCGTACGCTAACACTAACCCGCGCCCTCACACGCACGCTCCCCCTAAAGCGTTGCCGTACCCTCACCTGGACCCTAAACCGTCCCCGTACCCTTACTCTAACCCTAGCCCGAACCCTAACCCTAACCCTTCCCCGAAGCCTGACCCTCACCCGTCCCCTAATCCTAAGCCGTACGCTACCACTAACCCGCGCCCTCACACGCACGCTCCCCCTAAAGCGTTGCCGTACCCTCACCTGGACCCTAAACCGTCCCCGTCCCCTAACCCTAACCCTAGCCCGAACCCTAACCCTAACCCTTCCCCGAAGCCTGACCCTCACCCGTCTCCTAATCCTAACCCGTACGCTAACACTAACCCGCGCCCTCACACGCACGCTCCCCCTAAAGCGTTGCCGTACCCTCACCTGGACCCTAAACCGTCCCCGTCCCCTAACCCTAACCCTAGCCCGAACCCTAACCCTAACCCTTCCCCGAAGCCTGACCCTCACCCGTCCCCTAATCCTAACCCGTACGCTAACACTAACCCGCGCCCTCACACGCACGCTCCCCCTAAAGCGTTGCCGTACCCTCACCTAGACCCGAAACCGTCCCCGTCCCCTAACCCTAACCCTAGCCCGAAACCTAACCCTAACCCTTCCCAGAAGCCTGACCCTCACACGTCCCCTAATCCTAAGCCGGACGCTAACACTAACCCGCGCCCTCACACGCACGCTCCCCCTAAAGCGTGCCGTACCCTCACCTGGACCCTAAACCGTCCCCGTCCCCTAACCCTAACCCTAGCCCGAACCCTAACCCTAACCCTTCCCCGAAGCCTGACCCTCACCCGTCCCCTAATCCTAACCCGTACGCTAACACTAACCCGTGCCCTCACACGCACGCTCCCCCTAAAGCGTTGCCGTACCCTCACCTGGACCCTAAACCTTCCCCATCCCCTAACCCTAACCCTAGCCCGAACCCTAACCCTAACCCTTCCCCGAAGCCTGACCCTCACCCGTCCCCTAATCCTAACCCGTACGCTAACACTAACCCGTGCCCTCACACGCACGCTCCCCCTAAAGCGTTGCCGTACCCTCACCTGGACCCTAAACCGTCCCCGTCCCCTAACCCTAACCCTAGCCCGAACCCTAACCCTAACCCTTCCCCGAAGCCTGACCCTCACCCGTCCCCTAATCCTAACCCGTACGCTAACACTAACACGCGCCCTCACACGCACGCTCCACCTAAAGCGTTGCCGTTCCCTCACCTGGACCCTAAACCGGCCCCGTACCCTAACCCTAACCCTAGCCCGAACCCTAACCCTAACACTTCCCCGAAGCCTGACCCTCACCCGTCCCCTAATCCTAACCCGTACGCTAACACTAACCCGCGCCCTCACACACACACTCCCTCTAAAACGTTGCCGTACCCTCACCTGGACCCTAAACCGTCCCCGTCCCCTAACCCTAACCCTAGCCCGAACCCTAACCCTAACCCTTCCCAGAAGCCTGACCCTCACCCGTCCCCTAATCCTAACCCGTACGCTAACACTAACCCGCGCCCTCACACGCACGCTCCCCCTAAAGCGTTGCCGTACCCTCACCTGGACCCTAAACCGTCCCCGTCCCCTAACCCTAACCCTAGCCCGAACCCTAACCCTAACCCTTCCCCGAAGCCTGACCCTCACCCGTCCCCTAATCCTAACCCGTACGCTATCACTAACCCGCGCCCTCACACGCACGCTCCCCCTAAAACGTTGCCGTACCCTCACCTGGACCCGAAACCGTCCCCGTCCCCTAACACTAACCCTAGCCCGAACCCTAACCCTAACCCTTCCCCGAAGCCTGACCCTCACCCGTCCCCTAATCCTAACCGTACGCTAACACTAACCCACGCCCTCACACGCATGCTCCCCCTAAAGCGTTGCCGTACCCTCACCTGGACCCTAAACCGTCCCCGTCCCCTAACCCTAACCCTAGCCCGAACCCTAACCCTAACCCTTCCCCGAAGCCTGACCCTCACCCGTCCCCTAATCCTAACCCGTACGCTAACACTAACCCGCGCCCTCACACGCACGCTCCCCCTAAAGCGTTGCCGTACCCTCACCTGGACCCTGAACCGTCCCCGTCCCCTAACCCTAACCCTAGCCCAAACCCTAACCCTAACCCTTCCCCGAAGCCTGACCCTCCCCCGTCCCCTAATCCTAAGCCGTACCCTAACACTAACCCGCGCCCTCACACGCACGCTCCCCCTAAAGCGTTGCCGTACCCTCACCTGGACCCTAAACCGTCCCCATCCCCTAACCCTAACCCTAGCCCGAACCCTAACCCTAACCCTTCCCCGAAGCCTGACCCTCCCCCGTCCCCTAATCCTAACCCGTACGCTAACACTAACCCGCGCCCTCACACGCACGCTCCCCCTAAAGCGTTGCCGTTCCCTCACCTGGACCCTAAACCGTCCCCGTACCCTAACCCTAACCCTAGCCCGAACCCTAACCCTAACCCTTCCCCGAAGCCTGACCCTCACCCGTCCCCTAATCCTAACCCGTACGCTAACAATAACCCGCGCCCTCACACGCACGCTCCCCCTAAAACGTTGCCGTACCCTCACCTGGACCCTAAACCGTCCCCGTCCCCTAACCCTAACCCTAGCCCGAACCCTAACCCTAACCCTTCCCAGAAGTCTGACCCTCACCCGTCCCCTAATCCTAACCCGTACGCTAACACTAACCCGCGCCCTCACACGCACGCTCCCCCTAAAGCGTTGCCGTACCCTCACCTGGACCCTAAACCGTCCCCGTCCCCTAACCCTAACCCTAGCCCAAACCCTAACCCTAACCCTTCCCCGAAGCCTGACCCTCACCCGTCCCCTAATCTTAACCCGTACGCTATCACTAACCCGCGCCCTCACACGCACGCTCCCCCTAAAACGTTGCCGTACCCTCACCTGGACCCTAAACCGTCCCCGTCCCCTAACCCTAACCCTAGCCCGAACCCTAACCCTAACCCTTCCCCGAAGCCTGACCCTCACCCGTCCCCTAATCCTAACCCGTACGCTAACACTAACCCGCGCCCTCACACGCACGCTCCCCCTAAAGCGTTGCCGTACCCTCACCTGGACCCTAAACCGTCCCCGTCCCCTAACCCTAACCCTAGCCCAAACCCTAACCCTAACCCTTCCCCGAAGCCTGACCCTCCCCCGTCCCCTAATCCTAAGCCGTACGCTAACACTAACCTGCGCCCTCACACGCACACTCCCTCTAAAACGTTGCCGTACCCTCACCTGGACCCTAAACCGTCCCCGTCCCCTAACCCTAACCCTAGCCCGAACCCTAACCCTAACCCTTCCCAGAAGCCTGACCCTCACCCGTCCCCTAATCCTAACCCGTACGCTAACACTAACCCGCGCCCTCACACGCACGCTCCCCCTAAAGCGTTGCCGTACCCTCACCTGGACCCTAAACCGTCCTCGTCCCCTAACCCTAACCCTAGCCCGAACCCTAACCCTAACCCTTCCCCGAAGCCTGACCCTCACCCGTCCCCTAATCCTAACCCGTACGCTATCACTAACCCGCGCCCTCACACGCACGCTCCCCCTAAAACGTTGCCGTACCCTCACCTGGACCCGAAACCGTCCCCGTCCCCTAACACTAACCCTAGCCCGAACCCTAACCCTAACCCTTCCCCGAAGCCTGACCCTCACCCGTCCCCTAATCCTAACCGTACGCTAACACTAACCCACGCCCTCACACGCATGCTCCCCCTAAAGCGTTGCCGTACCCTCACCTGGACCCTAAACCGTCCCCGTCCCCTAACCCTAACCCTAGCCCGAACCCTAACCCTAACCCTTCCCCGAAGCCTGACCCTCACCCGTCCCCTAATCCTAACCCGTACGCTAACACTAACCCGCGCCCTCACACGCACGCTCCCCCTAAAGCGTTGCCGTACCCTCACCTGGACCCTAAACCGTCCCCGTCCCCTAACCCTAACCCTAGCCCAAACCCTAACCCTAACCCTTCCCCGAAGCCTGACCCTCCCCCGTCCCCTAATCCTAACCCGTACGCTAACACTAACCCGCGCCCTCACACGCACGCTCCCCCTAAAGCGTTGCCGTTCCCTCACCTGGACCCTAAACCGTCCCCGTACCCTAACCCTAACCCTAGCCCGAACCCTAACCCTAACCCTTCCCCGAAGCCTGACCCTCACCCGTCCCCTAATCCTAACCCGTACGCTAACAATAACCCGCGCCCTCACACGCACGCTCCCCCTAAAACGTTGCCGTACCCTCACCTGGACCCTAAACCGTCCCCGTCCCCTAACCCTAACCCTAGCCCGAACCCTAACCCTAACCCTTCCCAGAAGCCTGACCCTCACCCGTCCCCTAATCCTAACCCGTACGCTAACACTAACCCGCGCCCTCACACGCACGCTCCCCCTAAAGCGTTGCCGTACCCTCACCTGGACCCTAAACCGTCCCCGTCCCCTAACCCTAACCCTAGCCCAAACCCTAACCCTAACCCTTCCCCGAAGCCTGACCCTCACCCGTCCCCTAATCTTAACCCGTACGCTATCACTAACCCGCGCCCTCACACGCACGCTCCCCCTAAAACGTTGCCGTACCCTCACCTGGACCCTAAACCGTCCCCGTCCCCTAACCCTAACCCTAGCCCGAACCCTAACCCTAACCCTTCCCCGAAGCCTGACCCTCACCCGTCCCCTAATCCTAACCCGTACGCTAACACTAACCCGCGCCCTCACACGCACGCTCCCCCTAAAGCGTTGCCGTACCCTCACCTGGACCCTAACCGTCCCCGTCCCCTAACCCTAACCCTAGCCCAAACCCTAACCCTAACCCTTCCCCGAAGCCTGACCCTCCCCCGTCCCCTAATCCTAAGCCGTACGCTAACACTAACCCGCGCCCTCACACGCACGCTCCCCCTAAAGCGTTGCCGTACCCTCACCTGGACCCTAAACCGTCCCCGTCCCCTAACCCTAACCCTAGCCCGAACCCTAACCCTAACCCTTCCCCGAAGCCTGACCCTCACCCGTCCCCTAATCCTAACCCGTACGCTAACACTAACCCGCGCCCTCACACGCACGCTCCCCCTAAAGCGTTGCCGTACCCTCACCTGGACCCTAAACCGTCCCCGTCCCCTAACCCTAACCCTAGCCCAAACCCTAACCCTAACCCTTCCCCGAAGCCTGACCCTCACCCGTCCCCTAATCCTAACCCGTACGCTAACACTAACCCGCGCCCTCACACGCACGCTCCCCCTAAAGCGTTGCCGTACCCTCACCTGGACCCTAAACCGTCCCCGTCCCCTAACCCTAACCCTAGCCCGAACCCTAACCCTAACCCTTCCCCGAAGCCTGACCCTCACCCGTCCCCTAATCCTAAGCCGCACGCTAACACTAACGCGCGCCCTCACACGCACGCTCCCCCTAAAGCGTTGCCGTACCCTCACTTGGAACCTAAACCGTCCCCGTCCCCTAACCCTAAACCTAGCCCGAACCCTAACCCTAACCCTTCCCCGAAGCCTGACCCTCACCCGTCCCTAATCCTAAGCCGTACGCTAACACTAACGCGCGCCCTCACACGCACGCTCCCCCTAAAACGTTGCCGTACACTCACCTGGACCCTAAAACGTCCCCGTCCCCTAACCCTAACCCTAGCCCGAACCCTAACCCTAACCCTTCCCCGAAGCCTGACCCTCACCCGTCCCCTAATCCTAAGCCGCACGCTAACACTAACGCGCGCCCTCACACGCACGCTCCCCCTAAAGCGTTGCCGTACCCTCACTTGGACCCTAAACTGTCCCCGTCCCCTAACCCTAAACCTAGCCCGAACCCTAACCCTAACCCTTCCCCGAAGCCTGACCCTCACCCGTCCCCTAATCCTAAGCCGTACGCTAACACTAACGCGCGCCCTCACACGCACGCTCCCCCTAAAGCGTTGCCGTACCCTCTCCTGGACCCTAAACCGTCCCCGTACCCTAACCCTAACCCTAGCCCGAACCCTAACTCTAACCCTTCCCCGAAGCCTGAACCTCACCCGTCCCCTAATCCTAACCCGTACGCTAACACTAACCCGCGCCCTCACACGCACGCTCCCCCTAAAGCGTTGCCGTACCCTCACCCGGACCCTAAACCGTCCCCGTCCCCTAACCCTAACCCTAGCCCGAACCCTAACCCTAAGCCTTCCCCGAAGCCTGACCCTCACCCGTCCCCTAATCCTAAGCCGTACGCTAACACTAACGCGCGCCCTCACACGCACGCTCCCCCTAAAGCGATGCCGTACCCTCACCTGGACCCTAAACCGTCCCCGTCCCCTAACGCTAACCCTAGCCCGAACCCTAACCCTAACCCATCCCCGAAGCCTGACCCTCACCCGTCCCCTAATCCTAACCCGTACGCTAACACTAACCCGCGCCCTAACACGCAAGCTCCCCCTAAAGCGTTGCCGTACCCTCACCTGGACCCTAAACCGTCCCCGTCCCCTAACCCTAACCCTAGCCCGAACCCTAACCCTAACCCTTCCCCGAAGCCGGACCCTCACCCGTCCCCTAATCCTAACCCGTACGCTAACACTAACCCGCGCCCTCACACGCACGCTCCCCCTAAAGCGTTGCCGTACACTCACCTGGACCCTAAACCGTCCCCGTCCCCTAACCCTAACCCTAGCCCGAACCCTAACCCTAACCCTTCCCCGAAGCCTGACCCTCACCCGTCCCCTAATCCTAACCCGTACGCTAACACTAACCCGTGCCCTCACACGCACGCTCCCCCTAAAGCGTTGCCATACCCTCACCTGGACCCTAAACCGTCCCCGTACCCTAACCCTAACCCTAGCCCGAACCCTAACCCTAACCCTTCCCCGAAGCCTGACCCTCACCCGTCCCCTAATCCTAAGCCGTACGCTAACACTAACCCGCGCCCTCACACGCACGCTCCCCCTAAAGCGTTGCCGTACCCTTACCTGAACCCTAAACCGTAAACGTCCCCTAACCCTAACCCTAGCCCGAACCCTAACCCTAACCCTTCCCCGAAGCCTGACCCTCACCCGTCCCCTAATCCTAACCCGTACGCTAACACTAACCCGCGCCCTCACACGCACGCTCCCCCTAAAGCGTTGCCGTACCCTCACCTGGACCCTAAACCGTCCCCGTCCCCTAACCCTAACCCTAGCCCGAACCCTAACCCTAACCCTTCCCAGAAGCCTGACCGTCACCCGTCCCCTAATCCTAACCCGTACGCTAACACTAACCCGCGCCCTCACATGCACGCTCCCCCTAAAGCGTTGCCGTACCCTCACCTGGACCCGAAACCGTCCCCGTCCCCTAACCCTAACCCTAGCCCGAACCCTAACCCTAACCCTTCCCCGAAGCCTGACCCTCACCCGTCCCCTAATCCTAACCCGTACGCTAACACTAACCCGCGCCCTCACACGCACGCTCCCCCTAAAGCGTTGCCGTACCCTCACCTGGACCCGAAACCGTCCCCGTCCCCTAACCCTAACCCTAGCCCGAACCCTAACCCTAACCCTTCCCCGAAGCCTGACCCTCACCCGTCCCCAATCTTAACCCGTACGCTAACACTAACCCGCGCCCTCACACGCACGCTCCCCCTAAAGCGATGCCGTACCCTCACCTGGACCCTAAACCGTCCCCGTCCCCTAACGCTAACCCTAGCCCGAACCCTAACCCTAACCCATCCCCGAAGCCTGACCCTCACCCGTCCCCTAATCCTAACCCGTACGCTAACACTAACCCGCGCCCTCACACGCAAGCTCCCCCTAAAGCGTTGCCGTACCCTCACCTGGACCCTAAACCGTCCCCGTCCCCTAACCCTAACCCTAGCCCGAACCCTAACCCTAACCCTTCCCCGAAGCCGGACCCTCACCCGTCCCCTAATCCTAACCCGTACGCTAACACTAACCCGCGCCCTCACACGCACGCTCCCCCTAAAGCGTTGCCGTACCCTCACCTGGACCCTAAACCGTCCCCGTCCCCTAACCCTAACCCTAGCCCGAACCCTAACCCTAACCCTTCCCCGAAGCCTGACCCTCACCCGTCCCCTAATCCTAACCCGTACACTAACACTAACCCGTGTCCTCACACGCACGCTCCCCCTAAAGCGTTGCCATACCCTCACCTGGACCCTAAACCGTCCCCGTACCCTAACCCTAACCCTAGCCCGAACCCTAACCCTAACCCTTCCCCGAAGCCTGACCCTCACCCGTCCCCTAATCCTAAGCCGTACGCTAACACTAACCCGCGCCCTCACACGCACGCTCCCCCTAAAGCGTTGCCGTACCCTCACCTGAACCCTAAACCGTAACCGTCCCCTAACCCTAACCCTAGCCCGAACCCTAACCCTAACCCTTCCCCGAAGCCTGACCCTCACCCGTCCCCTAATCCTACCCCATACGCTAACACTAACCCGCGCCCTCACACGCACGCTCCCCCTAAAGCGTTGCCGTACCCTCACCTGGACCCGAAACCGTCCCCGTCCCCTAACCCTAACCCTAGCCCGAACCCTAACCCTAACCCTTCCCCGAAGCCTGACCCTCACCCGTCCCCTAATCCTAACCCGTACGCTAACACTAACCCGCGCCCTCACACGCACGCTCCCCCTAAAGCGTTGCCGTACCCTCACCTGGACCCTAAACCTTCCCCGTCCCCTAACCCTAACCGTAGCCCGAACCCTAACCCTAACCCTTCCCCGAAGCCTGACCCTCACCCGTCCCCTAATCCTAAGCCGTACGCTAACACTAACCCGCGCTCTCACACGCACGCTACCCCTAAAGCATTGCCGTACCCTCACCTGAACCCTAAACCGTCCCCGTCCCCTAACCCTAACCCTAGCCCGAACCCTAACCCTAACCCTTCCCCGAAGCCTGACCCTCACCCGTCCCCTAATCCTAACCCGTACGCTAACACTAACCCGCGCCCTCACACGCACGCTCCCCCTAAAGCGTTGCCGTACCCTCACCTGGACCCTAAACCGTCCCCGTCCCCTAACCCTAACCCTAGCCCGAACCCTAACCCTAACCCTTCCCAGAAGCCTGACCCTCACCCGTCCCCTAATCCTAACCCGTACGCTAACACTAACCCGCGCCCTCACATGCACGCTCCCCCTAAAGCGTTGCCGTACCCTCACCTGGACCCGAAACCGTCCCCGTCCCCTAACCCTAACCCTAGCCCGAACCCTAACCCTAACCCTTCCCCGAAGCCTGACCCTCACCCGTCCCCTAATCCTAACCCGTACGCTAACACTAACCCGCACCCTCACACGCACGCTCCCCCTAAAGCGTTGCCGTACCCTCACCTGGACCCGAAACCGTCCCCGTCCCCTAACCCTAACCCTAGCCCGAACCCTAACCCTAACCCTTCCCCGAAGCCTGACCCTCACCCGTCCCCAATCTTAACCCGTACGCTAACACTAACCCGCGCCCTCACACGCACGCTCCCCCTAAAGCGTTGCCGTACCCTCACCTGGACCCTAAACCGTCCCCGTCCCCTAACCCTAACCCTAGCCCGAACCCTAACCCTAACCCTTCCCCGAAGCCTGACCCTCACCCGTCCCCTAATCCTAACCCGTACGCTAACACTAACCCGTGCCCTCACACGCACGCTCCCCCTAAAGCGTTGCCATACCCTCACCTGGACCCTAAACCGTCCCCGTACCCTAACCCTAACCCTAGCCCGAACCCTAACCCTAACCCTTCACAGAAGCCTGACCCTCACCCGTCCCATAATTCTAACCCGTACGCTAACACTAACCCGCGCCCTAACACGCACGCTCCCCCTAAAGCGTTGCCGTACCCTCACCTGGACCCTAAACCGTCCCCGTCCCCTAACCCTAACCCTAGCCCGAACCCTAACCCTAACCCTTCCCCGAAGCCTGACCCTCACCCGTCCCGTAATCCTAACCCATACGCTAACACTAACCCGCGCCCTCACACGCACGCTCACCCTAAAGCGTTGCCGTACCCTCACCTGGACCCTAAACCGTCCCCGTCCCCTAACCCTAACCCTAGCCCGAACCCTAACCCTAACCCTTCCCAGAAGCCTGACCCTCACCCGTCCCCTAATCCTAAGCCGTATGCTAACACTAACCCACGCCCTCACACGCACGCTCCCCCTAAAGCGTTGCCGTACCCTCACCTGGACCCGAAACCGTCCCCGTCCCCTAACCCTAACCCTAGCCCGAACCCTAACCCTGACCCTTCCCCGAAGCCTGACCCTCACCCGTCCCCTAATCCTAACCCGTACGCTAACACTAACCCGCGCCCTCACACGCACGTTCCCCCTAAATCGTTTCCGTTCCCTCACCTGGACCCTAAACCTTCCCCATCCCCTAACCCTAACCCTAGCCCGAACCCTAACCCTAACCATTCCCCGAAGCCTGACTCTCACCCGTCCCCTAATCCTAACCCGTACGCTAACACTAACCCGCGCCCTCACACGCACGTTCCCCCTAAAGCGTTGCCGTACCCTCACCTGGACCCTAAACCGTCCCCGTCCCCTAACCCTAACCCTAGCCCGAACCCTAACCCTAACCCTTCCCCGAAGCCTGACCCTCACCCGTCCCCTAATCCTAAGCCGTATGCTAACACTAACCCGCGCCCTCACACGCACGCTCCCCCTAAAGCGTTGCCGTACCCTCACCTGGACCCGAAACCGTCCCCGTCCCCTAACCCTAACCCTAGCCCGAACCCTAACCCAAACCCTTCCCCGAAGCCTGACCCTCACCCGTCCCCTAATCCTAACCCGTACGCTAACACTAACCCGCGCCCTCACACTCACGCTCCCCCTAAATCGTTGCCGTTCCCTCACCTGGACCCTAAACCTTCCCCATCCCCTAACCCTAACCCTAGCCCGAACCCTAACCCTAATCCTTCCCCGAAGCCTGACCCTCACCCGTCCCCTAATCCTAACCCGTACGCTAACACTAACCCGCGCCCTCACACACACGCTCCCCCTAAAGCGTTGCCGTACCCTCACCTGGACCCGAAACCGTCCCCGTCCCCTAACCCTAACCCTAGCCCGAACCCTAACCCAAACCCTTCCCCGAAGCCTGACCCTCACCCGTCCCCTAATCCTAACCCGTACGCTAACACTAACCCGCGCCCTCACACGCACGCTCCCCCTAAAGCGTTGCCGTACCCTCACCTGGACCCTAAACCGTCCCCGTCCCCTAACCCTAACCCTAGCCCGAACCATAACCCTAACCCTTCCCCGAAGCCTGACCCTCACCCATCCCCTAATCCTAAGCCGTACGCTACCACTAACCCACGCCCTCACACGCACGCTCCCCCTAAAGCGTTGCCGTACCCTCACCTGGACCCTAAACCGTCCCCGTCCCCTAACCCTAACCCTAGCCCGAACCCTAAACCTAAACCTTCCCCGAAGCCTGACCCTCACCCGTCTCCTAATCCTAACCCGTACGCTAACACTAACCCGCGCCCTCACACGCACGCTCCCCCTAAAGCGTTGCCGTACCCTCACCTGGACCCTAAACCGTCCCCGTCCCCTAACCCTAACCCTAGCCCGAACCCTAACCCTAACCCTTCCCCGAAGCCTGACCCTCACCCGTCCCCTAATCCTAACCCGTACGCTAACAGTAACCCGCGCCCTCACACGCACGCTGCCCCTAAAGCGTTGCCGTACCCTCACCTGGACCCGAAACCGTCCCCGTCCCCTAACCCTAACCCTAGCCCGAACCCTAACCCTAACCCTTCCCCGAAGCCTGACCCTCACCCGTCCCCTAATCCTAAGCCGTACGCTAACACTAACCCGCGCCCTCACACGCACGCTCCCCCTAAAGCGTTGCCGTACCCTCACCTAGACCCTAAACCGTCCCCGTCCCCTAACCCTAACCCTAGCCCGAACCCTAACCCTAACCCTTCCCCGAAGCCTGACCCTCACCCATCCCCTAATCCTAAGCCGTACGCTAACACTAAACCGCGCCCTCACACGCACGCTCCCCCTAAAGCGTTGCCGTACCCTCACCTGGACCCTAAACCGTCCCCGTCCCCTAACCCTAACCCTAGCCCGAACCCTAACCCTAACCCTTCCCCGAAGCCTGACCCTCACCCGTCCCCTAATCCTAAGCCGTACGCTAACACTAACCTGCACCCTCACACGCACGCTCCCCCTAAAGCGTTGCCGTACCCTCACCTGGACTCTAAACCGTCCCCGTCCCCTACCCCTAACCCTAGCCCGAACCCTAACCCTAACCCTTCCCCGAAGCCTGACCCTCACCCGTCCCCTAATCCTAAGCCGTACGCTAACACTAACCCGCGCCCTCACACGCACGCTCCCCCTAAAGCGTTGCCGTACCCTCACCTGGACCCTAAACCATCCCCGTCCCCTAACCCTAACCCTAGCCCGAACCCTAACCCTAACCCTTCCCCGAAGCCTGACCCTCACCCGTCCCCTAATCCTAAGCCGTATGCTAACACTAACCCGCGCCCTCACACGCACGCTCCCCCTAAAGCGTTGCCGTACCCTCACCTGGACTCGAAACCGTCCCCGTCCCCTAACCCTAACCCTAGCCCGAACCCTAACCCTAACCCTTCCCCGAAGCCTGATCCTCACCCGTCCCCTAATCCTAACCCGTACGCTAACACTAACCCGCGCCCTCACACGCACGCTCCCCCTAAATCGTTGCCGTTCCCTCACCTGGACCCTAAACCTTCCCCATCCCCTAACCCTAACCCTAGCCCGAACCCTAACCCTAACCATTCCCCGAAGCCTGACCCTCACCCGTCACCTAATCCTAACCCGTACGCTAACACTAACCCGCGCCCTCACACGCACGCTCCCCCTAAAGCGTTGCCGTACCCTCACCTGGACCCTAAATCGTCCCCGTCCCCTAACCCTAACCCTAACCCTAACCCTTCCCCGAAGCCTGACCCTCACCCGTCCCCTAATCCTAAGCCGTACGCTAACACTAACCCGCGCCCTCACACGCACGCTCCCCCTAAAGCGTTGCCGTACCCTCACCTGGACCCTAAACTGTCCCCGTCCCCTAACCCTAACCCTAGCCCGAACCCTAACCCTAACCCTTCCCCGAAGCCTGACCCTCACCCATCCCCTAATCCTAAGCCGTACGCTAACACTAAACCGCGCCCTCACACGCACGCTCCCCCTAAAGCGTTGCCGTACCCTCACCTGGACCCTAAACCGTCCCCGTCCCCTAACCCTAACCCTAGCCCGAACCCTAACCCTAACCCTTCCCCGAAGCCTGACCCTCACCCGTCCCCTAATCCTAAGCCGTACGCTAACACTAACCTGCACCCTCACACGCACGCTCCCCCTAAAGCGTTGCCGTACCCTCACCTGGACTCTAAACCGTCCCCGTCCCCTACCCCTAACCCTAGCCCGAACCCTAACCCTAACCCTTCCCCGAAGCCTGACCCTCACCCGTCCCCTAATCCTAAGCCGTACGCTAACACTAACCCGCGCCCTCACACGCACGCTCCCCCTAAAGCGTTGCCGTACCCTCACCTGGACCCTAAACCATCCCCGTCCCCTAACCCTAACCCTAGCCCGAACCCTAACCCTAACCCTTCCCCGAAGCCTGACCCTCACCCGTCCCCTAATCCTAAGCCGTATGCTAACACTAACCCGCGCCCTCACACGCACGCTCCCCCTAAAGCGTTGCCGTACCCTCACCTGGACTCGATACCGTCCCCGTCCCCTAACCCTAACCCTAGCCCGAACCCTAACCCTAACCCTTCCCCGAAGCCTGATCCTCACCCGTCCCCTAATCCTAACCCGTACGCTAACACTAACCCGCGCCCTCACACGCACGCTCCCCCTAAATCGTTGCCGTTCCCTCACCTGGACCCTAAACCTTCCCCATCCCCTAACCCTAACCCTAGCCCGAACCCTAACCCTAACCATTCCCCGAAGCCTGACCCTCACCCGTCACCTAATCCTAACCCGTACGCTAACACTAACCCGCGCCCTCACACGCACGCTCCCCCTAAAGCGTTGCCGTACCCTCACCTGGACCCTAAATCGTCCCCGTCCCCTAACCCTAACCCTAACCCTAACCCTTCCCCGAAGCCTGACCCTCACCCGTCCCCTAATCCTAAGCCGTACGCTAACACTAACCCGCGCCCTCACACGCACGCTCCCCCTAAAGCGTTGCCGTACCCTCACCTGGACCCTAAACCGTCCCCGTCCCCTAACCCTAACCCTAGCCCGAACCCTAACCCTAACCCTTCCCCGAAGCCTGACCCTCACCCGTCCCCTAATCCTAAGCCGTACGCTAACACTAAACCACACCCTCACACGCACGCTCCCCCTAAAGCGTTGCCATACCCTCACCTGGACCCTAAACCGTCCCCGGCCCCTAACCCTAACCCTAGCCCGAACCCTAACCCTAACCCTTCCCCGAAGCCTGACCCTCACCCGTCCCCTAATCCTAACCCGTACGCTAACACTAACCCGCGCCCTCACACGCACGCTCCCCCTAAAGCATTGTCGTATCCTCACCTGGACCCTAAACCGTCCCCGTCCCCTAACCCTAACCCTAGCCCGAACCCTAACCCTAACCCTTCCCCGAAGCCGAACCCTCACCCGTCCCCTAATCCTAAGCCGTACGCTAACACTAACCCGCGCCCTCACACGCACGCTCCCCCTAAAGCGTTGCCGTACCCTCACCTGGACCCTAAACCGTCCCCGTCCCCTAACCCTAACCCTAGCCCTAACCCTAACCCTAACCCTTCCCCGAAGCCTGACCCTCACCCGTCCCCTAATCCTAACCCGTACGCTAACACTAACCCGCGCCCTCACACGCACGCTCCCCCTAAAGCGTTGCCGTACCCTCACCTGGACCCTAAACCGTCCCCGTCCCCTAACCCTAACCCTAGCCCGAACCCTAACCCTAACCCTTCCCCGAAGCCTGACCCTCACCCGTCCCCTAATCCTAACCCGTACGCTAACACTAACCCGCGCCCTCACACGCACGCTCCCCCTAAAGCGTTGCCGTACCCTCACCTGGACCCGAAACCGTCCCCGTCCCCTAACCCTAACCGTAGCCCGAAACCTAACCCTAACCCTTCCCCGAAGCCTGACCCTCACCCGTTCCCTAATCCTAAGCCGTACGCTAACACTAACCCACACCCTCACACGCACGCTCCCCCTAAAGCGTTGCCGTACCCTCACCTGGACCCTAAACCGTCCCCGTCCCCTAACCCTAACCCTAGCCCGAAACCTAACCCTAACCCTTCCCCGAAGCCTGACCCTCACCCGTCCCCTAATCCTAAGCCGTACGCTAACACTAACCCGCGCCCTCACACGCACGCTCCCCCTAAAGCGTTGCCGTACCCTCACCTGGACCCTAAACCATCCCCGTCCCCTAACCCTAACCCTAGCCCGAACCCTAACCCTAACCCTTCCCCGAAGCCTGACCCTCACCCGTCCCCTAATCCTAAGCCGTACGCTAACACTAACGCGCGCCCTCACACGCACGCTCCCCCTAAAGCGTTGCCGTACCCTCACCTGGACCCTAAACCGTCCCCGGCCCCTAACCCTAACCCTAGCCCGAACCCTAACCCTAAACCTTCCCCGAAGCCTGACCCTCACCCGTCCCCTAAACCTAACCCGTACGCTAACACTAACCCACGCCCTCACACGCACGCTCACCCTAAAGCGTTGCCGTACTCTCACCTGGACCCTAAACCGTCCCCGTCCCCTAACCCTAACCGTAGCCCGAAACCTAACCCTAACCCTTCCCCGAAGCCTGACCCTCACCCGTCCCCTAATCCTAACCCGTACGCTAACACTAACCCGCGCCCTCACACGCACGCTCCCCCTAAAGCGTTGCCGTACCCTCACCTGGACCCTAAACCGTCCCCATCCCCTAACCCTAACCTTAGCCCGAACCCTAACCCTAACCCTTCCCCGAAGCCTGACCCTCACCCGTCCCCTAATCCTAACCCGTACGCTAACACTAACCCGCGCCCTCACACGCACACTCACCCTAAAGCGTTGCCATACCCTCACCTGGACCCGAAACCGTCCCCGTCCCCTAAACCTAACCCTAGCCCGAACCCTAACCCTAACCCTTCCCCGAAGCCTGACCCTCACCCGTCCCCTAATCCTAACCCGTATGCTAACACTAACCCGCGCCCTCACACGCACGCTCCCCCTAAAGCGTTGCCGTACCCTCACCTGGACCCTAAACCGTCCCCGTCCCCTAACCCTAACCCTAGCCCGAACCCTAACCCTAACCCTTCCCCGAAGCCTGACCTTCACCCGTCCCCTAATCCTAACCCGTACGCTAACACTAACACGCGCCCTCACACGCACGCTCCCCTTAAAGCTTTGCCGTACCCTCACCTGGACCCGAAACCGTCCCCGTCCCCTAACCCTAACCCTAGCCCGAACCCTAACCCTAACCCTTCCCCGAAGCCTGACCCTCACCCGTCCCCTAATCCTAACCCGTACGCTAACACTAACCCGCGCCCTCACACGCACGCTCCCCCTAAAGCGTTGCCGTACCCTCACCTGGACCCTAAACCGTCCCCGTCCCCTAACCCTAACCCTAGCCCGAACCCTAACCCTAACCCTTCCCCGAAGCCTGACCCTCACCCGTCTCCTAATCCTAACCCGTACGCTAACACTAACCCACGCCCTCACACGCACGCTCCCCCTAAAGCGTTGCCGTACCCTCACCTGGACCCTAAACCGTCCCCGTCCCCTAACCCTAACCCTAGCCCGAACCCTAACCCTAACCCTTCCCCGAAGCCTGACCCTCACCCGTCTCCTAATCCTAACCCGTACGCTAACACTAACCCGCGCCCTCACATGCACGCTCCCCCTAAAGCGTTGCCGTACCCTCACCTGGACCCTAAACCGTCCCCGTCCCCTAACCCTAAACCTAGCCCGAACCCTAACCCTAACCCTTCCCCGAAGCCTGACCCTCACCCGTCCCCTAATCCTAAGCCGTACGCTAACACTAACCCGCGCCCTCACACGCACGCTCCCCCTAAAGCGTTGCCGTACCCTCACCTGGACCCTAAACCGTCCCCGTCCCCTAACCCTAACCCTAGCCCGATCCCTAACCCTAACCCTTCCCCGAAGCCTGACCCTCACCCGTCCCCTAATCCTAAGCCGTACGCTAACACTAACCCGCACCCTCACACGCACGCTCCCCCTAAAGCGTTGCCGTACCCTCACCTGGACCCTAAACCGTCCCCGTCCCCTAACCCTAACCCTAGCCCGAACCCTAACCCTAACCCTTCCCCGAAGCCTGACCCTCACCCGTCCCATAATCCTAACCCGTACGCTAACACTAACCCGCGCCCTCACACGCACGCTCCCCCTAAAGCATTGCCGTACCCTCACCTGGACCCTAAACCGTCCCTGTCCCCTAACCCTAACCCTAGCCCGAACCCTAACCCTAACCCTTCCCCGAAGCCTGACCCTCACCCGTCCCCTAATCCTAAGCCGTACGCTAACACTAACCCGCGCCCTCACACGCACGCTCCCCCTAAAGCGTTGCCGTACCCTCACCTGGACCCTAAACCGTCCCCGTCCCCTAACCCTAACCCTAGCCCGAACCCTAACCCTAACCCTTCCCCGAAGCCTGACCCTCACCCGTCCCCTAATCCTAACCCGTACGCTAACACTAACCCGCGCCCTCACACGCACGCTCCCCCTAAAGCGTTGCCGTACCCTCACCTGGACCCTAAACTGTCCCCGTCCCCTAACCCTAACCCTAGCCCGAACCCTAACCCTAACCCTTCCCCGAAGCCTGACCCTCACCCGTCCCCTAATCCTAACCCGTACGCTAACACTAACCCGCACCCTCACACGCACGCTCCCCCTAAAGCGTTGCCGTAACCTAACCTGGACCCGAAACCGTCCCCGTCCCCTAACCCTAACCGTAGCCCGAAACCTAACCCTAACCCTTCCCCGAAGCCTGACCCTCACCCGTCCCCTAATCCTAAGCTGTACGCTAACACTAACCCGCACCCTCACACGCACGCTCCCTCTAAAGCGTTGCCGTACCCTCACCTGGACCCTAAACTGTCCCCGTCCCCTAACCCTAACCCTAGCCCGAAACCTAACCCTAACCCTTCCCCGAAGCCTGACCCTCACCCGTCCCCTAATCCTAAGCCGTACGCTAACACTAACGCGCGCCCTCACACGCACGCTCCCCCTAAAGCGTTGCCGTACCCTCACCTGGACCCTAAACCGTCCCCGTCCCCTAACCCTAACCCTAGCCCGAACCCTAACCCTAACCCTTCCCCGAAGCCTGACCCTCACCCGTCTCCTAATCCTAAGCCGTACGCTAACACTAACCCGCACCCTCACACGCACGCTCCCCCTAAAGCGTTGCCGTACCCTCACCTGGACCCTAAACCGTCCCCGTCCCCTAACCCTAACCCTAGCCCGAACCCTAACCCTAACCCTTCCCCGAAGCCTGACCCTCACCCGTCCCATAATCCTAACCCGTACGCTAACACTAACCCGCGCCCTCACACGCACGCTCCCCCTAAAGCATTGCCGTACCCTCACCTGGACCCTAAACCGTCCCTGTCCCCTAACCCTAACCCTAGCCCGAACCCTAACCCTAACCCTTCCCCGAAGCCTGACCCTCACCCGTCCCCTAATCCTAAGCCGTACGCTAACACTAACCCGCGCCCTCACACGCACGCTCCCCCTAAAGCGTTGCCGTACCCTCACCTGGACCCTAAACCGTCCCCGTCCCCTAACCCTAACCCTAGCCCGAACCCTAACCCTAACCCTTCCCCGAAGCCTGACCCTCACCCGTCCCCTAATCCTAACCCGTACGCTAACACTAACCCGCGCCCTCACACGCACGCTCCCCCTAAAGCGTTGCCGTACCCTCACCTGGACCCTAAACTGTCCCCGTCCCCTAACCCTAACCCTAGCCCGAACCCTAACCCTAACCCTTCCCCGAAGCCTGACCCTCACCCGTCCCCTAATCCTAACCCGTACGCTAACACTAACCCGCACCCTCACACGCACGCTCCCCCTAAAGCGTTGCCGTAACCTCACCTGGACCCGAAACCGTCCCCGTCCCCTAACCCTAACCGTAGCCCGAAACCTAACCCTAACCCTTCCCCGAAGCCTGACCCTCACCCGTCCCCTAATCCTAAGCTGTACGCTAACACTAACCCGCACCCTCACACGCACGCTCCCTCTAAAGCGTTGCCGTACCCTCACCTGGACCCTAAACCGTCCCCGTCCCCTAACCCTAACCCTAGCCCGAAACCTAACCCTAACCCTTCCCCGAAGCCTGACCCTCACCCGTCCCCTAATCCTAAGCCGTACGCTAACACTAACGCGCGCCCTCACACGCACGCTCCCCCTAAAGCGTTGCCGTACCCTCACCTGGACCCTAAACCGTCCCCGTCCCCTAACCCTAACCCTAGCCCGAACCCTAACCCTAACCCTTCCCCGAAGCCTGACCCTGACCCGTCCCCTAATCCTAAGCCGTACGCTAACACTAACGCGCGCCCTCACACGCACGCTCCCCCTAAAGCGTTGCCGTACCCTCACCTGGACCCTAAACCGTCCCCGTCCCCTAACCCTAACCCTAGCCCGAACCCTAACCCTAAACCTTCCCCGAAGCCTGACCCTCACCCGTCCCCTAAACCTAACCCGTACGCTAACACTAACCCACGCCCTCACACGCACGCTCACCCTAAAGCGTTGCCGTACCCTCACCTGGACCCTAAACCGTCCCCGTCCCCTAACCCTAACCCTAGCCCGAACCCTAACCCTAACCCTTCCCCGAAGCCTGACCCTCACCCGTCCCCTAATCCTAACCCGTACGCTAACACTAACCCGCGCCCTCACACGCACGCTCCCCCTAAAGCGTTGCCGTACCCTCACCTGGACCCTAAACCGTCCCCGTCCCCTAACCCTAACCCTAGCCCGAACCCTAACCCTAACCATTCCCCGAAGCCTGACCCTCACCCGTCCCCTAATCCTAACCCGTACGCTAACACTAACCCGCGCCCTCACACGCACGCTCCCCCTAAAGCGTTGCCGTACCCTCACCTGGACCCGAAACCGTCCCCGTCCCCTAAACCTAACCCTAGCCCGAACCCTAACCCTAACCCTTCCCCGAAGCCTGACCCTCACCCGTCCCCTAATCCTAACCCGTACGCTAATACTAACCCGCGCCCTCACACGCACGCTCCCCCTAAAGCGTTGCCGTACCCTCACCTGGACCCTAAACCGTCCCCGTCCCCTAACCCTAACCCTAGCCCGAACCCTAACCCTAACCCTTCCCCGAAGCCTGACCCTCACCCGTCCCCTAATCCTAACCCGTACGCTAACACTAACCCGCGCCCTCACACGCACGCTCCCCCTAAAGCGTTGCCGTACCCTCGCCTGGACCCTAAACCGTTCCCGTCCCCTAACCCTAACCCTAGCCCGAACCCTAACCCTAACCCTAACCCGAAGCCTGACCCACACCCGTCCCCTAATCCTAACCCGTACGCTAACACTAACCCGCGCCCTCACACGCACGCTCCCCCTAAAGCGCTGCCGTACCCTCACCTGGACCCGAAACCGTCCCCGTCCCTTAACCCTAACCCTAGCCCGAACCCTAACCCTAACCCTTCCCCGAAGCCTGACCCTCACCCGTCCCCTAATCCTAACCCGTACGCTAACACTAACCCGCGCCCTCACACGCACGCTCCCCCTAAAGCGTTGCCGTACCCTCACCTGGACCCTAAACCGTCCCCGTCCCCTAACCCTTACCCTAGCCCGAACCCTAACCCTAACCCTTCCCCGAAGCCTGACCCTCACCCGTCCCCTAATCCTAACCGTACTCTAACACTACCCAGCGCCCTCACACGCACGCTCCCCCTAAAGCATTGCCGTACCCTCACCTGGACCCTAAACCGTCCCCGTCCCCTAACCCTAACCCTAGCCCGAACCCTAACCCTAACCCTTCCCCGAAGCCTGACCCTCACCCGTCCCCTAATCCTAAGCCGTACGCTAACACTAACCCGCACCCTCACACGCACGCTCCCCCTAAAGCGTTGCCGTACCCTCACCTGGACCCTAAACCGTCCCCGTCCCCTAACCCTAACCCTAGCCCGAACCCTAACCCTAACCCTTCCCCGAAGCCTGACCCTCACACGTCCCCTAATCCTAACCCGTACGCTAACACTAACCCGCGCCCTCACACGCACGCTCCCCCTAAAGCGTTGCCGTACCCTCACCTGGACCCTAAACCGTCCCCGTCCCCTAACCCTAACCCTAGCCCGAACCATAACCCTAACCCTTCCCCGAAGTCTGACCCTCACCCGTCCCCTAATCCTAAGCCGTATGCTAACACTAACCCGCGCCCTCACACACACGCTCCCCCTAAAGCGTTGCCGTACCCTCACCTGGACCCGAAACCGTCCCCGTCCCCTAACCCTAACCCTAGCCCGAACCCTAACCCTAACCCTTCCCCGAAGCCTGACCCTCACCCGTCCCCTAATCCTAACCCGTACGCTAACACTAACCCGCGCCCTCACACGCACGCTCCCCCTAAATCGTTGCCGTTCCCTCACCTGGACCCTAAACCTTCCCCATCCCCTAACCCTAACCCTAGCCCGAACCCTAACC
Organism: Stenella coeruleoalba; assembly: GCF_951394435.1. Classification (NCBI taxonomy): domain Eukaryota; kingdom Metazoa; phylum Chordata; class Mammalia; order Artiodactyla; family Delphinidae; genus Stenella; species Stenella coeruleoalba. The sequence goes on from NW_027646194.1 coordinate 214,429, forward strand.
CTAACCATTCCCCGAAGCCTGACCCTCACCCGTCCCCTAATCCTAACCCGTACGCTAACACTAACCCGCGCCCTCACACGCACGCTCCCCCTAAAGCGTTGCCGTACCCTCACCTGGACCCTAAACCGTCCCCGTCCCCTAACCCTAACCCTAGCCCGAACCCTAACCCTAACCCTTCCCCAAAGCCTGACCCTCACCCGTCCCCTAATCCTAACCCGTACGCTAACAGTAACCCGCGCCCTCACACGCACGCTCCCCCTAAAGCGTTGCCGTACCCTCACCTGGACCCGAAACCGTCCCCGTCCCCTAACCCTAACCCTAGCCCGAACCCTAACCCTAACCCTTCCCCGAAGCCTGACCCTCACCCGTCCCCTAATCCTAAGCCGTACGCTAACACTAACCCGCGCCCTCACACGCACGCTCCCCCTAAAGCGTTGCCGTACCCTCACCTGGACCCTAAACCGTCCCCGTCCCCTAACCCTAACCCTAGCCCGAACCCTAACCCTAACCCTTCCCCGAAGCCTGACCCTCACCCGTCCCCTAATCCTAACCCGTACGCTAACACTAACCCGCGCCCTCACACGAACGCTCCCCCTAAAGCGTTGCCGTACCCTCACCTGGACCCGAAACCGTCCCCGTCCCCTAACCCTAACCCGAACCCTAACCCTAACCCTTCCCCGAAGCCTGACCCTCACCCGTCCCCTAATCCTAAGCCGTACGCTAACACTAACCCGCGCCCTCACACGCACGCTCCCCCTAAAGCGTTGCCGTACCCTCACCTGGACCCTAAATCGTCCCCGTCCCCTAACCCTAACCCTAGCCCGAACCCTAACCCTAACCCTTCCCCGAAGCCTGACCCTCACCCGTCCCCTAATCCTAAGCCGTACGCTAACACTAACCCGCGCCCTCACACGCACGCTCCCCCTAAAGCGTTGCCGTACCCTCACCTGGACCCGAAACCGTCCCCGTCCCCTAACCCTAACCCTAGCCCGAACCCTAACCCTAACCCTTCCCCGAAGCCTGACCCTCACCCGTCCCCTAATCCTAACCCGTACGCTAACACTAACCCGCGCCCTCACACGCACGCTCCCCCTAAATCGTTGCCGTTCCCTCACCTGGACCCTAAACCTTCCCCATCCCCTAACCCTAACCCTAGCCCGAACCCTAACCCTAACCATTCCCCGAAGCCTGACCCTCACCCGTCCCCTAATCCTAACCCGTACGCTAACACTAACCCGCGCCCTAACACGCACGCTCCCCCTAAAACGTTGCCGTACCCTCACCTGGACCCTAAACCGTCCCCGTCCCCTAACCCTAACCCTAGCCCGAACCCTAACCCTAACCCTTCCCCGAAGCGTGACCCTCACCCGTCCCCTAATCCTAACCCGTACGCTAACACTAACACGCGCCCTCACACGCACGCTCCCCCTAAAGCTTTTCCGTACCCTCACCTGGACCCGAAACCGTCACCGTCCCCTAACCCTAACCCTAGCCCGAACCCTAACCCTAACCCTTCCCCGAAGCCTGACCCTCACCCGTCCCCTAATCCTAAGCCGTACGCTAACACTAACCCGCGCCCTCACACGCACGCTCCCCCTAAAGCGTTGCCGTACCCTCACCTGGACCCTAAACCGTCCCCGTCCCCTAACCCTAACCCTAGCCCGAACCCTAACCCTAACCCTTCCCCGAAGCCTGACCCTCACCCGTCTCCTAATCCTAACCCGTACGCTAACACTAACCCACGCGCTCACACGCACGCTCCCCCTAAAGCGTTGCCGTACCCTCACCTGGACCCTAAACCGTCCCCGTCCCCTAACCCTAACCCTAGCCCGAACCCTAACCCTAACCCTTCCCCGAAGCCTGACCCTCACCCGTCTCCTAATCCTAACCCGTACGCTAACACTAACCCGCGCCCTCACACGCACGCTCCCCCTAAAGCGTTGCCGTACCCTCACCTGGACCCTAAACCGTCCCCGTCCCCTAACCCTAACCCTAGCCCGAACCCTAACCCTAACCCTTCCCCGAAGCCTGACCCTCACCCGTCCCCTAATCCTAACCCGTACGCTAAAACTAACCCGCGCCCTCACACGCACGCTCCCCCTAAAGCGTTGCCGTACCCTCACCTGGACCCGAAACCGTCCCCGTCCCCTAACCCTAACCCTAGCCCGAACCCTAACCCTAACCCTTCCCCGAAGCCTGACCCTCACCCGTCCCCTAATCCTAAGCCGTACGCTAACACTAACCCGCGCCCTCACACGCACGCTCCCCCTAAAGCGTTGCCGTACCCTCACCTGGACCCTAAATCGTCCCCGTCCCCTAACCCTAACCCTAGCCCGAACCCTAACCCTAACCCTTCCCCGAAGCCTGACCCTCACCCGTCCCCTAATCCTAAGCCGTACGCTAACACTAACCCGCGCCCTCACACGCACGCTCCCCCTAAAGCGTTGCCGTACCCTCACCTGGACCCTAAACCGTCCCCGTCCCCTAACCCTAACCCTAGCCCGAACCCTAACCCTAACCCTTCCCCGAAGCCTGACCCTCACCCGTCCCCTAATCCTAAGCCGTACGCTAACACTAACCCGCACCCTCACACGCACGCTCCCCCTAAAGCGTTGCCGTACCCTCACCTGGACCCTAAACCGTCCCCGTCCCCTAACCCTATCCCGAGCCCGAACCCTAACCCTAACCCTTCCCCGAAGCCTGACCCTCACCCGTCCCCTAATCATAACCCGTACGCTAACACTAACCCGCGCCCTCACACGCACGCTCCCCCTAAAGCATTGCCGTACCCTCACCTAGACCCCAAACCGTCCCTGTCCCCTAACCCTAACCCTAGACCGAACCCTAACCCTAACCCTTCCCCGAAGCCTGACCCTCACCCGTCCCCTAATCCTAAGCCGTACGCTAACACTAACCCGCGCCCTCACACGCACGCTCCCCCTAAAGCGTTGCCGTACCCTCACCTGGACCCTAAACCGTCCCCGTCCCCTAACCCTAACCCTAGCCCGAACCCTAACCCTAACCCTTCCCCGAAGCCTGACCCTCACCCGTCCCCTAATCCTAACCCGTACGCTAACACTAACCCGCGCCCTCACACGCACGCTCCCCCTAAAGCGTTGCCGTACCCTCACCTGGACCCTAAACCGTCCCCGTCCCCTAACCCTAACCCTAGCCCGAACCCTAACCCTAACCCTTCCCCGAAGCCTGACCCTCACCCGTCCCCTAATCCTAACCCGTACGCTAACACTAACACGCACCCTCACACGCACGCTCCCCCTAAAGCGTTGCCGTACCCTCACCTGGACCCGAAACCGTCCCCGTCCCCTAACCCTAACCGTAGCCGGAAACCTAACCCTAACCCTTCCCCGAAGCCTGACCCTCACCCGTCCCCTAATCCTAACCCGTACGCTAACACTAACCCACACCCTCACACGCACGCTCCCCCTAAAGCGTTGCCGTACCCTCACCTGGACCCTAAACCGTCCCCGTCCCCTAACCCTAACCCTAGCCCGAAACCTAACCCTAACCCTTCCCCGAAGCCTGACCCTCACCCGTCCCCTAATCCTAAGCCGTACGCTAACACTAACGCGCGCCCTCACACGCACGCTCCCCCTAAAGCGTTGCCGTACCCTCACCTGGACCCTAAACCGTCCCCGTCCCCTAACCCTTACCCTAGCCCGAACCCTAACCCTAACCCTTCCCCGAAGCCTGACCCTCACCCGTCCCCTAATCCTAAGCCGTACGCTAACACTAACGCGCGCCCTCACACGCACGCTCCCCCTAAAGCGTTGCCGTACCCTCACCTGGACCCTAAACCGTCCCCGTCCCCTAACCCTAACCCTAGCCCGAACCCTAACCCTAAACCTTCCCCGAAGCCTGACTCTCACCCGTCCCCTAAACCTAACCCGTACGCTAACACTAACCCACGCCCTCACACGCACGCTCACCCTAAAGCGTTGCCGTACCCTCACCTGGACCCTAAACCGTCCCCGTCCCCTAACCCTAACCCTAGCCCGAACCCTAACCCTAACCCTTCCCCGAAGCCTGACCCTCACCCGTCCCCTAATCCTAACCCGTACGCTAACACTAACCCGCGCCCTCACACGCACGCTCCCCCTAAAGCGTTGCCGTACCCTCACCTGGACCCTAAACCGTCCCCGTCCCCTAACCCTAACCCTAGCCCGAACCCTAACCCTAACCCTTCCCCGAAGCCTGACCCTCACCCGTCCCCTAATCCTAACCCGTACGCTAACACTAACCCGCGCCCTCACACGCACGCTCCCCCTAAAGCGTTGCCGTACCCTCACCTGGACCCGAAACCGTCCCCGTCCCCTAAACCTAACCCTAGCCCGAACCCTAACCCTAACCCTTCCCCGAAGCCTGACCCTCACCCGTCCCCTAATCCTAACCCGTACGCTAACACTAACCCGCGCCCTCACACGCACGCTCCCCCTAAAGCGTTGCCGTACCCTCACCTGGACCCTAAACCGTCCCCGTCCCCTAACCCTAACCCTAGCCCGAACCCTAACCCTAACCCTTCCCCGAAGCCTGACCCTCACCCGTCCCCTAATCCTAACCCGTACGCTAACACTAACCCGCGCCCTCACACGCACGCTCCCCCTAAAGCATTGCCGTACCCTCGCCTGGACCCTAAACCGTTCCCGTCCCCTAACCCTAACCCTAGCCCGAACCCTAACCCTAACCCTTCCCCGAAGCCTGACCCACACCCGTCCCCTAATCCTAACCCGTACGCTAACACTAACCCGCGCCCTCACACGCACGCTCCCCCTAAAGCGTTGCCGTACCCTCACCTGGACCCTAAACCGTCCCCGTCCCTTAACCCTAACCCTAGCCCGAACCCTAACCCTAACCCTTCCCCGAAGCCTGACCCTCACCCGTCCCCTAATCCTAACCCGTACGCTAACACTAACCCGCGCCCTCACACGCACGCTCCCCCTAAAGCGTTGCCGTACCCTCACCTGGACCCTAAAACGTCCCCGTCCCCTAACCCTTACCCTAGCCCGAACCCTAACCCTAACCCTTCCCCGAAGCCTGACCCTCACCCGTCCCCGAATCCTAACCCGTACGCTAACACTAACCCGCGCCCTCACACGCACGCTCCCCCTAAAGCGTTGTCGTACCCTCACCTGGACCCTAAACCGTCCCCGTCCCCTAACCCTAACCCTAGCCCAAACCCTAACCCTAACCCTTCCCCGAAGCCTGACCCTCACCCGTCCCCTAATCTTAACCCGTACGCTAACACTAACCCGCGCCCTCACACGCACGCTCCCCCTAAAGCGTTGCCGTACCCTCACCTGGAACCGAAACCGTCCCCGTCCCCTAACCCTAACCCTAGCCCGAACCCTAACCCTAACCCTTCCCCGAAGCCTGACCCTCACCCGTCCCCTAATCCTAACCCGTACGCTAACACTACCCCGCGCCCTCACACGCACGCTCCCCCTAAAGCGTTGCCGTACCCTCACCTGGACCCTAAACCGTCCCTGTCCCCTAACCCTAACCCTAGCCCGAACCCTAACCCTAACCCTTCCCCGAAGCCTGACCCTCACCCGTGCCCTAATCCTAACCCGTACGCTAACACTACCCCGCGCCCTCACACGCACGCTCCCCCTAAAGCGTTGCCGTACCCTCACCTGGACCCTAAACCGTCCCCGTCCCCTAACCCTAACCCTAGCCCGAACCCTAACCCTAACCCTTCCCCGAAGCCTGACCCTCACCCGTCCCCTAATCCTAACCGTACTCTAACACTACCCAGCGCCCTCACACGCACGCTCCCCCTAAAGCATTGCCATACCCTCACCTGGACCCTAAACCGTCCCCGTCCCCTAACCCTAACCCTAGCCCGAACCCTAACCCTAACCCTTCCCCGAAGCCTGACCCTCACCCGTCCCCTAATCCTAAGCCGTACGCTAACACTAACCCGCACCCTCACACGCACGCTCCCCCTAAAGCGTTGCCGTACCCTCACCTGGACCCTAAACCGTCCCCATCCCCTAACCCTAACCCTAGCCCGAACCCTAACCCTAACCCTTCCCCGAAGCCTGACCCTCACCCGTCCCCTAATCCTAAACCGTACGCTAACACTAACCCGCGCCCTCACACGCACGCTCCCCCTAAAGCGTTGCCGTACCCTCACCTGGACCCTAAACCGTCCCCGTCCCCTAACCCTAACCCTAGCCCGAACCCTAACCCTAACCCTTCCCCGAAGCGTGACCCTCACCCGTCCCCTAATCCTAACCCGTACGCTAACACTAACACGCGCCCTCACACGCACGCTCCCCCTAAAGCTTTTCCGTACCCTCACCTGGACCCGAAACCGTCCCCGTCCCCTAACCCTAACCCTAGCCCGAACCCTAACCCTAACCCTTCCCCGAAGCCTGACCCTCACCCGTCCCCTAATCCTAACCCGTACGCTAACACTAACCCGCGCCCTCACACGCACGCTCCCCCTAAAGCGTTGCCGTACCCTCACCTGGACCCTAAACCGTCCCCGTCCCCTAACCCTAACCCTAGCCCGAACCCTAACCCTAACCCTTCCCCGAAGCCTGACCCTCACCCGTCTCCTAATCCTAACCCGTACGCTAACACTAACCCACGCGCTCACACGCACGCTCCCCCTAAAGCGTTGCCGTACCCTCACCTGGACCCTAAACCGTCCCCGTCCCCTAACCCTAACCCTAGCCCGAACCCTAACCCTAACCCTTCCCCGAAGCCTGACCCTCACCCGTCTCCTAATCCTAACCCGTACGCTAACACTAACCCGCGCCCTCACACGCACGCTCCCCCTAAAGCGTTGCCGTACCCTCACCTGGACACTAAACCGTCCCCGTCCCCTAACCCTAACCCTAGCCCGAACCCTAACCCTAACCCTTCCCCGAAGCCTGACCCTCACCCGTCCCCTAATCCTAACCCGTACGCTAACACTAACCCGCGCCCTCACACGCACGCTCCCCCTAAAGCGTTGCCGTACCCTCACCTGGACCCGAAACCGTCCCCGTCCCCTAACCCTAACCCTAGCCCGAACCCTAACCCTAACCCTTCCCCGAAGCCTGACCCTCACCCGTCCCCTAATCCTAAGCCGTACGCTAACACTAACCCGCGCCCTCACACGCACGCTCCCCCTAAAGCGTTGCCGTACCCTCACCTGGACCCTAAATCGTCCCCGTCCCCTAACCCTAACCCTAGCCCGAACCCTAACCCTAACCCTTCCCCGAAGCCTGACCCTCACCCGTCCCCTAATCCTAAGCCGTACGCTAACACTAACCCGCGCCCTCACACGCACGCTCCCCCTAAAGCGTTGCCGTACCCTCACCTGGACCCTAAACCGTCCCCGTCCCCTAACCCTAACCCTAGCCCGAACCCTAACCCTAACCCTTCCCCGAAGCCTGACCCTCACCCGTCCCCTAATCCTAAGCCGTACGCTAACACTAACCCGCACCCTCACACGCACGCTCCCCCTAAAGCGTTGCCGTACCCTCACCTGGACCCTAAACCGTCCCCGTCCCCTAACCCTATCCCTAGCCCGAACCCTAACCCTAACCCTTCCCCGAAGCCTGACCCTCACCCGTCCCCTAATCATAACCCGTACGCTAACACTAACCCGCGCCCTCACACGCACGCTCCCCCTAAAGCATTGCCGTACCCTCACCTAGACCCCAAACCGTCCCTGTCCCCTAACCCTAACCCTAGACCGAACCCTAACCCTAACCCTTCCCCGAAGCCTGACCCTCACCCGTCCCCTAATCCTAAGCCGTACGCTAACACTAACCCGCGCCCTCACACGCACGCTCCCCCTAAAGCGTTGCCGTACCCTCACCTGGACCCTAAACCGTCCCCGTCCCCTAACCCTAACCCTAGCCCGAACCCTAACCCTAACCCTTCCCCGAAGCCTGACCCTCACCCGTCCCCTAATCCTAACCCGTACGCTAACACTAACCCGCGCCCTCACACGCACGCTCCCCCTAAAGCGTTGCCGTACCCTCACCTGGACCCTAAACCGTCCCCATCCCCTAACCCTAACCCTAGCCCGAACCCTAACCCTAACCCTTCCCCGAAGCCTGACCCTCACCCGTCCCCTAATCCTAACCCGTACGCTAACACTAACACGCACCCTCACACGCACGCTCCCCCTAAAGCGTTGCCGTACCCTCACCTGGACCCGAAACCGTCCCCGTCCCCTAACCCTAACCGTAGCCGGAAACCTAACCCTAACCCTTCCCCGAAGCCTGACCCTCACCCGTCCCCTAATCCTAACCCGTACGCTAACACTAACCCACACCCTCACACGCACGCTCCCCCTAAAGCGTTGCCGTACCCTCACCTGGACCCTAAACCGTCCCCGTCCCCTAACCCTAACCCTAGCCCGAAACCTAACCCTAACCCTTCCCCGAAGCCTGACCCTCACCCGTCCCCTAATCCTAAGCCGTACGCTAACACTAACGCGCGCCCTCACACGCACGCTCCCCCTAAAGCGTTGCCGTACCCTCACCTGGACCCTAAACCGTCCCCGTCCCCTAACCCTTACCCTAGCCCGAACCCTAACCCTAACCCTTCCCCGAAGCCTGACCCTCACCCGTCCCCTAATCCTAAGCCGTACGCTAACACTAACGCGTGCCCTCACACGCACGCTCCCCCTAAAGCGTTGCCGTACCCTCACCTGGACCCTAAACCGTCCCCGTCCCCTAACCCTAACCCTAGCCCGAACCCTAACCCTAAACCTTCCCCGAAGCCTGACCCTCACCCGTCCCCTAAACCTAACCCGTACGCTAACACTAACCCACGCCCTCACACGCACGCTCACCCTAAAGCGTTGCCGTACCCTCACCTGGACCCTAAACCGTCCCCGTCCCCTAACCCTAACCCTAGCCCGAACCCTAACCCTAACCCTTCCCCGAAGCCTGACCCTCACCCGTCCCCTAATCCTAACCCGTACGCTAACACTAACCCGCGCCCTCACACGCACGCTCCCCCTAAAGCGTTGCCGTACCCTCACCTGGACCCTAAACCGTCCCCGTCCCCTAACCCTAACCCTAGCCCGAACCCTAACCCTAACCCTTCCCCGAAGCCTGACCCTCACCCGTCCCCTAATCCTAACCCGTACGCTAACACTAACCCGCGCCCTCACACGCACGCTCCCCCTAAAGCGTTGCCGTACCCTCACCTGGACCCGAAACCGTCCCCGTCCCCTAAACCTAACCCTAGCCCGAACCCTAACCCTAACCCTTCCCCGAAGCCTGACCCTCACCCGTCCCCTAATCCTAACCCGTACGCTAACACTAACCCGCGCCCTCACACGCACGCTCCCCCTAAAGCGTTGCCGTACCCTCACCTGGACCCTAAACCGTCCCCGTCCCCTAACCCTAACCCTAGCCCGAACCCTAACCCTAACCCTTCCCCGAAGCCTGACCCTCACCCGTCCCCTAATCCTAACCCGTACGCTAACACTAACCCGCGCCCTCACACGCACGCTCCCCCTAAAGCATTGCCGTACCCTCGCCTGGACCCTAAACCGTTCCCGTCCCCTAACCCTAACCCTAGCCCGAACCCTAACCCTAACCCTTCCCCGAAGCCTGACCCACACCCGTCCCCTAATCCTAACCCGTACGCTAACACTAACCCGCGCCCTCACACGCACGCTCCCCCTAAAGCGTTGCCGTACCCTCACCTGGACCCTAAACCGTCCCCGTCCCTTAACCCTAACCCTAGCCCGAACCCTAACCCTAACCCTTCCCCGAAGCCTGACCCTCACCCGTCCCCTAATCCTAACCCGTACGCTAACACTAACCCGCGCCCTCACACGCACGCTCCCCCTAAAGCGTTGCCGTACCCTCACCTGGACCCTAAACCGTCCCCGTCCCCTAACCCTTACCCTAGCCCGAACCCTAACCCTAACACTTCCCCGAAGCCTGACCCTCACCCGTCCCCGAATCCTAACCCGTACGCTAACACTAACCCGCGCCCTCACACGCACTCTCCCCCTAAAGCGTTGCCGTACCCTCACCTGGACCCTAAACCGTCCCCGTCCCCTAACCCTAACCCTAGCCCAAACCCTAACCCTAACCCTTCCCCGAAGCCTGACCCTCACCCGTCCCCTAATCTTAACCCGTACGCTAACACTAACCCGCGCCCTCACACGCACGCTCCCCCTAAAGCGTTGCCGTACCCTCACCTGGAACCGAAACCGTCCCCGTCCCCTAACCCTAACCCTAGCCCGAACCCTAACCCTAACCCTTCCCCGAAGCCTGACCCTCACCCGTCCCCTAATCCTAACCCGTACGCTAACACTACCCCGCGCCCTCACACGCACGCTCCCCCTAAAGCGTTGCCGTACCCTCACCTGGACCCTAAACCGTCCCTGTCCCCTAACCCTAACCCTAGCCCGAACCCTAACCCTAACCCTTCCCCGAAGCCTGACCCTCACCCGTGCCCTAATCCTAACCCGTACGCTAACACTACCCCGCGCCCTCACACGCACGCTCCCCCTAAAGCGTTGCCGTACCCTCACCTGGACCCTAAACCGTCCCCATCCCCTAACCCTAACCCTAGCCCGAACCCTAACCCTAACCCTTCCCCGAAGCCTGACCCTCACCCGTCCCCTAATCCTAAACCGTACGCTAACACTAACCCGCGCCCTCACACGCACGCTCCCCCTAAAGCGTTGCCGTACCCTCACCTGGACCCTAAACCGTCCCCGTCCCCTAACCCTAACCCTAGCCCGAACCCTAACCCTAACCCTTCCCCGAAGCCTGACCCTCACCCGTCCCCTAATCCTAACCCGTACGCTAACACTAACCCGCGCCCTCACACGCACGCTCCCCCTAAATCGTTGCCGTTCCCTCACCTGGACCCTAAACCTTCCCCATCCCCTAACCCTAACCCTAGCCCGAACCCTAACCCTAACCATTCCCCGAAGCCTGACCCTCACCCGTCCCCTAATCCTAACCCGTATGCTAACACTAACCCGCGCCCTCACACGCACGCTCCCCATAAAGCGTTGCCGTACCCTCACCTGGACCCTAAACCGTCCCCGTCCCCTAACCCTAACCCTAGCCCGAACCCTAACCCTAACCATTCCCCGAAGCCTGACCCTCAACCGTCCCCTAATCCTAACCCGTACGCTAACAGTAACCCGCGCCCTCACACGCACGCTCCCCCTAAAGCGTTGCCGTACCCTCACCTGGACCCGAAACCGTCCCCGTCCCCTAACCCTAACCCTAGCCCGAACCCTAACCCTAACCCTTCCCCGAAGCCTGACCCTCACCCGTCCCCTAATCCTAAGCCGTACGCTAACACTAACCCGCGCCCTCACACGCACGCTCCCCCTAAAGCGTTGCCGTACCCTCACCTGGACCCTAAACCGTCCCCGTCCCCTAACCCTAACCCTAGCCCGAACCCTAACCCTAACCATTCCCCGAAGCCTGACCCTCACCCGTCCCCTAATCCTAAGCCGTACGCTAACACTAACCCGCGCCCTCACACGCACGCTCCCCCTAAAGCGTTGCCGTACCCTCACCTGGACCCTAAACCGTCCCCGTCCCCTAACCCTAACCCTAGCCCGAACCCTAACCCTAACCCTTCCCCGAAGCCTGACCCTCACCCGTCCCCTAATCCTAACCCGTACGCTAACACTAACCCGCGCCCTCACACGCACGCTCCCCCTAAAGCGTTGCCGTACCCTCACCTGGACCCGAAACCGTCCCCGTCCCCTAACCCTAACCCTAGCCCGAACCCTAACCCTAACCCTTCCCCGAAGCCTGACCCACACCCGTCCCCTAATCCTAAGCCGTACGCTAACACTAACCCGCGCCCTCACACGCACGCTCCCCCTAAAGCGTTGCCGTACCCTCACCTGGACCCTAAATCGTCCCCGTCCCCTAACCCTAACCCTAGCCCAAACCCTAACCCTAACCATTCCCCGAAGCCTGACCCTCACCCGTCCCCTAATCCTAAGCCGTACGCTAACACTAACCCGCGCCCTCACACGCACGCTCCCCCTAAAGCGTTGCCGTACCCTCACCTGGACCCTAAACCGTCCCCGTCCCCTAACCCTAACCCTAGCCCGAACCCTAACCCTAACCCTTCCCCGAAGCCTGACCCTCACCCGTCCTCTAATCCTAAGCCGTACGCTAACACTATCCCGCGCCCTCACACGCACGCTCCCCCTAAAGCGTTGCCGTACCCTCACCTGGACCCTAAACCGTCCCCGTCCCCTAACCCTAACCCTAGCCCGAACCCTAACCCTAACCATTCCCCGAAGCCTGACCCTCACCCGTCCCCTAATCCTAACCCGTACGCTAACACTAACCCGCGCCCTCACACGCTCGCTCCCCCTAAAGCGTTGCCGTACCCTCACCTGGACCCTAAACCGTCCCCGTCCCCTAACCCTAACCCTAGCCCGAACCCTAACCCTAACCCTTCCCCGAAGCCTGACCCTCACACGATCCCTAATCCTAACCCGTACGCTAACACTAACCCGCGCCCTCACACGCACGCTCCCCCTAAAGCGTTGCCATACCCTCGCCTGGACCCTAAACCGTTCCCGTCCCCTAACCCTAACCCTAGCCCGAACCCTAACCCTAACCCTTCCCCGAAGCCTGACCCTCACCCGTCCCCTAATCCTAAGCCGTACGCTAACACTAACGCGCGCCCTCACACGCACGCTCCCCCTAAAGCGTTGCCGTACCCTCACCTGGACCCTAAACCGTCCCCGTCCCCTAACCCTAACCCTAGCCCGAACCCTAACCCTAACCCTTCCCCGAAGCCTGACCCTCACCCGTCCCCTAATCCTAAGCCGTATGCTAACACTAACCCGCGCCCTCACACGCACGCTCCCCCTAAAGCGTTGCCGTACCCTCACCCGGACCCGAAACCGTCCCCGTCCCCTAACCCTAACCCTAGCCCGAACCCTAACCCTAACCCTTCCCCGAAGCCTGACCCTCACCCGTCCCCTAATCCTAACCCGTACGCTAACACTAACCCGCGCCCTCACCCGCACGCTCCCCCTAAATCGTTGCCGTTCCCTCACCTGGACCCTAAACCTTCCCCATCCCCTAACCCTAACCCTAGCCCGAACCCTAACCCTAACCCTTCCCCGAAGCCTGACCCTCACCCGTGCCCTAATCCTAACCCGTACGCTAACACTACCCCGCGCCCTCACACGCACGCTCCCCCTAAAGCGTTGCCGTACCCTCACCTGGACCCTAAACCGTCCCCGTCCCCTAACCCTAACCCTAGCCCGAACCCTAACCCTAACCCTTCCCCGAAGCCTGACCCTCACCCGTCCCCTAATCCTAACCGTACTCTAACACTACCCAGCGCCCTCACACGCACGCTCCCCCTAAAGCATTGCCGTACCCTCACCTGGACCCTAAACCGTCCCCGTCCCCTAACCCTAACCCTAGCCCGAACCCTAACCCTAACCCTTCCCCGAAGCCTGACCCTCACACGTCCCCTAATCCTAACCCGTACGCTAACACTAACCCGCACCCTCACACGCACGCTCCCCCTAAAGCGTTGCCGTACCCTCACCTGGACCCTAAACCGTCCCCATCCCCTAACCCTAACCCTAGCCCGAACCCTAACCCTAACCCTTCCCCGAAGCCTGACCCTCACCCGTCCCCTAATCCTAACCCGTACGCTAACACTAACCCGCGCCCTCACACGCACGCTCCCCCTAAAGCGTTGCCGTACCCTCACCTGGACCCTAAACCGTCCCCGTCCCCTAACCCTAACCCTAGCCCGAACCCTAACCCTAACCCTTCCCCGAAGCCTGACCCTCACCCGTCCCCTAATCCTAAGCCGTATGCTAACACTAACCCGCGCCCTCACACACACGCTCCCCCTAAAGCGTTGCCGTACCCTCACCTGGACCCGAAACCGTCCCCGTCCCCTAACCCTAACCCTAGCCCGAACCCTAACCCTAACCCTTCCCCGAAGCCTGACCCTCACCCGTCCCCTAATCCTAACCCGTACGCTAACACTAACCCGCGCCCTCACACGCACGCTCCCCATAAATCGTTGCCGTTCCCTCACCTGGACCCTAAACCTTCCCCATCCCCTAACCCTAACCCTAGCCCGAACCCTAACCCTAACCATTCCCCGAAGCCTGACCCTCACCCGTCCCCTAATCCTAACCCGTACGCTAACACTAACCCGCGCCCTCACACGCACGCTCCCCCTAAAGCGTTGCCGTACCCTCACCTGGACCCTAAACCGTCCCCGTCCCCTAACCCTAACCCTAGCCCGAACCCTAACCCTAACCATTCCCCGAAGCCTGACCCTCACCCGTCCCCTAATCCTAACCCGTACGCTAACAGTAACCCGCGCCCTCACACGCACGCTCCCCCTAAACCGTTGCCGTACCCTCACCTGGACCCGAAACCGTCCCCGTCCCCTAACCCTAACCCTAGCCCGAACCCTAACCCTAACCCTTCCCCGAAGCCTGACCCTCACCCGTCCCCTAATCCTAAGCCGTACGCTAACACTAACCCGCGCCCTCACACGCACGCTCCCCCTAAAGCGTTGCCGTACCCTCACCTGGACCCTAAACCGTCCCCGTCCCCTAACCCTAACCCTAGCCCGAACCCTAACCCTAACCCTTCCCCGAAGCCTGACCCTCACCCGTCCCCTAATCCTAAGCCGTATGCTAACACTAACCCGCGCCCTCACACGCACGCTCCCCCTAAAGCGTTGCCGTACCCTCACCCGGACCCGAAACCGTCCCCGTCCCCTAACCCTAACCCTAGCCCGAACCCTAACCCTAACCCTTCCCCGAAGCCTGACCCTCACCCGTCCCCTAATCCTAACCCGTACGCTAACACTAACCCGCGCCCTCACACGCACGCTCCCCCTAAATCGTTGCCGTTCCCTCACCTGGACCCTAAACCTTCCCCATCCCCTAACCCTAACCCTAGCCCGAACCCTAACCCTAACCATTCCCCGAAGCCTGACCCTCACCCGTCCCCTAATCCTAACCCGTACGCTAACACTAACCCGCGCCCTCACACGCACGCTCCCCCTAAAGCGTTGCCGTACCCTCACCTGGACCCTAAACCGTCCCCGTCCCCTAACCCTAACCCTAGCCCGAACCCTAACCCTAACCCTTCCCCGAAGCCTGACCCTCACCCGTCCCCTAATCCTAACCCGTACGCTAACACTAACACGCACCCTCACACGCACGCTCCCCCTAAAGCTTTGCCGTACCCTCACCTGGACCCGAAACCGTCCCCGTCCCCTAACCCTAACCCTAGCCCGAACCCTAACCCTAACCCTTCCCCGAAGCCTGACCCTCACCCGTCCCCTAATCCTAACCCGTACGCTAACACTAACCCGCGCCCTCACACGCACGCTCCCCCTAAAGCGTTGCCGTACCCTCACCTGGACCCTAAACCTTCCCCGTCCCCTAACCCTAACCCTAGCCCGAACCCTAACCCTAACCCTTCCCCGAAGCCTGACCCTCACCCGTCTCCTAATCCTAAGCCGTACGCTAACACTAACCCGCGCCCTCACACGCACGCTCCCCCTAAAGCGTTGCCGTACCCTCACCTGGACCCTAAATCGTCCCCGTCCCCTAACCCTAACCCTAGCCCGAACCCTAACCCTAACCCTTCCCCGAAGCCTGACCCTCACCCGTCCCCTAATCCTAAGCCGTACGCTAACACTAACCCGCGCCCTCACACGCACGCTCCCCCTAAAGCGTTGCCGTACCCTCACCTGGACCCTAAACCGTCCCCGTCCCCTAACCCTAACCCTAGCCCGAACCCTAACCCTAACCCTTCCCCGAAGCCTGACCCTCACCCGTCCTCTAATCCTAAGCCGTACGCTAACACTATCCCGCGCCCTCACACGCACGCTCCCCCTAAAGCGTTGCCGTACCCTCACCTGGACCCTAAACCGTCCCCGTCCCCTAACCCTAACCCTAGCCCGAACCCTAACCCTAACCATTCCCCGAAGCCTGACCCTCACCCGTCCCCTAATCCTAACCCGTACGCTAACACTAACCCGCGCCCTCACACGCACGCTCCCCCTAAAGCGTTGCCGTACCCTCACCTGGACCCTAAACCGTCCCCGTCCCCTAACCCTAACCCTAGCCCGAACCCTAACCCTAACCCTTCCCCGAAGCCTGACCCTCACCCGACCCCTAATCCTAACCCGTACGCTAACACTAACCCGCGCCCTCACACGCACGCTCCCCCTAAAGCGTTGCCGTACCCTCGCCTGGACCCTAAACCGTTCCCGTGACCTAACCCTAACCCTAGCCCGAACCCTAACCCTAACCCTTCCCCGAAGCCTGACCGTCACCCGTCCCCTAATCCTAAGCCGTACGCTAACACTAACGCGCGCCCTCACACGCACGCTCCCCCTAAAGCGTTGCCGTACCCTCACCTGGACCCTAAACCGTCCCCGTCCCCTAACCCTCACCCTAGCCCGAACCCTAACCCTTCCCCGAAGCCTGACCCTCACCCGTCCCCTAATCCTAAGCCGTATGCTAACACTAACCCGCGCCCTCACACGCACGCTCCCCCTAAAGCGTTGCCGTACCCTCACCCGGACCCGAAACCGTCCCCGTCCCCTAACCCTAACCCTAGCCCGAACCCTAACCCTAACCCTTCCCCGAAGCCTGACCCTCACCCGTCCCCTAATCCTAACCCGTACGCTAACACTAACCCGCGCCCTCACCCGCACGCTCCCCCTAAATCGTTGCCGTTCCCTCACCTGGACCCTAAACCTTCCCCATCCCCTAACCCTAACCCTAGCCCGAACCCTAACCCTAACCATTCCCCGAAGCCTGACCCTCACCCGTCCCCTAATCCTAACCCGTACGCTAACACTAACCCGCGCCCTCACACGCACGCTCCCCCTAAAGCGTTGCCGTACCCTCACCTGGACCCTAAACCGTCCCCGTCCCCTAACCCTAACCCTAGCCCGAACCCTAACCCTAACCCTTCCCCGAAGCCTGACCCTCACCCGTCCCCTAATCCTAACCCGTACGCTAACACTAACCCGCGCCCTCACACGCACGCTCCCCCTAAAGCGTTGCCGTACCCTCACCTGGACCCTAAACCTTCCCCGTCCCCTAACCCTAACCCTAGCCCGAACCCTAACCCTAACCCTTCCCCGAAGCCTGACCCTCACCCGTCTCCTAATCCTAACCCGTACGCTAACACTAACCCGCGCCCTCACACGCATGCTCCCCCTAAAGCGTTGCCGTACCCTCACCTGGACCCTAAACCGTCCCCGTCCCCTAACCCTAACCCTAGCCCGAACCCTAACCCTAACCCTTCCCCGAAGCCTGACCCTCACCCGTCCCCTAATCCTAACCCGTACGCTAACACTAACCCGCGCCCTCACACGCACGCTCCCCCTAAAGCGTTGCCGTACCCTCACCTGGACCCGAAACCGTCCCCGTCCCCTAACCCTAACCCTAGCCCGAACCCTAACCCTAACCCTTCCCCGAAGCCTGACCCACACCCGTCCCCTAATCCTAAGCCGTACGCTAACACTAACCCGCGCCCTCACACGCACGCTCCCCCTAAAGCGTTGCCGTACCCTCACCTGGACCCTAAATCGTCCCCGTCCCCTAACCCTAACCCTAGCCCGAACCCTAACCCTAACCCTTCCCCGAAGCCTGACCCTCACCCGTCCCCTAATCCTAAGCCGTACGCTAACACTAACCCGCGCCCTCACACGCACGCTCCCCCTAAAGCGTTGCTGTACCCTCACCTGGACCCTAAACCGTCCCCGTCCCCTAACCCTAACCCTAGCCCGAACCCTAACCCTAACCCTTCCCCGAAGCCTGACCCTCACCCGTCCTCTAATCCTAAGCCGTACGCTAACACTATCCCGCGCCCTCACACGCACGCTCCCCCTAAAGCGTTGCCGTACCCTCACCTGGACCCTAAACCGTCCCCGTCCCCTAACCCTAACCCTAGCCCGAACCCTAACCCTAACCATTCCCCGAAGCCTGACCCTCACCCGTCCCCTAATCCTAACCCGTACGCTAACACTAACCCGCGCCCTCACACGCACGCTCCCCCTAAAGCGTTGCCGTACCCTCACCTGGACCCTAAACCGTCCCCGTCCCCTAACCCTAACCCTAGCCCGAACCCTAACCCTAACCCTTCCCCGAAGCCTGACCCTCACCCGTCTCCTAATCCTAACCCGTACGCTAACACTAACCCGCGCCCTCACACGCACGCTCCCCCTAAAGCGTTGCCGTACCCTCGCCTGGACCCTAAACCGTTCCCGTCCCCTAACCCTAACCCTAGCCCGAACCCTAACCCTAACCCTTCCCCGAAGCCTGACCGTCACCCGTCCCCTAATCCTAAGCCGTACGCTAACACTAACGCGCGCCCTCACACGCACGCTCCCCCTAAAGCGTTGCCGTACCCTCACCTGGACCCTAAACCGTCCCCGTCCCCTAACCCTAACCCTAGCCCGAACCCTAACCCTAACCCTTCCCCGAAGCATGACCCTCACCCGTCCCCTAATCCTAAGCCGTATGCTAACACTAACCCGCGCCCTCACACGCACGCTCCCCCTAAAGCGTTGCCGTACCCTCACCCGGACCCGAAACCGTCCCCGTCCCCTAACCCTAACCCTAGCCCGAACCCTAACCCTAACCCTTCCCCGAAGCCTGACCCTCACCCGTCCCCTAATCCTAACACGTACGCTAACACTAACCCGCGCCCTCACCCGCACGCTCCCCCTAAATCGTTGCCGTTCCCTCACCTGGACCCTAAACCTTCCCCATCCCCTAACCCTAACCCTAGCCCGAACCCTAACCCTAACCATTCCCCGAAGCCTGACCCTCACCCGTCCCCTAATCCTAACCCGTACGCTAACACTAACCCGCGCCCTCACACGCACGCTCCCCCTAAAGCGTTGCCGTACCCTCACCTGGACCCTAAACCGTCCCCGTCCCCTAACCCTAACCCTAGCCCGAACCCTAACCCTAACCCTTCCCCGAAGCCTGACCCACACCCGTCCCCTAATCCTAACCCGTACGCTAACACTAACCCGCGCCCTCACACGCACGCTCCCCCTAAAGCGTTGCCGTACCCTCACCTGGACCCTAAACCGTCCCCGTCCCTTAACCCTAACCCTAGCCCGAACCCTAACCCTAACCCTTCCCCGAAGCCTGACCCTCACCCGTCCCCTAATCCTAACCCGTACGCTAACACTAACCCGCGCCCTCACACGCACGCTCCCCCTAAAGCGTTGCCGTACCCTCACCTGGACCCTAAACCGTCCCCGTCCCCTAACCCTTACCCTAGCCCGAACCCTAACCCTAACCCTTCCCCGAAGCCTGACCCTCACCCGTCCCCGAATCCTAACCCGTACGCTAACACTAACCCGCGCCCTCACACGCACGCTTCCCCTAAAGCGTTGCCGTACCCTCACCTGGACCCTAAACCGTCCCCGTCCCCTAACCCTAACCCTAGCCCAAACCCTAACCCTAACCCTTCCCCGAAGCCTGACCCTCACCCGTCCCCTAATCTTAACCCGTACGCTAACACTAACCCGCGCCCTCACACGCACGCTCCCCCTAAAGCGTTGCCGTACCCTCACCTGGAACCTAAACCGTCCCCGTCCCCTAACCCTAACCCTAGCCCGAACCCTAACCCTAACCCTTCCCCGAAGCCTGACCCTCACCCGTCCCCTAATCCTAACCCGTACGCTAACACTACCCCGCGCCCTCACACGCACGCTCCCCCTAAAGCGTTGCCATACCCTCACCTGGACACTAAACCGTCCCCTAATCCTAAGCCGTACGCTAACACTAACCCGCGCCCTCACACGCACGCTCCCCCTAAAGCGTTGCCGTACCCTCACCTGGACCCTAAACCGTCCCCGTCCCCTAACCCTAACCCTAGCCCGAACCCTAACCCTAACCCTTCCCCGAAGCCTGACCCTCACCCGTCCCCTAATCCTAAGCCGTATGCTAACACTAACCCGCGCCCTCACACGCACGCTCCCCCTAAAGCGTTGCCGTACCCTCACCCGGACCCGAAACCGTCCCCGTCCCCTAACCCTAACCCTAGCCCGAACCCTAACCCTAACCCTTCCCCGAAGCCTGACCCTCACCCGTCCCCTAATCCTAACCCGTACGCTAACACTAACCCGCGCCCTCACACGCACGCTCCCCCTAAATCGTTGCCGTTCCCTCACCTGGACCCTAATCCTTCCCCATCCCCTAACCCTAACCCTAGCCCGAACCCTAACCCTAACCATTCCCCGAAGCCTGACCCTCACCCGTCCCCTAATCCTAACCCGTACGCTAACACTAACCCGCGCCCTCACACGCACGCTCCCCCTAAAGCGTTGCCGTACCCTCACCTGGACCCTAAACCGTCCCCGTCCCCTAACCCTAACCCTAGCCCGAACCCTAACCCTAACCCTTCCCCGAAGCCTGACCCTCACCCGTCCCCTAATCCTAACCCGTACGCTAACACTAACACGCACCCTCACACGCACGCTCCCCCTAAAGCTTTGCCGTACCCTCACCTGGACCCGAAACCGTCCCCGTCCCCTAACCCTAACCCTAGCCCGAACCCTAACCCTAACCCTACCCCGAAGCCTGACCCTCACCCGTCCCCTAATCCTAACCCGTACGCTAACACTAACCCGCGCCCTCACATGCACGCTCCCCCTAAAGCGTTGCCGTACCCTCACCTGGACCCTAAACCTTCCCCGTCCCCTAACCCTAACCCTAGCCCGAACCCTAACCCTAACCCTTCCCCGAAGCCTGACCCTCACCCGTCTCCTAATCCTAACCCGTACGCTAACACTAACCCGCGCCCTCACACGCACGCTCCCCCTAAAGCGTTGCCGTACCCTCACCTGGACCCGAAACCGTCCCCGTCCCCTAACCCTAACCCTAGCCCGAACCCTAACCCTAACCCTTCCCCGAAGCCTGACCCTCACCCGTCCCCTAATCCTAACCCGTACGCTAACACTAACCCGCGCCTTCACACGCACGCTCCCCCTAAAGCGTTGCCGTACCCTCACCTGGACCCGAAACCGTCCCCGTCCCCTAACCCTAACCCTAGCCCGAACCCTAACCCTAACCCTTCCCCGAAGCCTGACCCACACCCGTCCCCTAATCCTAAGCCGTACGCTAACACTAACCCGCGCCCTCACACGCACGCTCCCCCTAAAGCGTTGCCGTACCCTCACCTGGACCCTAAATCGTCCCCGTCCCCTAACCCTAACCCTAGCCCGAACCCTAACCCTAACCCTTCCCCGAAGCCTGACCCTCACCCGTCCCCTAATCCTAAGCCGTACGCTAACACTAACCCGCGCCCTCACACGCACGCTCCCCCTAAAGCGTTGCCGTACCCTCACCTGGACCCTAAACCGTCCCCGTCCCCTAACCCTAACCCTAGCCCGAACCCTAACCCTAACCCTTCCCCGAATCCTGACCCTCACCCGTCCTCTAATCCTAAGCCGTACGCTAACACTATCCCGCGCCCTCACACGCACGCTCCCCCTAAAGCGTTGCCGTACCCTCACCTGGACCCTAAACCGTCCCCGTCCCCTAACCCTAACCCTAGCCCGAACCCTAACCCTAACCATTCCCCGAAGCCGGACCCTCACCCGTCCCCTAATCCTAACCCGTACGCTAACACTAACCCGCGCCCTAACACGCACGCTCCCCCTAAAGCGTTGCCGTACCCTCACCTGGACCCTAAACCCTCCCCGTCCCCGAACCCTAACCCTAGCCCGAACCCTAACCCTAACCCTTCCCCGAAGCCTGACCCTCACCCGTCCCCTAATCCTAAGCCGTACGCTAACACTAACCCGCGCCCTCACACGCACGCTCCCCCTAAAGCGTTGCCGTACCCTCGCCTGGACCCTAAACCGTTCCCGTCCCCTAACCCTAACCCTAGCCCGAACCCTAACCCTAACCCTTCCCCGAAGCCTGACCCTCACCCGTCCCCTAATCCTAAGCCGTACGCTAACACTAACGCGCGCCCTCACACGCACGCTCCCCCTAAAGCGTTGCCGTACCCTCACCTGGACCCTAAACCGTCCCCGTCCCCTAACCCTAACCCTAGCCCGAACCCTAACCCTAACCCTTCCCCGAAGCCTGACCCTCACCCGTCCCCTAATCCTAAGCCGTATGCTAACACTAACCCGCGCCCTCACACGCACGCTCCCCCTAAAGCGTTGCCGTACCCTCACCCGGACCCGAAACCGTCCCCGTCCCCGTCCCCTAACCCTAGCCCGAACCCTAACCCTAACCCTTCCCCGAAGCTTGACCCTCACCCGTCCCCTAATCCTAACCCGTACGCTAACACTAACCCGCGCCCTCACCCGCACGCTCCCCCTAAATCGTTGCCGTTCCCTCACCTGGACCCTAAACCTTCCCCATCCCCTAACCCTAACCCGAACCCTAACCCTAACCATTCCCCGAAGCCTGACCCTCACCCGTCCCCTAATCCTAACCCGTACGCTAACACTAACCCGCGCCCTCACACGCACGCTCCCCATAAAGCGTTGCCGTACCCTCACCTGGACCCTAAACCGTCCCCGTCCCCTAACCCTAACCCTAGCCCGAACCCTAACCCTAACCCTTCCCCGAAGCCTGACCCTCACCCGTCCCCTAATCCTAACTCGTACGCTAACAATAACACGCACCCTCACACGCACGCTCCCCCTAAAGCTTTGCCGTACCCTCACCTGGACCCGAAACCGTCCCCGTCCCCTAACCCTAACCCTAGACCGAACCCTAACCCTAACCCTTCCCCGAAACCTGACCCTCACCCGTCTCCTAATTCTAACCCGTACGCTAACACTAACCCGCGCCCTCACACGCACGCTCCCCCTAAAGCGTTGCCGTACCCTCACCTGGACCCTAAACCGTCCCCGTCCCCTAACCCTAACCCTAGCCCGAACCCTAACCCTAACCCTTCCCCGAAGCCTGACCCTCACCCGTCCCTTAATCCTAACCCGTACGCTAACACTAACCCGCGCCCTCACACGCACGCTCCCCCTAAAGCGTTGCCGTACCCTCACCTGGACCCTAAATCGTCCCCGTCCCCTAACCCTAACCCTAGCCCGAACCCTAACCCTAACCCTTCCCCGAAGCCTGACCCTCACCCGACCCCTAATCCTAACCCGTACGCTAACACTAACCCGCGCCCTCACACGCACGCTCCCCCTAAAGCGTTGCCGTACCCTCGCCTGGACCCTAAACCGTTCCCGTCCCCTAACCCTAACCCTAGCCCGAACCCTAACCCTAACCCTTCCCCGAAGCCTGACCCACACCCGTCCCCTAATCCTAAGCCGTACGCTAACACTAACCCGCGCCCTCACACGCACGCTCCCCCTAAACCGTTGCCGTACCCTCACCTGGACCCTAAACCGTCCCCGTCCCTTAACCCTAACCCTAGCCCGAACCCTAACCCTAACACTTCCCCGAAGCCTGACCCTCACCCGTCCCCTAATCCTAACCCGTACGCTAACACTAACCCGCGCCCTCACACGCACGCTCCCCCTAAAGCGTTGCCGTACCCTCACCTGGACCCTAAACCGTCCCCGTCCCCTAACCCTAACCCTAGCCCGAACCCTAACCCTAACCCTTCCCCGAAGCCTGACACTCAACCGTCCCCTAATCCTAACGCGTACGCTAACACTAACCCGCGCCCTCACACGCACGCTCCCCCTAAAGCGTTGCCGTACCCTCACCTGGACCCTAAACCGTCCCCGTCCCCTAACCCTAACCCTAGCCCGAACCCTAACCCTAACCCTTCCCCGAAGCCTGACCCTCACCCGTCCCCTAATCCTAAGCCGTACGCTAACACTAACGCGCGCCCTCACACGCACGCTCCCCCTAAAGCGTTGCCGTACCCTCACCTGGACCCTAAACCGTCCCCGTCCCCTAACCCTAACCCTAGCCCGAACCCTAACCCTAAACCTTCCCCGAAGCCTGACCCTCACCCGTCCCCTAAACCTAACCCGTACGCTAACACTAACCCACACCCTCACACGCACGCTCACCCTAAAGCGTTGCCGTACCCTCACCTGGACCCTAAACCGTCCCCGTCCCCTAACCCTAACCCTAGCCCGAACCCTAACCCTAACCCTTCCCCGAAGCCTGACCCTCACCCGTCCCCTAATCCTAAGCCGTACGCTAACACTAACCCGCGCCCTCACACGCACGCTCCCCCTAAAGCGTTGCCGTACCCTCACCTGGACCCTAAACCGTCCCCGTCCCCTAACCCTAACCCTAGCCCGAACCCTAACCCTAACCCTTCCCCGAAGCCTGACCCTCACCCGTCCCCTAATCCTAACCCGTACGCTAACACTAACCCGCGCCCTCACACGCACGCTCCCCCTAAAGCGTTGCCGTACCCTCACCTGGACCCGAAACCGTCCCCGTCCCCTAACCCTAACCCTAGCCCGAACCCTAACCCTAAACCTTCCCCGAAGCCTGACCCTCACCCGTCCCCTAATCCTAAGCCGTACGCTAACACTAATCCGCGCCCTCACACGCACGCTCCCCCTAAAGCATTGCCGTACCCTCACCTGGACCCTAAATCGTCCCCGTCCCCTAACCCTAACCCTAGCCCGAACCCTAACCCTAACCCTTCCCCGAAGCCTGACCCTCACCCGTCCCCTAATCCTAAGCCGTACGCTAACACTAACCCGCGCCCTCACACGCACGCTCCCCCTAAAGCGTTGCCGTACCCTCACCTGGACCCGAAACCGTCCCCGTCCCCTAACCCTAACCCTAGCCCGAACCCTAACCCTAACCCTTCCCCGAAGCCTGACCCTCACCCGTCCCCTAATCCTAACCCGTACGCTAACACTAACCCGCGCCCTCACACGCACGCTCCCCCTAAATCGTTGCCGTTCCCTCACCTGGACCCTAAACCTTCCCCATCCCCTAACCCTAACCCTAGCCCGAACCCTAACCCTAACCATGCCCCGAAGCCTGACCCTCACCCGTCCCCTAATCCTAACCCGTACGCTAACACTAACCCGCGCCCTCACACGCACGCTCCCCCTAAAACGTTGCCGTACCCTCACCTGGACCCTAAACCGTCCCCGTCCCCTAACCCTAACCCTAGCCCGAACCCTAACACTAACCCTTCCCCGAAGCGTGACCCTCACCCGTCCCCTAATCCTAACCCGTACGCTAACACTAACACGGGCCCTCACACGCACGCTCCCCCTAAAGCTTTTACGTACCCTCACCTGGACCCGAAACCGTCCCCGTCCCCTAACCCTAACCCTAGCCCGAACCCTAACCCTAACCCTTCCCCGAAGCCTGACCCTCACCCGTCCCCTAATCCTAACCCGTACGCTAACACTAACCCACGCGCTCACACGCACGCTCCCCCTAAAGCATTGCCGTACCCTCACCTGGACCCTAAACCGTCCCCGTCCCCTAACCCTAACCCTAGCCCGAACCCTAACCCTAACCCTTCCCCGAAGCCTGACCCTCACCCGTCTCCTAATCCTAACCCGTACGCTAACACTAACCCGCGCCCTCACACGCACGCTCCCCCTAAAGCGTTGCCGTACCCTCACCTGGACCCTAAACCGTCCCCGTCCCCTAACCCTAACCCTAGCCCGAACCCTAACCCTAACCCTTCCCCGAAGCCTGACCCTCACCCGTCCCCTAATCCTAACCCGTACGCTAACACTAACCCGTGCCCTCACACGCACGCTCCCCCTAAAGCGTTGCCGTACCCTCACCTGGACCCGAAACCGTCCCCGTCCCCTAACCCTAACCCTAGCCCGAACCCTAACCCTAACCCTTCCCCGAAGCCTGACCCTCACCCGTCCCCTAATCCTAAGCCGTACGTTAACACTAACCCGCGCCCTCACACGCACGCTCCCCCTAAAGCGTTGCCGTACCCTCACCTGGACCCTAAATCGTCCCCGTCCCCTAACCCTAACCCTAGCCCGAACCCTAACCCTAACCCTTCCCCGAAGCCTGACCCTCACCCGTCCCCTAATCCTAAGCCGTACGCTAACACTAACCCGCGCCCTCACACGCACGCTCCCCCTAAAGCGTTGCCGTACCCTCACCTGGACCCTAAACCGTCCCCGTCCCCTAACCCTAACCCTAGCCCGAACCCTAACCCTAACCCTTCCCCGAAGCCTGACCCTCACCCGTCCCCTAATCCTAAGCCGTACGCTAACACTAACCCGCACCCTCACACGCACGCTCCCCCTAAAGCGTTGCCGTACCCTCACCTGGACCCTAAACCGTCCCCGTCCCCTAACCCTATCCCTAGCCCGAACCCTAACCCTCACCCTTCCCCGAAGCCTGACCCTCACCCGTCCCCTAATCATAACCCGTACGCTAACACTAAGCCGCGCCCTCACACGCACGCTCCCCCTAAAGCATTGCCGTACCCTCACCTGGACCCCAAACCGTCCCTGTCCCCTAACCCTAACCCTAGACCGAACCCTAACCCTAACCCTTCCCCGAAGCCTGACCCTCACCCGTCCCCTAATCCTAAGCCGTACGCTAACACTAACCCACGCCCTCACACGCACGCTCCCCCTAAAGCGTTGCCGTACCCTCACCTGGACCCTAAACCGTCCCCGTCCCCTAACCCTAACCCTAGCCCGAACCCTAACCCTAACCCTTCCCCGAAGCCTGACCCTCACCCGTCCCCTAATCCTAACCCGTACGCTAACACTAACCCGCGCCCTCACACGCACGCTCCCCCTAAAGCGTTGCCGTACCCTCACCTGGACCCTAAACCGTCCCCGTCCCCTAACCCTAACCCTAGCCCGAACCCTAACCCTAACCCTTCCCCGAAGCCTGACCCACACCCGTCCCCTAATCCTAAGCCGTACGCTAACACTAACCCGCGCCCTCACACGCACGCTCCCCCTAAAGCGTTGCCGTACCCTCACCTGGACCCTAAATCGTCCCCGTCCCCTAACCCTAACCCTAGCCCGAACCCTAACCCTAACCCTTCCCCGAAGCCTGACCCTCACCCGTCCCCTAATCCTAACCCGTACGCTAACACTAACCCGCGCCCTCACACGCACGCTCCCCCTAAAGCGTTGCCGTACCCTCACCTGGACCCGAAACCGTCCCCGTCCCCTAACCCTAACCCTAGCCCGAACCCTAACCCTAACCCTTCCCCGAAGCCTGACCCACACCCGTCCCCTAATCCTAAGCCGTACGCTAACACTAACCCGCGCCCTCACACGCACGCTCCCCCTAAAGCGTTGCCGTACCCTCACCTGGACCCTAAACCGTCCCCGTCCCCTAACCCTAACCCTAGCCCGAACACTAACCCTAACCATTCCCCGAAGCCGGACCCTCACCCGTCCCCTAATCCTAACCCGTACGCTAACACTAACCCGCGCCCTCACACGCACGCTCCCCCTAAAGCGTTGCCGTACCCTCACCTGGACCCTAAACCGTCCCCGTCCCCGAACCCTAACCCTAGCCCGAACCCTAACCCTAACCCTTCCCCGAAGCCTGACCCTCACCCGTCCCCTAATCCTAAGCCGTACGCTAACACTAACCCGCGCCCTCACACGCACGCTCCCCCTAAAGCGTTGCCGTACCCTCGCCTGGACCCTAAACCGTTCCCGTCCCCTAACCCTAACCCTAGCCCGAACCCTAACCCTAACCCTTCCCCGAAGCCTGACCCTCACCCGTCCCCTAATCCTAAGCCGTACGCTAACACTAACGCGCGCCCTCACACGCACGCTCCCCCTAAAGCGTTGCCGTACCCTCACCTGGACCCTAAACCGTCCCCGTCCCCTAACCCTAACCCTAGCCCGAACCCTAACCCTAACCCTTCCCCGAAGCCTGACCCTCACCCGTCCCCTAATCCTAAGCCGTATGCTAACACGAACCCGCGCCCTCACACGCACGCTCCCCCTAAAGCGTTGCCGTACCCTCACCCGGACCCGAAACCGTCCCCGTCCCCGTCCCCTAACCCTAGCCCGAACCCTAACCCTAACCCTTCCCCGAAGCTTGACCCTCACCCGTCCCCTAATCCTAACCCGTACGCTAACACTAACCCGCGCCCTCACCCGCACGCTCCCCCTAAATCGTTGCCGTTCCCTCACCTGGACCCTAAACCTTCCCCATCCCCTAACCCTAACCCGAACCCTAACCCTAACCATTCCCCGAAGCCTGACCCTCACCCGTCCCCTAATCCTAACCCGTACGCTAACACTAACCCGCGCCCTCACACGCACGCTCCCCATAAAGCGTTGCCGTACCCTCACCTGGACCCTAAACCGTCCCCGTCCCCTAACCCTAACCCTAGCCCGAACCCTAACCCTAACCCTTCCCCGAAGCCTGACCCTCACCCGTCCCCTAATCCTAACCCGTACGCTAACAATAACACGCACCCTCACACGCACGCTCCCCCTAAAGCTTTGCCGTACCCTCACCTGGACCCGAAACCGTCCCCGTCCCCTAACCCTAACCCTAGCCCGAACCCTAACCCTAACCCTTCCCCGAAACCTGACCCTCACCCGTCTCCTAATTCTAACCCGTACGCTAACACTAACCCGCGCCCTCACACGCACGCTCCCCCTAAAGCGTTGCCGTACCCTCACCTGGACCCTAAACCGTCCCCGTCCCCTAACCCTAACCCTAGCCCGAACCCTAACCCTAACCCTTCCCCGAAGCCTGACCCTCACCCGTCCCTTAATCCTAACCCGTACGCTAACACTAACCCGCGCCCTCACACGCACGCTCCCCCTAAAGCGTTGCCGTACCCTCACCTGGACCCTAAATCGTCCCCGTCCCCTAACCCTAACCCTAGCCCGAACCCTAACCCTAACCCTTCCCCGAAGCCTGACCCTCACCCGACCCCTAATCCTAACCCGTACGCTAACACTAACCCGCGCCCTCACACGCACGCTCCCCCTAAAGCGTTGCCGTACCCTCGCCTGGACCCTAAACCGTTCCCGTCCCCTAACCCTAACCCTAGCCCGAACCCTAACCCTAACCCTTCCCCGAAGCCTGACCCACACCCGTCCCCTAATCCTAAGCCGTACGCTAACACTAACCCGCGCCCTCACACGCACGCTCCCCCTAAACCGTTGCCGTACCCTCACCTGGACCCTAAACCGTCCCCGTCCCTTAACCCTAACCCTAGCCCGAACCCTAACCCTAACACTTCCCCGAAGCCTGACCCTCACCCGTCCCCTAATCCTAACCCGTACGCTAACACTAACCCGCGCCCTCACACGCACGCTCCCCCTAAAGCGTTGCCGTACCCTCACCTGGACCCTAAACCGTCCCCGTCCCCTAACCCTAACCCTAGCCCGAACCCTAACCCTAACCCTTCCCCGAAGCCTGACACTCAACCGTCCCCTAATCCTAACGCGTACGCTAACACTAACCCGCGCCCTCACACGCACGCTCCCCCTAAAGCGTTGCCGTACCCTCACCTGGACCCTAAACCGTCCCCGTCCCCTAACCCTAACCCTAGCCCGAACCCTAACCCTAACCCTTCCCCGAAGCCTGACCCTCACCCATCCCCTAATCCTAAGCCGTACGCTAACACTAACGCGCGCCCTCACACGCACGCTCCCCCTAAAGCGTTGCCGTACCCTCACCTGGACCCTAAACCGTCCCCGTCCCCTAACCCTAACCCTAGCCCGAACCCTAACCCTAACCCTTCCCCGAAGCCTGACCCTCACCCGTCCCCTAAACCTAACCCGTACGCTAACACTAACCCACGCCCTCACACGCACGCTCACCCTAAAGCGTTGCCGTACCCTCACCTGGACCCTAAACCGTCCCCGTCCCCTAACCCTAACTCTAGCCCGAACCCTAATCCTAACCCTTCCCCGAAGCCTGACCCTCACCCGTCCCCTAATCCTAAGCCGTACGCTAACACTAACCCGCGCCCTCACACGCACGCTCCCCCTAAAGCGTTGCCGTAACCTCACCTGGACCCTAAACCGTCCCCGTCCCCTAACCCTAACCCTAGCCCGAACCCTAACCCTAACCCTTCCCCGAAGCCTGACCCTCACCCGTCCCCTAATCCTAACCCGTACGCTAACACTAACCCGCGCCCTCACACGCACGCTCCCCCTAAAGCGTTGCCGTACCCTCACCTGGACCCGAAACCGTCCCCGTCCCCTAACCCTAACCCTAGCCCGAACCCTAACCCTAACCCTTCCCCGAAGCCTGACCCTCACCCGTCCCCTAATCCTAAGCCGTACGCTAACACTAACCCGCGCCCTCACATGCACGCTCCCCCTAAAGCATTGCCGTACCCTCACCTGGACCCTAAATCGTCCCCGTCCCCTAACCCTAACCCTAGTCTGAACCCTAACCCTAACCCTTCCCCGAAGCCTGACCCTCACCCGTCCCCTAATCCTAAGCCGTACGCTAACACTAACCCGCGCCCTCACACGCACGCTCCCCCTAAAGCGTTGCCGTACCCTCACCTGGACCCGAAACCGTCCCCGTCCCCTAACCCTAACCCTAGCCCGAACCCTAACCCTAACCCTTCCCCGAAGCCTGACCCTCACCCGTCCCCTAATCCTAACCCGTACGCTAACACTAACCCGCGCCCTCACACGCACGCTCCCCCTAAATCGTTGCCGTTCCCTCACCTGGACCCTAAACCTTCCCCATCCCCTAACCCTAACCCTAGCCCGAACCCTAACCCTAACCATGCCCCGAAGCCTGACCCTCACCCGTCCCCTAATCCTAACCCGTACGCTAACACTAACCCGCGCCCTCACACGCACGCTCCCCCTAAAACGTTGCCGTACCCTCACCTGGACCCTAAACCGTCCCCGTCCCCTAACCCTAACCCTAGCCCGAACACTAACACTAACCCTTCCCCGAAGCGTGACCCTCACCCGTCCCCTAATCCTAACCCGTACGCTAACACTAACACGGGCCCTCACACGCACGCTCCCCCTAAAGCTTTTACGTACCCTCACCTGGACCCGAAACCGTCCCCGTCCCCTAACCCTAACCCTAGCCCGAACCCTAACCCTAACCCTTCCCCGAAGCCTGACCCTCACCCGTCCCCTAATCCTAACCCGTACGCTAACACTAACCCACGCGCTCACACGCACGCTCCCCCTAAAGCGTTGCCGTACCCTCACCTGGACCCTAAACCGTCCCCGTCCCCTAACCCTAACCCTAGCCCGAACCCTAACCCTAACCCTTCCCCGAAGCCTGACCCTCACCCGTGTCCTAATCCTAACCCGTACGCTAACACTAACCCGCGCCCTCACACGCACGCTCCCCCTAAAGCGTTGCCGTACCCTCACCTGGACCCTAAACCGTCCCCGTCCCCTAACCCTAACCCTAGCCCGAACCCTAACCCTAACCCTTCCCCGAAGCCTGACCCTCACCCGTCCCCTAATCCTAACCCGTACGCTAACACTAACCCGTGCCCTCACACGCACGCTCCCCCTAAAGCGTTGCCGTACCCTCACCTGGACCCGAAACCGTCCCCGTCCCCTAACCCTAACCCTAGCCCGAACCCTAACCCTAACCCTTCCCCGAAGCCTGACCCTCACCCGTCCCCTAATCCTAAGCCGTACGTTAACACTAACCCGCGCCCTCACACGCACGCTCCCCCTAAAGCGTTGCCGTACCCTCACCTGGACCCTAAATCGTCCCCGTCCCCTAACCCTAACCCTAGCCCGAACCCTAACCCTAACCCTTCCCCGAAGCCTGACCCTCACCCGTCCCCTAATCCTAAGCCGTACGCTAACACTAACCCGCGCCCTCACACGCACGCTCCCCCTAAAGCGTTGCCGTACCCTCACCTGGACCCTAAACCGTCCCCGTCCCCTAACCCTAACCCTAGCCCGAACCCTAACCCTAACCCTTCCCCGAAGCCTGACCCTCACCCGTCCCCTAATCCTAAGCCGTACGCTAACACTAACCCGCACCCTCACACGCACGCTCCCCCTAAAGCGTTGCCGTACCCTCACCTGGACCCTAAACCGTCCCCGTCCCCTAACCCTATCCCTAGCCCGAACCCTAACCCTCACCCTTCCCCGAAGCCTGACCCTCACCCGTCCCCTAATCATAACCCGTACGCTAACACTAAGCCGCGCCCTCACACGCACGCTCCCCCTAAAGCATTGCCGTACCCTCACCTGGACCCCAAACCGTCCCTGTCCCCTAACCCTAACCCTAGACCGAACCCTAACCCTAACCCTTCCCCGAAGCCTGACCCTCACCCGTCCCCTAATCCTAAGCCGTACGCTAACACTAACCCACGCCCTCACACGCACGCTCCCCCTAAAGCGTTGCCGTACCCTCACCTGGACCCTAAACCGTCCCCGTCCCCTAACCCTAACCCTAGCCCGAACCCTAACCCTAACCCTTCCCCGAAGCCTGACCCTCACCCGTCCCCTAATCCTAACCCGTACGCTAACACTAACCCGCGCCCTCACACGCACGCTCCCCCTAAAGCGTTGCCGTACCCTCACCTGGACCCTAAACCGTCCCCGTCCCCTAACCCTAACCCTAGCCCGAACCCTAACCCTAACCCTTCCCCGAAGCCTGACCCTCACCCGTCCCCTAATCCTAACCCGTACGCTAACACTAACCCGCACCCTCACACGCACGCTCCCCCTAAAGCGTTGCCGTACCCTCACCTGGACCCGAAACCGTCCCCGTCCCCTAACCCTAACCGTAGCCCGAAACCTAACCCTAACCCTTCCCCGAAGCCTGACCCTCACCCGTCCCCTAATCCTAACCCGTACGCTAACACTGACCCGCACCCTCACACGCACGCTCCCCCTAAAGCGTTGCCGTACCCTCACCTGGACCCTAAACCGTCCCCGTCCCCTAACCCTAACCCTAGCCCGAAACCTAACCCTAACCCTTCCCCGAAGCCTGACCCTCACCCGTCCCCTAATCCTAAGCCGTACGCTAACACTAACGCGCGCCCTCACACGCACGCTCCCCCTAAAGCGTTGCCGTACCCTCACCTGGACCCTAAACCGTCCCCGTCCCCTAACCCTAACCCTAGCCCGAACCCTAACCCTAACCCTTCCCCGAAGCCTGACCCTCACCCGTCCCCTAATCCTAAGCCGTACGCTAACACTAACGCGCGCCCTCACACGCACGCTCCCCCTAAAGCGTTGCCGTACCCTCACCTGGACCCTAAACCGTCCCCGTCCCCTAACCCTAGCCCGAACCCTAACCCTAAACCTTCCCCGAAGCCTGACCCTCACCCGTCCCCTAAACCTAACCCGTACGCTAACACTAACCCACGCCCTCACACGCACGCTCACCCTACAGCGTTGCCGTACCCTCACCTGGACCCTAAACCGTCCCCGTCCCCTAACCCTAACCCTAGCCCGAACCCTAACCCTAACCCTTCCCCGAAGCCTGACCCTCACCCGTCCCCTAATCCTAACCCGTACGCTAACACTAACCCGCGCCCTCACACGCACGCTCCCCCTAAAGCGTTGCCGTACCCTCACCTGGACCCTAAACCGTCCCCGTCCCCTAACCCTAACCCTAGCCCGAACCCTAACCCTAACCCTTCCCCGAAGCCTGACCCTCACCCGTCCCCTAATCCTAACCCGTACGCTAACACTAACCCGCGCCCTCACACGCACGCTCCCCCTAAAGCGTTGCCGTACCCTCACCTGGACCCGAAACCGTCCCCGTCCCCTAAACCTAACCCTAGCCCGAACCCTAACCCTAACCCTTCCCCGAAGCCTGACCCTCACCCGTCCCCTAATCCTAACCCGTACGCTAACACTAACCCGCGCCCTCACACGCACGCTCCCCCTAAAGCGTTGCCGTACCCTCACCTGGACCCTAAACCGTCCCCGTCCCCTAACCCTAACCCTAGCCCGAACCCTAACCCTAACCCTTCCCCGAAGCCTGACCCTCACCCGTCCCCTAATCCTAACCCGTACGCTAACACTAACCCGCGCCCTCACACGCACGCTCCCCCTAAAGCGTTGCCGTACCCTCGCCTGGACCCTAAACCGTTCCCGTCCCCTAACCCTAACCCTAGCCCGAACCCTAACCCTAACCCTTCCCCGAAGCCTGACCCACACCCGTCCCCTAATCCTAACCCGTACGCTAACACTAACCCGCGCCCTCACACGCACGCTCCCCCTAAAGCGTTGCCGTACCCTCACCTGGACCCTAAACCGTCCCCGTCCGTTAACCCTAACCCTAGCCCGAACCCTAACCCTAACCCTTCCCCGAAGCCTGACCCTCACCCGTCCCCTAATCCTAACCCGTACGCTAACACTAACCCGCGCCCTCACACGCACGCTCCCCCTAAAGCGTTGCCGTGCCCTCACCTGGACCCTAAACCGTCCCCGTCCCCTAACCCTTACCCTAGCCCGAACCCTAACCCTAACCCTTCCCCGAAGCCTGACCCTCACCCGTCCCCGAATCCTAACCCGTACGCTAACACTAACCCGCGCCCTCACACGCACGCTCCCCCTAAAGCGTTGCCGTACCCTCACCTGGACCCTAAACC
Organism: Stenella coeruleoalba; assembly: GCF_951394435.1. Lineage (NCBI taxonomy): Eukaryota > Metazoa > Chordata > Mammalia > Artiodactyla > Delphinidae > Stenella > Stenella coeruleoalba. The sequence continues at coordinate 248,892 of NW_027646194.1, forward strand.
GTCCCCGTCCCCTAACCCTAACCCTAGCCCAAACCCTAACCCTAACCCTTCCCCGAAGCCTGACCCTCACCCGTCCCCTAATCTTAACCCGTACGCTAACACTAACCCGCGCCCTCACACGCACGCTCCCCCTAAAGCGTTGCCGTACCCTCACCTGGAACCGAAACCGTCCCCGTCCCCTAACCCTAACCCTAGCCCGAACCCTAACCCTAACCCTTCCCCGAAGCCTGACCCTCACCCGTCCCCTAATCCTAAGCCGTACGCTAACACTACCCCGCGCCCTCACACGCACGCTCCCCCTAAAGCGTTGCCGTACCCTCACCTGGACCCTAAACCGTCCCCGTCCCCTAACCCTAACCCTAGCCCGAACCCTAACCCTAACCCTTCCCCGAAGCCTGACCCTCACCCGTGCCCTAATCCTAACCCGTACGCTAACACTACCCCGCGCCCTCACACGCACGCTCCCCCTAAAGCGTTGCCGTACCCTCACCTGGACCCTAAACCGTCCCCGTCCCCTAACCCTAACCCTAGCCCGAACCCTAACCCTAACCCTTCCCCGAAGCCTGACCCTCACCCGTCCCCTAATCCTAACCGTACTCTAACACTACCCAGCGCCCTCACACGCACGCTCCCCCTAAAGCATTGCCGTACCCTCACCTGGACCCTAAACCGTCCCCGTCCCCTAACCCTAACCCTAGCCCGAACCCTAACCCTAACCCTTCCCCGAAGCCTGACCCTCACCCGTCCCCTAATCCTAAGCCGTACGCTAACACTAACCCGCACCCTCACACGCACGCTCCCCCTAAAGCGTTGCCGTACCCTCACCTGGACCCTAAACCGTCCCCATCCCCTAACCCTAACCCTAGCCCGAACCCTAACCCTAACCCTTCCCCGAAGCCTGACCCTCACCCGTCCCCTAATCCTAACCCGTACGCTAACACTAACCCGCGCCCTCACACGCACGCTCCCCCTAAATCGTTGCCGTACCCTCACCTGGACCCTAAACCGTCCCCGTCCCCTAACCCTAACCCTAGCCCGAACCCTAACCCTAACCCTTCCCCGAAGCCTGACCCTCACCCGTCCCCTAATCCTAAGCCGTATGCTAACACTAACCCGCGCCCTCACACACACGCTCCCCCTAAAGCGTTGCCGTACCCTCACCTGGACCCGAAACCGTCCCCGTCCCCTAACCCTAACCCTAGCCCGAACCCTAACCCTAACCCTTCCCCGAAGCCTGACCCTCACCCGTCCCCTAATCCTAACCCGTACGCTAACACTAACCCGCACCCTCACACGCACGCTCCCCCTAAATCGTTGCCGTTCCCTCACCTGGACCCTAAACCTTCCCCATCCCCTAACCCTAACCCTAGCCCGAACCCTAACCCTAACCATTCCCCGAAGCCTGACCCTCACCCGTCCCCTAATCCTAACCCGTACGCTAACACTAACCCGCGCCCTCACACGCACGCTCCCCCTAAAGCGTTGCCGTACCCTCACCTGGACCCTAAACCGTCCCCGTCCCCTAACCCTAACCCTAGCCCGAACCCTAACCCTAACCCTTCCCCGAAGCCTGACCCTCACCCGTCCCCTAATCCTAAGCCGTACGCTAACACTAACCCGCACCCTCACACGCACGCTCCCCCTAAAGCGTTGCCGTACCCTCACCTGGACCCTAAACCGTCCCCGTCCCCTAACCCTATCCCTAGCCCGAACCCTAACCCTCACCCTTCCCCGAAGCCTGACCCTCACCCGTCCCCTAATCATAACCCGTACGCTAACACTAAGCCGCGCCCTCACACGCACGCTCCCCCTAAAGCATTGCCGTACCCTAACCTGGACCCCAAACCGTCCCTGTCCCCTAACCCTAACCCTAGACCGAACCCTAACCCTAACCCTTCCCCGAAGCCTGACCCTCACCCGTCCCCTAATCCTAAGCCGTACGCTAACACTAACCCACGCCCTCACACGCACGCTCCCCCTAAAGCGTTGCCGTACCCTCACCTGGACCCTAAACCGTCCCCGTCCCCTAACCCTAACCCTAGCCCGAACCCTAACCCTAACCCTTCCCCGAAGCCTGACCCTCACCCGTCCCCTAATCGTAAGCCGTACGCTAACACTAACCCGCACCCTCACACGCACGCTCCCCCTAAAGCGTTGCCGTACCCTCACCTGGACCCGAAACCGTCCCCGTCCCCTAACCCTAACCCTAGCCCGAACCCTAACCCTAACCCTTCCCCGAAGCCTGACCCTCACCCGTCCCCTAATCCTAACCCGTACGCTAACACTAACCAGCGCCCTCACACGCACGCTCCCCCTAAATCGTTGCCCTTCCCTCACCTGGACCCTAAACAGTCCCCGTCCCCTAACCCTAACCCTAGCCCGAACCCTAACCCTAACCCTTCCCCGAAGCCTGACCCTCACCCGTCCCCTAATCCTAAGCCGTACGCTAACACTAACCCGCACCCTCACACGCACGCTCCCCCTAAAGCGTTGCCGTACCCTCACCTGGACCCTAAACCGTCCCCGTCCCCTAACCCTATCCCTAGCCCGAACCCTAACCCTCACCCTTCCCCGAAGCCTGACCCTCACCCGTCCCCTAATCATAACCCGTACGCTAACACTAAGCCCTGCCCTCACACGCACGCTCCCCCTAAAGCATTGCTGTACCCTCACCTGGACCCCAAACCGTCCCTGTCCCCTAACCCTAACCCTAGACCGAACCCTAACCCTAACCCTTCCCCGAAGCCTGACCCTCACCCGTCCCCTAATCCTAAGCCGTACGCTAACACTAACCCACGCCCTCACACGCACGCTCCCCCTAAAGCGTTGCCGTACCCTCACCTGGACCCTAAACCGTCCCCGTCCCCTAACCCTAACCCTAGCCCGAACCCTAACCCTAACCCTTCCCCGAAGCCTGACCCTCACCCGTCCCCTAATCCTAACCCGTACGCTAACACTAACCCGCGCCCTCACACGCACGCTCCCCCTAAAGCGTTGCCGTACCCTCACCTGGACCCTAAACCGTCCCCGTCCCCTAACCCTAACCCTAGCCCGAACCCTAACCCTAACCCTTCCCCGAAGCCTGACCCTCACCCGTCCCCTAATCCTAACCCGTACGCTAACACTAACCCGCACCCTCACACGCACGCTCCCCCTAAAGCGTTGCCGTACCCTCACCTGGACCCGAAACCGTCCCCGTCCCCTAACCCTAACCGTAGCCCGAAACCTAACCCTAACCCTTCCCCGAAGCCTGACCCTCACCCGTCCCCTAATCCTAACCCGTACGCTAACACTAACCCGCACCCTCACACGCACGCTCCCCCTAAAGCGTTGCCGTACCCTCACCTGGACCCTAAACCGTCCCCGTCCCCTAACCCTAACCCTAGCCCGAAACCTAACCCTAACCCTTCCCCGAAGCCTGACCCTCACCCGTCCCCTAATCCTAAGCCGTACGCTAACACTAACGCGCGCCCTCACACGCACGCTCCCCCTAAAGCGTTGCCGTACCCTCACCTGGACCCTAAACCGTCCCCGTCCCCTAACCCTAACCCTAGCCCGAACCCTAACCCTAACCCTTCCCCGAAGCCTGACCCTCACCCGTCCCCTAATCCTAAGACGTACGCTAACACTAACGCGTGCCCTCACACGCACGCTCCCCGTAAAGCGTTGCCGTACCCTCACCTGGACCCTAAACCGTCCCCGTCCCCTAACCCTAGCCCGAACCCTAACCCTAAACCTTCCCCGAAGCCTGACCCTCACCCGTCCCCTAAACCTAACGCGTACGCTAACACTAACCCACGCCCTCACACGCACGCTCACCCTAAAGCGTTGCCGTACCCTCACCTGGACCCTAAACCGTCCCCGTCCCCTAACCCTAACCCTAGCCCGAACCCTAACCCTAACCCTTCCCCGAAGCCTGACCCTCACCCGTCCCCTAATCCTAACCCGTACGCTAACACTAACCCGCGCCCTCACACGCACGCTCCCCCTAAAGCGTTGCCGTACCCTCACCTGGACCCTAAACCGTCCCCGTCCCCTAACCCTAACCCTAGCCCGAACCCTAACCCTAACACTTCCCCGAAGCCTGACCCTCACCCGTCCCCTAATCCTAACCCGTACGCTAACACTAACCCGCGCCATCACACGCACGCTCCCCCTAAAGCGTTGCCGTACCCTCACCTGGACCCGAAACCGTCCCCGTCCCCTAAACCTAACCCTAGCCCGAACCCTAACCCTAACCCTTCCCCGAAGCCTGACCCTCACCCGTCCCCTAATCCTAACCCGTACGCTAACACTAACCCGCGCCCTCACACGCACGCTCCCCCTAAAGCGTTGCCGTACCCTCACCTGGACCCTAAACCGTCCCCGTCCCCTAACCCTAACCCTAGCCCGAACCCTAACCCTAACCCTTCCCCGAAGCCTGACCCTCACCCGTCCCCTAATCCTAACCCGTACGCTAACACTAACCCGCGCCCTCACACGCACGCTCCCCCTAAAGCGTTGCCGTACCCTCGCCTGGACCCTAAACCGTTCCCGTCCCCTAACCCTAACCCTAGCCCGAACCCTAACCCTAACCCTTCCGCGAAGCCTGACCCACACCCGTCCCCTAATCCTAACCCGTACGCTAACACTAACCCGCGCCCTCACACGCACGCTCCCCCTAAAGCGTTGCCGTACCCTCACCTGGACCCTAAACCGTCCCCGTCCCTTAACCCTAACCCTAGCCCGAACCCTAACCCTAACCCTTCCCCGAAGCCTGACCCTCACCCGTCCCCTAATCCTAACCCGTACGCTAACACTAACCCGCGCCCTCACACGCACGCTCCCCCTAAAGCGTTGCCGTACCCTCACCTGGACCCTAAACCGTCCCCGTCCCCTAACCCTTACCCTAGCCCGAACCCTAACCCTAACCCTTCCCCGAAGCCTGACCCTCACCCGTCCCCGAATCCTAACCCGTACGCTAACACTAACCCGCACCCTCACACGCACGCTCCCCCTAAAGCGTTGCCGTACCCTCACCTGGACCCTAAACCGTCCCCGTCCCCTAACCCTAACCCTAGCCCAAACCCTAACCCTAACCCTTCCCCGAAGCCTGACCCTCACCCGTCCCCTAATCTTAACCCGTACGCTAACACTAACCCGCGCCCTCACACGCACGCTCCCCCTAAAGCGTTGCCGTACCCTCACCTGGAACCGAAACCGTCCCCGTCCCCTAACCCTAACCCTAGCCCGAACCCTAACCCTAACCCTTCCCCGAAGCCTGACCCTCACCCGTCCCCTAATCCTAACCCGTACGCTAACACTACCCCGCGCCCTCACACGCACGCTCCCCCTAAAGCGTTGCCGTACCCTCACCTGGACCCTAAACCGTCCCCGTCCCCTAACCCTAATCCTAGCCCGAACCCTAACCCTAACCCTTCCCCGAAGCCTGACCCTCACCCGTGCCCTAATCCTAACCCGTACGCTAACACTACCCCGCGCCCTCACACGCACGCTCCCCCTAAAGCGTTGCCGTACCCTCACCTGGACCCTAAACCGTCCCCGTCCCCTAACCCTAACCGTAGCCCGAACCCTAACCCTAACCCTTCCCCGAAGCCTGACCCTCACCCGTCCCCTAATCCTAACCGTACTCTAACACTACCCAGCGCCCTCACACGCACGCTCCCCCTAAAGCATTGCCGTACCCTCACCTGGACCCTAAACCGTCCCCGTCCCCTAACCCTAACCCTAGCCCGAACCCTAACCCTAACCCTTCCCCGAAGCCTGACCCTCACCCGTCCCCTAATCCTAAGCCGTACGCTAACACTAACCCGCACCCTCACACGCACGCTCCCCCTAAAGCGTTGCCGTACCCTCACCTGGACCCTAAACCGTCCCCATCCCCTAACCCTAACCCTAGCCCGAACCCTAACCCTAACCCTTCCCCGAAGCCTGACCCTCACCCGTCCCCTAATCCTAACCCGTACGCTAACACTAACCCGCGCCCTCACACGCACGCTCCCCCTAAATCGTTGCCGTACCCTCACCTGGACCCTAAACCGTCCCCGTCCCCTAACCCTAACCCTAGCCCGAACCCTAACCCTAACCCTTCCCCGAAGCCTGACCCTCACCCGTCCCCTAATCCTAAGCCGTATGCTAACACTAACCCGCGCCCTCACACACACGCTCCCCCTAAAGCGTTGCCGTACCCTCACCTGGACCCTAAACCGTCCCCGTCCCCTAACCCTAACCCTAGCCCGAACCCTAACCCTAACCCTTCCCCGAAGCCTGACCCTCACCCGTCCCCTAATCCTAACCCGTACGCTAACACTAACCCGCACCCTCACACGCACGCTCCCCCTAAATCGTTGCTGTTCCCTCACCTGGACCCTAAACCTTCCCCATCCCCTAACCCTAACCCTAGCCCGAACCCTAACCCTAACCATTCCCCGAAGCCTGACCCTCACCCGTCCCCTAATCCTAACCCGTACGCTAACACTAACCCGCGCCCTCACACGCACGCTCCCCCTAAAGCGTTGCCGTACCCTCACCTGGACCCTAAACCGTCCCCGTCCCCTAACCCTAACCCTAGCCCGAACCCTAACCCTAACCATTCCCCGAAGCCTGACCCTCACCCGTCCCCTAATCCTAACCCGTACGCTAACAGTAACCCGCGCCCTCACACGCACGCTCCCCCTAAAGCGTTGCCGTACCCTCACCTGGACCCGAAACCGTCCCCGTCCCCTAACCCTAACCCTAGCCCGAACCCTAACCCTAACCCTTCCCCGAAGCCTGACCCTCACCCGTCCCCTAATCCTAAGCCGTACGCTAACACTAACCCGCGCCCTCACACGCACGCTCCCCCTAAAGCGTTGCCGTACCCTCACCTGGACCCGAAACCGTCCCCGTCCCCTAACCCTAACCCTAGCCCGAACCCTAACCCTAACCCTTCCCCGAAGCCTGACCCTCACCCGTCCCCTAATCCTAAGCCGTACGCTAACACTAACCCACGCCCTCACACGCACGCTCCCCCTAAAGCGTTGCCGTACCCTCACCTGGACCCTAAACCGTCCCCGTCCCCTAACCCTAACCCTAGCCCGAACCCTAACCCTAACCCTTCCCCGAAGCCTGACCCTCACCCGTCCCCTAATCGTAAGCCGTACGCTAACACTAACCCGCACCCTCACACGCACGCTCCCCCTAAAGCGTTGCCGTACCCTCACCTGGACCCGAAACCGTCCCCGTCCCCTAACCCTAACCCTAGCCCGAACCCTAACCCTAACCCTTCCCCGAAGCCTGACCCTCACCCGTCCCCTAATCCTAACCCGTACGCTAACACTAACCAGCGCCCTCACACGCACGCTCCCCCTAAATCGTTGCCCTTCCCTCACCTGGACCCTAAACCTTCCCCATCCCCTAACCCTAACCCTACCCCGAACCCTAACCCTAACCATTCCCCGAAGCCTGACCCTCACCCGTCCCCTAATCCTAACCCGTACGCTAACACTAACCCGCGCCCTCACACGCACGCTCCCCCTAAAGCGTTGCCGTACCCTCACCTGGACCCTAAACCATCCCCGTCCCCTACCCCTAACCCTAGCCCGAACCCTAACCCTAACCCTTCCCCGAAGCCTGACCCTCACCCGTCCCCTAATCCTCACCCGTACGCTAACACTAATACGCACCCTCACACGCACGCTCCCCCTAAAGCTTTGCCGTACCCTCACCTGGACCCTAAACCGTCCCCGTCCCCTAACCCTAACCCTAGCCCGAACCCTAACCCTAACCCTTCCCCGAAGCCTGACCCTCACCCGTCCCCTAATCCTAACCCGTACGCTAACACTAACCCGCGCCCTCACACGCACGCTCCCCCTAAAGCGTTGCCGTACCCTCACCTGGACCCTAAACCTTCCCCGTCCCCTAACCCTAACCCTAGCCCGAACCCTAACCCTAACCCTTCCCCGAAGCCTGACCCTCACCCGTCTCCTAATCCTAACCCGTACGCTAACACTAACCCGCGCCCTCACACGCACGCTCCCCATAAAGCGTTGCCGTACCCTCACCTGGACCCTAAACCGTCCCCGTCCCCTAACCCTAACCCTAGCCCGAACCCTAACCCTAACCTTTCCCCGAAGCCTGACCCTCACCCGTCCCCTAATCCTAACCCGTACGCTAACACTAACCCGCGCCCTCACACGCATGCTCCCCCTAAAGCGTTGCCGTACCCTCACCTGGACCCGAAACCGTCCCCGTCCCCTAACCCTAACCCTAGCCCGAACCCTAACCCTAACCCTTCCCCGAAGCCTGACCCACACCCGTCCCCTAATCCTAAGCCGTACGCTAACACTAACCCGCGCCCTCACACGCACGCTCCCCCTAAAGCGTTGCCGTACCCTCACCTGGACCCTAAATCGTCCCCGTCCCCTAACCCTAACCCTAGCCCGAACCCTAACCCTAACCCTTCCCCGAAGCCTGACCCTCACCCGTCCCCTAATCCTAAGCCGTACGCTAACACTAACCCGCGCCCTCACACGCACGCTCCCCCTAAAGCGTTGCCGTACCCTCACCTGGACCCTAAACCGTCCCCGTCCCCTAACCCTAACCCTAGCCCGAACCCTAACCCTAACCCTTCCCCGAAGCCTGACCCTCACCTGTCCCCTAATCCTAAGCCGTACGCTAACACTAACCCGGGCCCTCACACGCACGCTCCCCCTAAAGCGTTGCCGTACCCTCACCTGGACCCTAAACCGTCCCCGTCCCCTAACCCTAACCCTAGCCCGAACCCTAACCCTAACCATTCCCCGAAGCCTGACCCTCACCCGTCCCCTAATCCTAACCCGTACGCTAACACTAACCCGCGCCCTCACACGCACGCTCCCCCTAAAGCGTTGCCGTACCCTCACCTGGACCCTAAACCGTCCCCGTCCCCTAACCCTAACCCTAGCCCGAACCCTAACCCTAACCCTTCCCCGAAGCCTGACCCTCACCCGACCCCTAATCCTAACCCGTACGCTAACACTAACCCGCGCCCTCACACGCACGCTCCCCCTAAAGCGTTGCCGTACCCTCGCCTGGACCCTAAACCGTTCCCGTCCCCTAACCCTAACCCTAGCCCGAACCCTAACCCTAACCCTTCCCCGAAGCCTGACCCTCACCCGTCCCCTAATCCTAAGCCGTACGCTAACACTAACGCGCGCCCTCACACGCACGCTCCCCCTAAAGCGTTGCCGTACCCTCACCTGGACCCTAAACCGTCCCCGTCCCCTAACCCTAACCCTAGCCCGAACCCTAACCCTAAACCTTCCCCGAAGCCTGACCCTCACCCGTCCCCTAAACCTAACCCGTACGCTAACACTAACCCACGCCCTCACACGCACGCTCACCCTAAAGCGTTGCCGTACCCTCACCTGGACCCTAAACCGTCCCCGTCCCCTAACCCTAACCCTAGCCCGAACCCTAACCCTAACCCTTCCCCGAAGCCTGACCCTCACCCGTCCGCTAATCCTAACCCGTACGCTAACACTAACCCGCGCCCTCACACGCACGCTCCCCCTAAAGCGTTGCCGTACCCTCACCTGGACCCTAAACCGTCCCCGTCCCCTAACCCTAACCCTAGCCCGAACCCTAACCCTAACCCTTCCCCGAAGCCTGACCCTCACCCGTCCCCTAATCCTAACCCGTACGCTAACACTAACCCGCGCCCTCACACGCACGCTCCCCCTAAAGCGTTGCCGTAACCTCACCTGGACCCGAAACCGTCCCCGTCCCCTAAACCTAACCCTAGCCCGAACCCTAACCCTAACCCTTCCCCGAAGCCTGACCCTCACCCGTCCCCTAATCCTAACCCGTACGCTAACACTAACCCGCGCCCTCACACGCACGCTCCCCCTAAAGCGTTGCCGTACCCTCACCTGGACCCGAAACCGTCCCCGTCCCCTAACCCTAACCCTAGCCCGAACCCTAACCCTAACCCTTCCCCGAAGCCTGACCCTCACCCGTCCCCTAATCCTAAGCCATACGCTAACACTAACCCGCGCCCTCACACGCACGCTCCCCCTAAAGCGTTGCCGTACCCTCACCTGGACCCTAAATCGTCCCCGTCCCCTCACCCTAACCCTAGCCCGAACCCTAACCCTAACCCTTCCCCGAAGCCTGACCCTCACCCGTCCCCTAATCCTAAGCCGTACGCTAACACTAACCCGTGCCCTCACACGCACGCTCCCCCTAAAGCGTTGCCGTACCCTCACCTGGACCCGAAACCGTCCCCGTCCCCTAACCCTAACCCTAGCCCGAACCCTAACCCTAACCCTTCCCCGAAGCCTGACCCTCACCCGTCCCCTAATCCTAACCTGTACGCTAACACTAACCCGCGCCCTCACATGCACGCTCCCCCTAAATCGTTGCCGTTCCCTCACCTGGACCCTAAACCTTCCCCATCCCCTAACCCTAACCCTAGCCCGAACCCTAACCCTAACCATTCCCCGAAGCCTGACCCTCACCCGTCCCCTAATCCTAACCCGTACGCTAACACTAACCCGCGCCCTCACACGCACGCTCCCCCTAAAACGTTGCCGTACCCTCACCTGGACCCTAAATCGTCCCCGTCCCCTAACCCTAACCCTAGCCCGAACCCTAACCCTAACCCTTCCCCGAAGCCTGACCCTCACCCGTCCCCTAATCCTAAGCCGTACGCTAACACTAACCCACGCCCTCACACGCACGCTCCCCCTAAAGCGTTGCCGTACCCTCACCTGGACCCGAAACCGTCCCCGTCCCCTAACCCTAACCCTAGCCCGAAACCTAACCCTAACACTTCCCCGAAGCCTGACCCTCACCCGTCCCCTAATCCTAAGCCGTACGCTAACACTAACGCGCGCCCTCACACGCACGCTCCCCCTAAAGCGTTGCCGTACCCTCACCTGGACCCTAAACCGTCCCCGTCCCCTAACCCTAACCCTAGCCCGAACCCTAACCCTAACCCTTCCCCGAAGCCTGACCCTCACCCGTCCCCTAATCCTAAGCCGTACGCTAACACTAACCCGCACCCTCACACGCACGCTCCCCCTAAAGCGTTGCCGTACCCTCACCTGGACCCTAAACCGTCCCCGTCCCCTAACCCTATCCCTAGCCCGAACCCTAACCCTAACCCTTCCCCGAAGCCTGACCCTCACCCGTCCCCTAATCCTAACCCGTACGCTAACACTAACCCGCGCCCTCACACGCACGCTCCCCCTAAAGCATTGCCGTACCCTCACCTGGACCCTAAACCGTCCCTGTCCCCTAACCCTAACCCTAGACCGAACCCTAACCCTAACCCTTCCCCGAAGCCTGACCCTCAACCGTCCCCTAATCCTAAGCCGTACGCTAACACTAACCCGCGCCCTCACACGCACGCTCCCCCTAAAGCGTTGCCGTACCCTCACCTGGACCCTAAACCGTCCCCGTCCCCTAACCCTAACCCTAGCCCGAACCCTAACCCTAACCCTTCCCCGAAGCCTGACCCTCACATGTCCCCTAATCCTAACCCGTACGCTAACACTAACCCGCGCCCTCACACGCACGCTCCCCCTAAAGCGTTGCCGTACCCTCACCTGGACCCTAAACCGTCCCCGTCCCCTAACCCTAACCCTAGCCCGAACCCTAACCCTAACCCTTCCCCGAAGCCTGACCCTCACCCGTCCCCTAATCCTAACCCGTACGCTAACACTAACCCGCACCCTCACACGCACGCTCCCCCTAAAGCGTTGCTGTACCCTCACCTGGACCCGAAACCGTCCCCGTCCCCTAACCCTAACCGTAGCCCGAAACCTAACCCTAACCCTTCCCCGAAGCCTGACCCTCACCCGTCCCCTAATCCTAAGCCGTACGCTAACACTAACCCGCACCCTCACACGCACGCTCCCCCTAAAGCGTTGCCGTACCCTCACCTGGACCCTAAACCGTCCCCGTCCCCTAACCCTAACCCTAGCCCGAAACCTAACCCTAACACTTCCCCGAAGCCTGACCCTCACCCGTCCCCTAATCCTAAGCCGTACGCTAACACTAACGCGCGCCCTCACACGCACGCTCCCCCTAAAGCGTTGCCGTACCCTCACCTGGACCCTAAACCGTCCCCGTCCCCTAACCCTAACCCTAGCCCGAACCCTAACCCTAACCCTTCCCCGAAGCCTGACCCTCACCCGTCCCCTAAACCTAACCCGTACGCTAACACTAACCCACGCCCTCACACGCACGCTCACCCTAAAGCGTTGCCGTACCCTCACCTGGACCCTAAACCGTCCCCGTCCCCTAACCCTAACCCTAGCCCGAACCCTAACCCTAACCCTTCCCCGAAGCCTGACCCTCACCCGTCCCCTAATCCTAACCCGTACGCTAACACTAACCCGCGCCCTCACACGCACGCTCCCCCTAAAGCGTTGCCGTACCCTCACCTGGACCCTAAACCGTCCCCGTCCCCTAACCCTAACCCTAGCCCGAACCCTAACCCTAACCATTCCCCGAAGCCTGACCCTCACCCGTCCCCTAATCCTAACCCGTACGCTAACACTAACCCGCGCCCTCACACGCACGCTCCCCCTAAAGCGTTGCCGTACCCTCACCTGGACCCTAAACCGTCCCCGTCCCCTAACCCTAACCCTAGCCCGAACCCTAACCCTAACCCTTCCCCGAAGCCTGACCCTCACCCGACCCCTAATCCTAACCCGTACGCTAACACTAACCCGCGCCCTCACACGCACGCTCCCCCTAAAGCGTTGCCGTACCCTCGCCTGGACCCTAAACCGTTCCCGTCCCCTAACCCTAACCCTAGCCCGAACCCTAACCCTAACCCTTCCCCGAAGCCTGACCCTCACCCGTCCCCTAATCCTAAGCCGTACGCTAACACTAACGCGCGCCCTCACACGCACGCTCCCCCTAAAGCGTTGCCGTACCCTCACCTGGACCCTAAACCGTCCCCGTCCCCTAACCCTAACCCTAGCCCGAACCCTAACCCTAAACCTTCCCCGAAGCCTGACCCTCACCCGTCCCCTAAACCTAACCCGTACGCTAACACTAACCCACGCCCTCACACGCACGCTCACCCTAAAGCGTTGCCGTACCCTCACCTGGACCCTAAACCGTCCCCGTCCCCTAACCCTAACCCTAGCCCGAACCCTAACCCTAACCCTTCCCCGAAGCCTGACCCTCACCCGTCCCCTAATCCTAACCCGTACGCTAACACTAACCCGCGCCCTCACACGCACGCTCCCCCTAAAGCGTTGCCGTACCCTCACCTGGACCCTAAACCGTCCCCGTCCCCTAACCCTAACCCTAGCCCGAACCCTAACCCTAACCCTTCCCCGAAGCCTGACCCTCACCCGTCCCCTAATCCTAACCCGTACGCTAACACTAACCCGCGCCCTCACACGCACGCTCCCCCTAAAGCGTTGCCGTAACCTCACCTGGACCCGAAACCGTCCCCGTCCCCTAAACCTAACCCTAGCCCGAACCCTAACCCTAACCCTTCCCCGAAGCCTGACCCTCACCCGTCCCCTAATCCTAACCCGTACGCTAACACTAACCCGCTCCCTCACACGCACGCTCCCCCTAAAGCGTTGCCGTACCCTCACCTGGACCCTAAACCGTCCCCGTCCCCTAACCCTAACCCTAGCCCGAACCCTAACCCTAACCCTTCCCCGAAGCCTGACCCTCACCCGTCCCCTAATCCTAACCCGTACGCTAACACTAACCCGCGCCCTCACACGCACGCTCCCCCTAAAGCGTTGCCGTACCCTCGCCTGGACCCTAAACCGTTCCCGTCCCCTAACCCTAACCCTAGCCCGAACCCTAACCCTAACCCTTCCCCGAAGCCTGACCCACACCAGTCCCCTAATCCTAACCCGTACGCTAACACTAACCCGCGCCCTCACACGCACGCTCCCCCTAAAGCGTTGCCGTACCCTCACCTGGACCCTAAACCGTCCCCGTCCCTTAACCCTAACCCTAGCCCGAACCCTAACCCTAACCCTTCCCCGAAGCCTGACCCTCACCCGTCCCCTAATCCTAACCCGTACGCTAACACTAACCCGCGCCCTCACACGCACGCTCCCCCTAAAGCGTTGCCGTACCCTCACCTGGACCCTAAACCGTCCCCGTCCCCTAACCCTTACCCTAGACCGAACCCTAACCCTAACCCTTCCCCGAAGCCTGACCCTCACCCGTCCCCTAATCCTAACCCGTACGCTAACACTAACCCGCGCCCTCACACGCACGCTCCCCCTAAAGCGTTGCCGTACCCTCACCTGGACCCTAAACCGTCCCCGTCCCCTAACCCTAACCCTAGCCCGAACCCTAACCCTAACCCTTCCCCGAAGCCTGACCCTCACCCGACCCCTAATCCTAACCCGTACGCTAACACTAACCCGCGCCCTCACACGCACGCTCCCCCTAAAGCGTTGCCGTACCCTCGCCTGGACCCTAAACCGTTCCCGTCCCCTAACCCTAACCCTAGCCCGAACCCTAACCCTAACCCTTCCCCGAAGCCTGACCCTCACCCGTCCCCTAATCCTAAGCCGTACGCTAACACTAACGCGCGCCCTCACACGCACGCTCCCCCTAAAGCGTTGCCGTACCCTCACCTGGACCCTAAACCGTCCCCGTCCCCTAACCCTAACCCTAGCCCGAACCCTAACCCTAAACCTTCCCCGAAGCCTGACCCTCACCCGTCCCCTAAACCTAACCCGTACGCTAACACTAACCCACGCCCTCACACGCACGCTCCCCCTAAAGCGTTGCCGTACCCTCACCTGGACCCTAAACCGTCCCCGTCCCCTAACCCTAACCCTAGCCCGAACCCTAACCCTAACCCTTCCCCGAAGCCTGACCCTCACCCGTCCCCTAATCCTAACCCGTACGCTAACACTAACCCGCGCCCTCACACGCACGCTCCCCCTAAAGCGTTGCCGTACCCTCACCTGGACCCTAAACCGTCCCCGTCCCCTAACCCTAACCCTAGCCCGAACCCTAACCCTAACCCTTCCCCGAAGCCTGACCCTCACCCGTCCCCTAATCCTAACCCGTACACTAACACTAACCCGCGCCCTCACACGCACGCTCCCCCTAAAGCGTTGCCGTAACCTCACCTGGACCCGAAACCGTCCCCGTCCCCTAAACCTAACCCTAGCCCGAACCCTAACCCTAACCCTTCCCCGAAGCCTGACCCTCACCCGTCCCCTAATCCTAACCCGTACGCTAACACTAACCCGCTCCCTCACACGCACGCTCCCCCTAAAGCGTTGCCATACCCTCACCTGGACCCTAAACCGTCCCTGTCCCCTAACCCTAACCCTAGCCCGAACCCTAACCCTAACCCTTCCCCGAAGCCTGACCCTCACCCGTCCCCTAATCCTAACCCGTACGCTAACACTAACCCGCGCCCTCACACGCACGCTCCCCCTAAAGCGTTGCCGTACCCTCGCCTGGACCCTAAACCGTTCCTGTCCCCTAACCCTAACCCTAGCCCGAACCCTAACCCTAACCCTTCCCCGAAGCCTGACCCACACCCGTCCCCTAATCCTAACCCGTACGCTAACACTAACCCGCGCCCTCACACGCACGCTCCCCCTAAAGCGTTGCCGTACCCTCACCTGGACCCTAAACCGTCCCCGTCCCTTAACCCTAACCCTAGCCCGAACCCTAACCCTAACCCTTCCCCGAAGCCTGACCCTCACCCGTCCCCTAATCCTAACCCGTACGCTAACACTAACCCGCGCCCTCACACGCACGCTCCCCCTAAAGCGTTGCCGTACCCTCACCTGGACCCTAAACCGTCCCCGTCCCCTAACCCTTACCCTAGACCGAACCCTAACCCTAACCCTTCCCCGAAGCCTGACCCTCACCCGTCCCCTAATCCTAACCCGTACGCTAACACTAACCCGCGCCCTCACACGCACGCTCCCCCTAAAGCGTTGCCGTACCCTCACCTGGACCCTAAACCGTCCCCGTCCCCTAACCCTAACCCTAGCCCAAACCCTAACCCTAACACTTCCCCGAAGCCTGACCCTCACCCGTCACCTAATCTTAACCCGTACGCTAACACTAACCCGCGCCCTCACACGCACGCTCCCCCTAAAGCGTTGCCGTACCCTCACCTGGAACCGAAACCGTCCCCGTCCCCGTCCCCTAACCCTAGCCCGAACCCTAACCCTAACCCTTCCCCGAAGCCTGACCCTCACCCGTCCCCTAATCCTAACCCGTACGCTAACACTACCCCACGCCCTCACACGCACGCTCCCCCTAAAGCGTTGCCGTACCCTCACCTGGACCCTAAACCGTCCCCGTCCCCTAACCCTAACCCTAGCCCAAACCCTAACCCTAACCCTTCCCCGAAGCCTGACCCTCACCCGTGCCCTAATCCTAACCCGTACGCTAACACTACCCCGCGCCCTCACACGCACGCTCCCCCTAAAGCGTTGCCGTACCCTCACCTGTACCCTAAACCGTCCCCGTCCCCTAACCCTAACCCTAGCCCGAACCCTAACCCTAACCCTTCCCCGAAGCCTGACCCTCACCCGTCCCCTAATCCTAACCGTACTCTAACACTACCCAGCGCCCTCACACGCACGCTCCCCCTAAAGCATTGCCGTACCCTCACCTGGACCCTAAACCGTCCCCGTCCCCTAACCCTAACCCTAGCCCGAACCCTAACCCTAACCCTTCCCCGAAGCCTGACCCTCACCCGTCACCTAATCCTAAGCCGTACGCTAACACTAACCCGCACCCTCACACGCACGCTCCCCCTAAAGCGTTGCCGTACCCTCACCTGGACCCTAAACCGTCCCCGTCCCCTAACCCTAACCCTAGCCCGAACCCTAACCCTAACCCTTCCCCGAAGCCTGACCCTCACCCGTCCCCTAATCCTAACCCGTACGCTAACACTAACCCGCGCCCTCACACGCACGCTCCCCCTAAAGCGTTGCCGTACCCTCACCTGGACCCGAAACCGTCCCCGTCCCCTAACCCTAACCCTAGCCCGAACCCTAACCCTAACCCTTCCCCGAAGCCTGACCCTCACCCGTCCCCTAATCCTAACCCGTACGCTAACACTAACCCGCGCCCTCACACGCACGCTCCCCCTAAATCGTTGCCGTTCCCTCACCTGGACCCTAAACCTTCCCCATCCCCTAACCCTAACACTAGCCCGAACCCTAACCCTAACCATTCCCCGAAGCCTGACCCTCACCCGTCCCCTAATCCTAACCCGTACGCTAACACTAACCCGCGCCCTCACACGCACGCTCCCCCTAAAGCGTTGCCGTACCCTCACCTGGGCCCTAAACCGTCCCCGTCCCCTAACCCTAACCCTAGCCCGAACCCTAACCCTAACACTTCCCCGAAGCCTGACCCTCACCCGTCCCCTAATCCTAACCCGTACGCTAACAGTAACCCGCGCCCTCACACGCACGCTCCCCCTAAAGTGTTGCCGTACCCTCACCTGGACCCGAAACCGTCCCCGTCCCCTAACCCTAACCCTAGCCCGAACCCTAACCCTAACCCTTCCCCGAAGCCTTACCCTCACCCGTCCCCTAATCCTAAGCCGTACGCTAACACTAACCCGCGCCCTCATACGCACGCTCCCCCTAAAGCGTTGCCGTGCCCTCACCTGGACCCTAAACCGTCCCCGTCCCCTAACCCTAACCCTAGCCCGAACCCTAACCCTAACCCTTCCCCGAAGCCTGACCCTCACCCGTCCCCTAATCCTAACCCGTACGCTAACACTAACCCGCGCCCTCACACGCACGCTCCCCCTAAAGCGTTGCCGTACCCTCACCTGGACCCGAAACCGTCCCCGTCCCCTAACCCTAACCCTAGCCCGAACCCTAACCCTAACCCTTCCCCGAAGCCTGACCCTCACCCGTCCCCTAATCCTAAGCCATACGCTAACACTAACCCGCGCCCTCACACGCACGCTCCCCCTAAAGCGTTGCCGTACCCTCACCTGGACCCTAAATCGTCCCCGTCCCCTCACCCTAACCCTAGCCCTAACCCTAACCCTAACCCTTCCCCGAAGCCTGACCCTCACCCGTCCCCTAATCCTAAGCCGTACGCTAACACTAACCCGCGCCCTCACACGCACGCTCCCCCTAAAGCGTTGCCGTACCCTCACCTGGACCCGAAACCGTCCCCGTCCCCTAACCCTAACCCTAGCCCGAACCCTAACCCTAACCCTTCCCCGAAGCCTGACCCTCACCCGTCCCCTAATCCTAACCCGTACGCTAACACTAACCCGCGCCCTCACACGCACGCTCCCCCTAAAACGTTGCCGTACCCTCACCTGGACCCTAAATCGTCCCCGTCCCCTAACCCTAACCCTAGCCCGAACCCTAACCCTAACCCTTCCCCGAAGCCTGACCCTCACCCGTCCCCTAATCCTAAGCCGTACGCTAACACTAACCCGCGCCCTCACACGCACGCTCCCCCTAAAGCGTTGCCGTACCCTCACCTGGACCCTAAACCGTCCCCGTCCCCTAACCCTATCCCTAGCCCGAACCCTAACCCTAACCCTTCCCCGAAGCCTGACCCTCACCCGTCCCCTAATCCTAACCCGTACGCTAACACTAACCCGCGCCCTCACACGCACGCTCCCCCTAAAGCATTGCCGTACCCTCACCTGGACCCTAAACCGTCCCTGTCCCCTAACCCTAACCCTAGACCGAACCCTAACCCTAACCCTTCCCCGAAGCCTGACCCTCAACCGTCCCCTAATCCTAAGCCGTACGCTAACACTAACCCGCGCCCTCACACGCACGCTCCCCCTAAAGCGTTGCCGTACCCTCACCTGGACCCTAAACCGTCCCCGTCCCCTAACCCTAACCCTAGCCCGAACCCTAACCCTAACCCTTCCCCGAAGCCTGACCCTCACACGTCCCCTAATCCTAACCCGTACGCTAACACTAACCCGCGCCCTCACACGCACGCTCCCCCTAAAGCGTTGCCGTACCCTCACCTGGACCCTAAACCGTCCCCGTCCCCTAACCCTAACCCTAGCCCGAACCCTAACCCTAACCCTTCCCCGAAGCCTGACCCTCACCCGTCCCCTAATCCTAACCCGTACGCTAACACTAACCCGCACCCTCACACGCACGCTCCCCCTAAAGCGTTGCTGTACCCTCACCTGGACCCGAAACCGTCCCCGTCCCCTAACCCTAACCGTAGCCCGAAACCTAACCCTAACCCTTCCCCGAAGCCTGACCCTCACCCGTCCCCTAATCCTAAGCCGTACGCTAACACTAACCCGCACCCTCACACGCACGCTCCCCCTAAAGCGTTGCCGTACCCTCACCTGGACCCTAAACCGTCCCCGTCCCCTAACCCTAACCCTAGCCCGAAACCTAACCCTAACACTTCCCCGAAGCCTGACCCTCACCCGTCCCCTAATCCTAAGCCGTACGCTAACACTAACGCGCGCCCTCACACGCACGCTCCCCCTAAAGCGTTGCCGTACCCTCACCTGGACCCTAAACCGTCCCCGTCCCCTAACCCTAACCCTAGCCCGAACCCTAACCCTAACCCTTCCCCGAAGCCTGACCCTCACCCGTCCCCTAATCCTAACCGTACTCTAACACTACCCAGCGCCCTCACACGCACGCTCCCCCTAAAGCGTTGCCGTACCCTCACCTGGACCCTAAACCGTCCCCGTCCCCTAACCCTAACCCTAGCCCGAACCCTAACCCTAACCCTTCCCCGAAGCCTGACCCTCACCCGTCCCCTAATCCTAACCCGTACGCTAACACTAACCCGCACCCTCACACGCACGCTCCCCCTAAAGCGTTGCTGTACCCTCACCTGGACCCGAAACCGTCCCCGTCCCCTAACCCTAACCGTAGCCCGAAACCTAACCCTAACCCTTCCCCGAAGCCTGACCCTCACCCGTCCCCTAATCCTAAGCCGTACGCTAACACTAACCCGCACCCTCACACGCACGCTCCCCCTAAAGCGTTGCCGTACCCTCACCTGGACCCTAAACCGTCCCCGTCCCCTAACCCTAACCCTAGCCCGAAACCTAACCCTAACACTTCCCCGAAGCCTGACCCTCACCCGTCCCCTAATCCTAAGCCGTACGCTAACACTAACGCGCGCCCTCACACGCACGCTCCCCCTAAAGCGTTGCCGTACCCTCACCTGGACCCTAAACCGTCCCCGTCCCCTAACCCTAACCCTAGCCCGAACCCTAACCCTAACCCTTCCCCGAAGCCTGACCCTCACCCGTCCCCTAAACCTAACCCGTACGCTAACACTAACCCACGCCCTCACACGCACGCTCACCCTAAAGCGTTGCCGTACCCTCACCTGGACCCTAAACCGTCCCCGTCCCCTAACCCTAACCCTAGCCCGAACCCTAACCCTAACCCTTCCCCGAAGCCTGACCCTCACCCGTCCCCTAATCCTAACCCGTACGCTAACACTAACCCGCGCCCTCACACGCACGCTCCCCCTAAAGCGTTGCCGTACCCTCACCTGGACCCGAAACCGTCCCCGTCCCCTAAACCTAACCCTAGCCCGAACCCTAACCCTAACACTTCCCCGAAGCCTGACCCTCACCCGTCCCCTAATCCTAACCCGTACGCTAACACTAACCCGCGCC
The DNA here is from genome assembly GCF_951394435.1 of Stenella coeruleoalba. NCBI lineage: Eukaryota > Metazoa > Chordata > Mammalia > Artiodactyla > Delphinidae > Stenella > Stenella coeruleoalba. The sequence continues at coordinate 269,491 of NW_027646194.1, forward strand.
CTCACACGCACGCTCACCCTAAAGCGTTGCCGTACCCTCACCTGGACCCTAAACCGTCCCCGTCCCCTAACCCTAACCCTAGCCCGAACCCTAACCCTAACCCTTCCCCGAAGCCTGACCCTCACCCGTCCCCTAATCCTAACCCGTACGCTAACACTAACCCGCGCCCTCACACGCACGCTCCCCCTAAAGCGTTGCCGTACCCTCGCCTGGACCCTAAACCGTTCCCGTCCCCTAACCCTAACCCTAGCCCGAACCCTAACCCTAACACTTCCCCGAAGCCTGACCCACACCCGTCCCCTAATCCTAACCCGTACGCTAACACTAACCCGCGCCCTCACACGCACGCTCCCCCTAAAGCGTTGCCGTACCCTCACCTGGACCCTAAACCGTCCCCGTCCCTTAACCCTAACCCTAGCCCGAACACTAACCCTAACCCTTCCCCGAAGCCTGACCCTCACCCGTCCCCTAATCCTAACCCGTACGCTAACACTAACCCGCGCCCTCACACGCACGCTCCCCCTAAAGCGTTGCCGTACCCTCACCTGGACCCTAAACCGTCCCCGTCCCCTAACCCTATCTCTAGCCCAAACCCTAACCCTAACCCTTCCCCGAAGCCTGACCCTCACCCGTCCCCTAATCTTAACCCGTACGCTAACACTAACCCGCGCCCTCACACGCACGCTCCCCCTAAAGCGTTGCCGTACCCTCACCTGGAACCGAAACCGTCCCCGTCCCCTAACCCTAACCCTAGCCCGAACCCTAACCCTAACCCTTCCCCGAAGCCTGACCCTCACCCGTCCCCTAATCCTAACCCGTACGCTAACACTACCCCGCGCCCTCACACGCACGCTCCCCCTAAAGCGTTGCCGTACCCTCACCTGGACCCTAAACCGTCCCCGTCCCCTAACCCTAACCCTAGCCCAAACCCTAACCCTAACCCTTCCCCGAAGCCTGACCCTCACCCGTGCCCTAATCCTAACCCGTACGCTAACACTACCCCGCGCCCTCACACGCACGCTCCCCCTAAAGCGTTGCCGTACCCTCACCTGGACCCTAAACCGTCCCCGTCCCCTAACCCTAACCCTAGCCCTAACCCCGAACCCTAACCCTAACCCTTCCCCAAAGCCTGACCCTCACCCGTCCCCTAATCCTAACCCGTACGCTAACACTAACCCGCGCCCTCACACGCACGCTCCCCCTAAAGCGTTGCCGTACCCTCACCTGGACCCTAAACCGTCCCCGTCCCCTAACCCTAACCCTAGCCCGAACCCTAACCCTAACCCTTCCCCGAAGCCTGACCCTCACCCGTCCCCTAATCCTAACCCGTACGCTAACACTAACCCGCGCCCTCACACGCACGCTCCCCCTAAAGCGTTACCGTACCCTCACCTGGACCCTAAACCGTCCCCGTCCCCTAACCCTAACCCTAACCCTAGCCCGAACCCTAACCCTAACCCTTCCCCGAAGCCTGACCCTCACCCGTCCCCTAATCCTAACCCGTACGCTAACACTAACCCGCGCCCTCACACGCACGCTCCCCCTAAAGCGTTGCCGTACCCTCACCTGGACCCTAAACCGTCCCCGTCCCCTAACCCTAACCCTAGCCCGAACCCTAACCCTAACCCTTGCCCGAAGCCTGACCCTCACCCGTCCCCTAATCCTAACCCGTACGCTAACACTAACCCGCGCCCTCACACGCACGCTCCCCCTAAAGCGTTGCCGTACCCTCACCTGGACCCTAAACCGTCCCCGTCCCCTAACCCTAACCCTAGCCCGAACCCTAACCCTAACCCTTCCCCGAAGCCTGACCCTCACCCGTCCCCTAATCCTAACCCGTACGCTAACACTAACCCGCGCCCTCACACGCACGCTCCCCCTAAAGCGTTACCGTACCCTCACCTGGACCCTAAACCGTCCCCGTCCCCTAACCCTAACCCTAACCCTAGCCCGAACCCTAACCCTAACCCTTCCCCGAAGCCTGACCCTCACCCGTCCCCTAATCCTAACCCGTACGCTAACACTAACCCGCGCCCTCACACGCACGCTCCCCCTAAAGCGTTGCCGTACCCTCACCTGGACCCTAAACCGTCCCCGTCCCCTAACCCTAACCCTAGCCCGAACCCTAACCCTAACCCTTCCCCGAAGCCTGACCCTCACCCGTCCCCTAATCCTAACCCGTACGCTAACACTAACCCGCGCCCTCACACGCACGCTCCCCCTAAAGCGTTGCCGTACCCTCACCTGGACCCTAAACCGTCCCCGTCCCCTAACCCTAACCCTAGCCCGAACCCTAACCCTAACCCTTCCCCGAAGCCTGACCCTCACCCGTCCCCTAATCCTAACCCGTACGCTAACGCTATCGCGCGCCCTCACACGCACGCTACCCCTAAAGCGTTGCCGTACCCTCACCTGGACCCTAAACCGTCCCCGTCCCCTAACCCTAACCCTAGCCCGAACCCTAACCCTAACCCTTCCCCGAAGCCTGACCCTCACCCGTCCCCTAATCCTAACCCGTACGCTAACACTAACCCGCGCCCTCACACGCACGCTCCCCCTAAAGCGTTGCCGTACCCTCAACTGGACCCTAAACCGTCCCCGTCCCCTAACCCTAACCCTAGCCCGAACCCTAACCCTAACCCTTCCCCGAAGCCTGACCCTCACCCGTCCCCTAATCCTAACCCGTACGCTAACACTAACCCGCGCCCTCACACGCACGCTCCCCCTAAAGCGTTGCCGTACCCTCACCTGGACCCTAAACTGTCCCCATCCCCTAACCCTAACCCTAGCCCGAACCCTAACCCTAACCCTTCCCCGAAGCCTGACCCTCACCCGTCCCCTAATCCTAACCCGTACGCTAACACTAACCCGCGCCCTCACACGCACGTTCCCCCTAAAGCGTTGCCGTACCCTCACCTGGACCCTAAACCGTCCCCGTCCCCTAACCCTAACCCTAGCCCGAACCCTAAACCTAACCCTTCCCCGAAGCCTGACCCTCACCCGTCCCCTAATCCTAACCCGTACGCTAACACTAACCCGCGCCCTCACACGGACGCTCCCCCTAAAGCGTTGCCGTACCCTCACCTGGACCCTAAACCGTCCCCGTCCCCTAACCCTAACCCTAGCCCGAACCCTAACCCTAACCCTTCCCCGAAGCCTGACCCTCACCCGTCCCCTAATCCTAACCCGTACGCTAACACTAACCCGCGCCCTCACACGCACGCTCCTCCTAAAGCGTTGCCGTACTCTCACCTGGACCCTAAACCGTCCCCGTCCCCTAACCCTAACCCTAGCCCGAACCCTAACCCTAACCCTTCCCCGAAGCCTGACCCTCACCCGTCCCCTAATCCTAAGCCGTACGCTAACACTAACCCGCGCCCTCACACGCACGCTCCCCCTAAAGCGTTGCCGTACCCTCACCTCGACCCTAAACCGTCCCCATCCCCTAACCCTAACCCTAGCCCGAACCCTAACCCTAACCCTTCCCCGAAGCCTGACCCTCACCCGTCCCCTAATCCTAACCCGTACGCTAACACTAACGCGCGCCCTCACACGCACGCTCCCCCTAAAGCGTTGCCGTACCCTCACCTGGACCCTAAACCGTCCCCGTCCCCTAACCCTAACCCTAGCCCGAACCCTAACCCTAACCCTTCCCCGAAGCCTGACCCTCACCCGTCCCCTAATCCTAACCCGTACGCTAACACTAACGCGCGCCCTCACACGCACGCTCCCCCTAAAGCGTTGCCGTACCCTCAACTGGACCCTAAACCGTCCCCGTCCCCTAACCCTAACCCTAGCCCGAACCCTAACCCTAACCCTTCCCCGAAGCCTGACCCTCACCCGTCCCCTAATCCTAACCCGTACGCTAACACTAACCCGCGCCCTCACACGCACGCTCCCCCTAAAGCGTTGCCGTACCCTCACCTGGACCCTAAACCGTCCCCGTCCCCTAACCCTAACCCTAGCCCGAACCTTAACCCTAACCCTTCCCCGAAGCCTGACCCTCACCCGTCTCCTAATCCTAACCCGTACGCTAACACTAACCCGCGCCCTCACACGCACGCTCCCCCTAAAGCATTGCCGTACCCTCACCTGGACCCTAAACCGTCTCCGTCCCCTAACCCTAACCCTAGCCCGAACCCTAACCCTAACCCTTCCCCGAAGCCTGACCCTCACCCGTCCCCTAATCCTAACCCGTACGCTAACACTAACCCGCGCCCTCACACGCACGCTCCCACTAAAGCGTTGCCGTACCCTCACCTGGACCCTAAACCGTCCCCGTCCCCTAACCCTAACCCTAGCCCTAGCCCGAACCCTAACACTAACCCTTCCCCGAAGCCTGACCCTCACCCGTCCCCTAATCCTAACCCGTACGCTAACACTAACCCGCGCCCTCACACGCACGCTCCCCCTAAAGCGTTGCCGTACCCTCACCTGGACCCTAAACCGTCCCCGTCCCCTAACCCTAACCCTAGCCCGAACCCTAACCCTAACCCTTCCCCGAAGCCTGACCCTCACCCGTCCCCTAATCCTAACCCGTACGCTAACACTAACCCGCGCCCTCACACGCACGCTCCCCCTAAAGCGTTGCCGTACCCTCACCTGGACCCTAAACCGTCCCCGTCCCCTAACCCTAACCCTAGCCCGAACCCTAACCATAACCCTTCCCCGAAGCCTGACCCTCACCCGTCCCCTAATCCTAACCCGTACGCTAACACTAACCCACGCCCTCACACGCTCGCTCCCCCTAAAGCGTTGCCGTACCCTCACCTGGACCCTAAACCGTCCCAGTCCCCTAACCCTAACCCTAGCCCGAACCCTAACCCTAACCCTTCCCCGAAGCCTGACCCTCACCCGTCCCCTAATCCTAACCCGTACGCTAACACTAACCCACGCCCTCACATGCACGCTCCCCCTACAGCGTTGCCGTACCCTCACCTGGACCCTAAACCGTCCCCATCCCCTAACCCTAACCCTAGCCCGAACCCTAACCCTAAACCTTCCCCGAAGCCTGACCCTCACCCTTCCCCTAATCCTAACCCGTACGCTAACACTAACCCGCGCCCTCACATGCACGCTCCCCCTAAAGTGTTGCTGTACCCTCACCTGGACCCTAAACCGTCCCCGTCCTCTAACCCTAACCCTAGCCCGAACCCTAACCCTAACCCTTCCCCGAAGCCTGACCCTCACCCGTCCCCTAATCCTAACCCGTACGCTAACACTAACCCGCGCCCTCACACGCACGCTCCCCCTAAAGCGTTGCCGTACCCTCACCTGGACCCTAAACCGTCCCCGTCCCCTAACCCTAACCCTAGCCCGAACCCTAACCCTAACCCTTCCCCGAAGCCTGACCCTCACCCGTCCCCTAATCCTAACCCGTACGCTAACACTAACCCGCGCCCTCACACGCACGCTCCCCCTAAAGCGTTGCCGTACCCTCACCTGGACCCTAAACCGTCCCCGTCCCCTAACCCTAACCCTAGCCCGAACCCTAACCCTAACCCTTCCCCGAAGCCTGACCCTCACCCGTCCCCTAATCCTAACCCGTACGCTAACACTAACCCGCGCGCTCACACGCACGCTCCCCCTAAAGCGTTGCCGTACCCTCACCTGGACCCTAAACCGTCCCCGTCCCCTAACCCTAACCCTAGCCCGAACCCTAACCCTAACCCTTCCCCGAAGCCTGACCCTCACCCGTCCCCTAATCCTAACCCGTACGCTAACACTAACCCGCGCCCTCACACGCACGCTCCCCCTAAAGCGTTGCCGTACCCTCAACTGGACCCTAAACCGTCCCCGTCCCCTAACCCTAACCCTAGCCCGAACCCTAACCCTAACCCTTCCCCGAAGCCTGACCCTCACCCGTCCCCTAATCCTAACCCGTACGCTAACACTAACCCGCGCCCTCACACGCACGCTCCCCCTAAAGCGTTGCCGTACCCTCACCTGGACCCTAAACTGTCCCCATCCCCTAACCCTAACCCTAGCCCGAACCCTAACCCTAACCCTTCCCCGAAGCCTGACCCTCACCCGTCCCCTAATCCTAACCCGTACGCTAACACTAACCCGCGCCCTCACACGCACGTTCCCCCTAAAGCGTTGCCGTACCCTCACCTGGACCCTAAACCGTCCCCGTCCCCTAACCCTAACCCTAGCCCGAACCCTAAACCTAACCCTTCCCCGAAGCCTGACCCTCACCCGTCCCCTAATCCTAACCCGTACGCTAACACTAACCCGCGCCCTCACACGGACGCTCCCCCTAAAGCGTTGCCGTACCCTCACCTGGACCCTAAACCGTCCCCGTCCCCTAACCCTAACCCTAGCCCGAACCCTAACCCTAACCCTTCCCCGAAGCCTGACCCTCACCCGTCCCCTAATCCTAACCCGTACGCTAACACTAACCCGCGCCCTCACACGCACGCTCCTCCTAAAGCGTTGCCGTACTCTCACCTGGACCCTAAACCGTCCCCGTCCCCTAACCCTAACCCTAGCCCGAACCCTAACCCTAACCCTTCCCCGAAGCCTGACCCTCACCCGTCCCCTAATCCTAAGCCGTACGCTAACACTAACCCGCGCCCTCACACGCACGCTCCCCCTAAAGCGTTGCCGTACCCTCACCTCGACCCTAAACCGTCCCCATCCCCTAACCCTAACCCTAGCCCGAACCCTAACCCTAACCCTTCCCCGAAGCCTGACCCTCACCCGTCCCCTAATCCTAACCCGTACGCTAACACTAACGCGCGCCCTCACACGCACGCTCCCCCTAAAGCGTTGCCGTACCCTCACCTGGACCCTAAACCGTCCCCGTCCCCTAACCCTAACCCTAGCCCGAACCCTAACCCTAACCCTTCCCCGAAGCCTGACCCTCACCCGTCCCCTAATCCTAACCCGTACGCTAACACTAACGCGCGCCCTCACACGCACGCTCCCCCTAAAGCGTTGCCGTACCCTCAACTGGACCCTAAACCGTCCCCGTCCCCTAACCCTAACCCTAGCCCGAACCCTAACCCTAACCCTTCCCCGAAGCCTGACCCTCACCCGTCCCCTAATCCTAACCCGTACGCTAACACTAACCCGCGCCCTCACACGCACGCTCCCCCTAAAGCGTTGCCGTACCCTCACCTGGACCCTAAACCGTCCCCGTCCCCTAACCCTAACCCTAGCCCGAACCTTAACCCTAACCCTTCCCCGAAGCCTGACCCTCACCCGTCTCCTAATCCTAACCCGTACGCTAACACTAACCCGCGCCCTCACACGCACGCTCCCCCTAAAGCATTGCCGTACCCTCACCTGGACCCTAAACCGTCTCCGTCCCCTAACCCTAACCCTAGCCCGAACCCTAACCCTAACCCTTCCCCGAAGCCTGACCCTCACCCGTCCCCTAATCCTAACCCGTACGCTAACACTAACCCGCGCCCTCACACGCACGCTCCCACTAAAGCGTTGCCGTACCCTCACCTGGACCCTAAACCGTCCCCGTCCCCTAACCCTAACCCTAGCCCTAGCCCGAACCCTAACACTAACCCTTCCCCGAAGCCTGACCCTCACCCGTCCCCTAATCCTAACCCGTACGCTAACACTAACCCGCGCCCTCACACGCACGCTCCCCCTAAAGCGTTGCCGTACCCTCACCTGGACCCTAAACCGTCCCCGTCCCCTAACCCTAACCCTAGCCCGAACCCTAACCCTAACCCTTCCCCGAAGCCTGACCCTCACCCGTCCCCTAATCCTAACCCGTACGCTAACACTAACCCGCGCCCTCACACGCACGCTCCCCCTAAAACGTTGCCGTACCCTCACCTGGACCCTAAACCGTCCCCGTCCCCTAACCCTAACCCTAGCCCGAACCCTAACCATAACCCTTCCCCGAAGCCTGACCCTCACCCGTCCCCTAATCCTAACCCGTACGCTAACACTAACCCACGCCCTCACACGCTCGCTCCCCCTAAAGCGTTGCCGTACCCTCACCTGGACCCTAAACCGTCCCAGTCCCCTAACCCTAACCCTAGCCCGAACCCTAACCCTAACCCTTCCCCGAAGCCTGACCCTCACCCGTCCCCTAATCCTAACCCGTACGCTAACACTAACCCACGCCCTCACATGCACGCTCCCCCTACAGCGTTGCCGTACCCTCACCTGGACCCTAAACCGTCCCCATCCCCTAACCCTAACCCTAGCCCGAACCCTAACCCTAAACCTTCCCCGAAGCCTGACCCTCACCCTTCCCCTAATCCTAACCCGTACGCTAACACTAACCCGCGCCCTCACATGCACGCTCCCCCTAAAGTGTTGCTGTACCCTCACCTGGACCCTAAACCGTCCCCGTCCTCTAACCCTAACCCTAGCCCGAACCCTAACCCTAACCCTTCCCCGAAGCCTGACCCTCACCCGTCCCCTAATCCTAACCCGTACGCTAACACTAACCCGCGCCCTCACACGCACGCTCCCCCTAAAGCGTTGCCGTACCCTCACCTGGACCCTAAACCGTCCCCGTCCCCTAACCCTAACCCTAGCCCGAACCCTAACCCTAACCCTTCCCCGAAGCCTGACCCTCACCCGTCCCCTAATCCTAACCCGTACGCTAACACTAACCCGCGCCCTCACACGCACGCTCCCCCTAAAGCGTTGCCGTACCCTCACCTGGACCCTAAACCGTCCCCGTCCCCTAACCCTAACCCTAGCCCGAACCCTAACCCTAACCCTTCCCCGAAGCCTGACCCTCACCCGTCCCCTAATCCTAACCCGTACGCTAACACTAACCCGCGCCCTCACACGCACGCTCCCCCTAAAGCGTTGCCGTACCCTCACCTGGACCCTAAACCGTCCCCGTCCCCTAACCCTAACCCTAGCCCGAACCCTAACCCTAACCCTTCCCCGAAGCCTGACCCTCACCCGTCCCCTAATCCTAACCTGTACGCTAACACTAACCCGCGCCCTCACACGCACGCTCCCCCTAAAGCGTTGCCGTACCCTCACCTGGACCCTAAACCGTCCCCGTCCCCTAACCCTAACCCTAGCCCGAACCCTAACCCTAACCCTTCCCCGAAGCCTGACCCTCACCCGTCCCATAATCCTAAGCCGTACGCTAACACTAACCCGCGCCCTCACACGCACGCTCCCCCTAAAGCGTTGCCGTACCCTCACCTGGACCCTAAACCGTCCCCGTCCCCTAACCCTAACCCTAGCCCGAACCCTAACCATAACCCTTCCCCGAAGCCTGACCCTCACCCGTCCCCTAATCCTAACCCGTACGCTAACACTAACACGCGCCCTCACACGCTCGCTCCCCCTAAAGCGTTGCCGTACCCTCACCTGGACCCTAAACCGTCCCAGTCCCCTAACCCTAACCCTAGCCCGAACCCTAACCCTAACCCTTCCCCGAAGCCTGACCCTCACCCGTCCCCTAATCCTAACGCGTACGCTAACACTAACCCGCGCCCTCACATGCACGCTCCCCCTAAAGCGTTGCTGTACCCTCACCTGGACCCTAAACCGTCCCCGTCCTCTAACCCTAACCCTAGCCCGAACCCTAACCCTAACCCTTCCCCGAAGCCTGACCCTCACCCGTCCCCTAATCCTAACCCGTACGCTAACACTAACCCGCGCCCTCACACGCACGCTCCCCCTAAAGCGTTGCCGTACCCTCACCTGGACCCTAAACCGTCCCCGTCCCCTAACCCTAACCCTAGCCCGAACCCTAACCCTAACCCTTCCCCAAAGCCTGACCCTCACCCGTCCCCTAATCCTAACCCGTACGCTAACACTAACCCACGCCCTCACACGCACGCTCCCCCTAAAGCGTTGCCGTACCCTCACCTGGACCCTAAACCGTCCCCGTCCCCTAACCCTAACCCTAGCCCGAACCCTAACCCTAACCCTTCCCCGAAGCCTGACCCTCACCCGTCCCCTAATCCTAACCCGTACGCTAACACTAACCCGCGCCCTCACACGCACGCTCCTCCTAAAGCGTTGCCGTACCCTCACCTGGACCCTAAACCGTCCCCGTCCCCTAACCCTAACCCTAGCCCGAACCCTAACCCTAACCCTTCCCCGAAGCCTGACCCTCACCCGTCCCCTAATCCTAAGCCGTACGCTAACACTAACCCGCGCCCTCACACGCACGCTCCCCCTAAAGCGTTGCCGTACCCTCACCTCGACCCTAAACCGTCCCCATCCCCTAACCCTAACCCTAGCCCGAACCCTAACCCTAACCCTTCCCCGAAGCCTGACCCCCACCCGTCCCCTAATCCTAACCCGTACGCTAACACTAACCCGCGCCCTCACATGCACGCTCCCCCTAAAGCGTTGCTGTACCCTCACCTGGACCCTAAACCGTCCCCGTCCCCTAACCCTAACCCTAGCCCGAACCCTAACCCTAACCCTTCCCCGAAGCCTGACCCTCACCCGTCCCCTAATCCTAACCCGTACGCTAACACTAACCCGCGCCCTCACACGCACGCTCCCCCTAAAGCGTTGCCGTACCCTCACCTGGACCCTAAACCGTCCCCGTCCCCTAACCCTAACCCTAGCCCGAACCCTAACCCTAACCCTTCCCCGAAGCCTGACCCTCACCCGTCCCCTAATCCTAACCCGTACGCTAACACTAACCCGCGCCCTCACACGCACGCTCCCCCTAAAGCGTTGCCTTACCCTCACCTGGACCCTAAACCGTCCCCGTCCCCTAACCCTAACCCTAGCACGAACCCTAACCCTAACCCTTCCCCGAAGCCTGACCCTCACCCGTCCCCTAATCCTAACCCGTACGATAACACTACCCCGCGCCCTCACACGCACGATCCTACTAAAGCGTTGCCATACCCTCACCTGGACCCTAAACCGTCCCCGTCCCCTAACCCTAACCCTAGCCCGAACCCTAACCCTAACCCTTCCCCGAAGCCTGACCCTCACCCGTCCCCTAATCCTAAGCCGTACGCTAACACTAACCCGCGCCCTCACACGCACGCTCCCCCTAAAGCGTTGCCGTACCCTCACCTGGACCCTAAACCGTCCCCGTCCCCTAACCCTAACCCTAGCCCAAACCCTAACCCTAACCCTTCCCCGAAGCCTGACCCTACCCGTCCCCTAATCCTAACCCGTACGCTAACACTAACCCGCGCCCTCACACGCACGCTCCCCCTAAAGGGTTGCCGTACCCTCACCTGGACCCTAAACCGACCCCGTCCCCTAACCCTAACCCTAGCCCGAACTTTAACCCTAACCCTTCCCCGAAGCCTGACCCTCACCCGTCCCCTAATCCTAACCCGTACGCTAACGCTATCGCGCGCCCTCACACGCACGCTACCCCTAAAGCGTTGCCGTACCCTCACCTGGACCCTAAACCGTCCCCGTCCCCTAACCCTAACCCTAGCCCGAACCCTAACCCTAACCCTTCCCCGAAGCCTGACCCTCACCCGTCCCCTAATCCTAACCCGTACGCTAACACTAACCCGCGCCCTCACACGCACGCTCCCCCTAAAGCGTTGCCGTACCCTCAACTGGACCCTAAACTGTCCCCGTCCCCTAACCCTAACCCTAGCCCGAACCCTAACCCTAACCCTTCCCCGAAGCCTGACCCTCACCCGTCCCCTAATCCTAACCCGTACGCTAACACTAACCCGCGCCCTCACACGCACGCTCCCCCTAAAGCGTTGCCGTACCCTCACCTGGACCCTAAACTGTCCCCATCCCCTAACCCTAACCCTAGCCCGAACCCTAACCCTAACCCTTCCCCGAAGCCTGACCCTCACCCGTCCCCTAATCCTAACCCGTACGCTAACACTAACCCGCGCCCTCACACGCACGTTCCCCCTAAAGCGTTGCCGTACCCTCACCTGGACCCTAAACCGTCCCCGTCCCCTAACCCTAACCCTAGCCCGAACCCTAAACCTAACCCTTCCCCGAAGCCTGACCCTCACCCGTCCCCTAATCCTAACCCGTACGCTAACACTAACCCGCGCCCTCACACGGACGCTCCCCCTAAAGCGTTGCCGTACCCTCACCTGGACCCTAAACCGTCCCCGTCCCCTAACCCTAACCCTAGCCCGAACCCTAACCCTAACCCTTCCCCGAAGCCTGACCCTCACCCGTCCCCTAATCCTAACCCGTACGCTAACACTAACCCGCGCCCTCACACGCACGCTCCTCCTAAAGCGTTGCCGTACTCTCACCTGGACCCTAAACCGTCCCCGTCCCCTAACCCTAACCCTAGCCCGAACCCTAACCCTAACCCTTCCCCGAAGCCTGACCCTCACCCGTCCCCTAATCCTAAGCCGTACGCTAACACTAACCCGCGCCCTCACACGCACGCTCCCCCTAAAGCGTTGCCGTACCCTCACCTCGACCCTAAACCGTCCCCATCCCCTAACCCTAACCCTAGCCCGAACCCTAACCCTAACCCTTCCCCGAAGCCTGACCCTCACCCGTCCCCTAATCCTAACCCGTACGCTAACACTAACGCGCGCCCTCACACGCACGCTCCCCCTAAAGCGTTGCCGTACCCTCACCTGGACCCTAAACCGTCCCCGTCCCCTAACCCTAACCCTAGCCCGAACCCTAACCCTAACCCTTCCCCGAAGCCTGACCCTCACCCGTCCCCTAATCCTAACCCGTACGCTAACACTAACGCGCGCCCTCACACGCACGCTCCCCCTAAAGCGTTGCCGTACCCTCAACTGGACCCTAAACCGTCCCCGTCCCCTAACCCTAACCCTAGCCCGAACCCTAACCCTAACCCTTCCCCGAAGCCTGACCCTCACCCGTCCCCTAATCCTAACCCGTACGCTAACACTAACCCGCGCCCTCACACGCACGCTCCCCCTAAAGCGTTGCCGTACCCTCACCTGGACCCTAAACCGTCCCCGTCCCCTAACCCTAACCCTAGCCCGAACCTTAACCCTAACCCTTCCCCGAAGCCTGACCCTCACCCGTCTCCTAATCCTAACCCGTACGCTAACACTAACCCGCGCCCTCACACGCACGCTCCCCCTAAAGCATTGCCGTACCCTCACCTGGACCCTAAACCGTCTCCGTCCCCTAACCCTAACCCTAGCCCGAACCCTAACCCTAACCCTTCCCCGAAGCCTGACCCTCACCCGTCCCCTAATCCTAACCCGTACGCTAACACTAACCCGCGCCCTCACACGCACGCTCCCACTAAAGCGTTGCCGTACCCTCACCTGGACCCTAAACCGTCCCCGTCCCCTAACCCTAACCCTAGCCCTAGCCCGAACCCTAACACTAACCCTTCCCCGAAGCCTGACCCTCACCCGTCCCCTAATCCTAACCCGTACGCTAACACTAACCCGCGCCCTCACACGCACGCTCCCCCTAAAGCGTTGCCGTACCCTCACCTGGACCCTAAACCGTCCCCGTCCCCTAACCCTAACCCTAGCCCGAACCCTAACCCTAACCCTTCCCCGAAGCCTGACCCTCACCCGTCCCCTAATCCTAACCCGTACGCTAACACTAACCCGCGCCCTCACACGCACGCTCCCCCTAAAGCGTTGCCGTACCCTCACCTGGACCCTAAACCGTCCCCGTCCCCTAACCCTAACCCTAGCCCGAACCCTAACCCTAACCCTTCCCCGAAGCCTGACACTCACCCGTCCCCTAATCCTAACCCGTACGCTAACACTAACCCGCGCCCTCACACGCACGCTCCCCCTAAAGCGTTGCCGTACCCTCACCTGGACCCTAAACCGTCCCCGTCCCCTAACCCTAACCCTAGACCGAACCCTAACCCTAACCCTTCCCCGAAGCCTGACCCTCACCCGTCCCCTAATCCTAACCCGTACGCTAACACTAACCCGCGCCCTCACACGCACGCTCCCCCTAAAGCGTTGCCGTACCCTCACCTGGACCCTAAACCGTCCCCGTCCCCTAACCCTAACCCTAGCCCGAACCCTAACCCTAACCCTTCCCCGAAGCCTGACCCTCACCCGTCCCCTAATCCTAACCTGTACGCTAACACTAACCCGCGCCCTCACACGCACGCTCCCCCTAAAGCGTTGCCGTACCCTCACCTGGACCCTAAACCGTCCCCGTCCCCTAACCCTAACCCTAGCCCGAACCCTAACCCTAACCCTTCCCCGAAGCCTGACACTCACCCGTCCCCTAATCCTAACCCGTACGCTAACACTAACCCGCGCCCTCACACGCACGCTCCCCCTAAAGCGTTGCCGTACCCTCACCTGGACCCTAAACCGTCCCCGTCCCCTAAACCTAACCCTAGCCCGAACCCTAACCCTAACCCTTCCCCGAAACCTGACCCTCACCCGTACCCTAATCCTAACCCGTACGCTAACACTAACCCGCGCCCTCACACGCACGCTCCCCCTAAAGCGTTGCCGTACCCTCACCTGGACCCGAAACCGTCCCCGTCCCTTAACCCTTACCCTAGCCCGAACCCTAACCCTAACCCTTCCCCGAAGCCTGACCCTCACCCGTCCCCTAATCCTAACCCGTACGCTAACACTAACCCGCGCCCTCACACGCACGCTCCCCCTAAAGCGTTGCCGTACCCTCACCTGGACCCTAAACCGTCCCCGTCCTCTAACCCTAACCCTAGCCCGAACCCTAACCCTAACCCTTCCCCGAAGCCTGACCCTCACCCATCCCCTAATCCTAACCCGTACGCTAACACTAACCCGCGCCCTCACACGCACGCTCCCCCTAAAGCGTTGCCGTACCCTCACCTGGACCCTAAACCTTCCCCGTCCCCTAACCCTAACCCTAGACCAAACCTTAACCCTAACCCTTCCCCGAAGCCTGACCCTCACCCGTCCCCTAATCCTAAGCCGTACGCTAACACTAACCCGCGCCCTCACACGCACGCTCCCCCTAAAGCGTTGCCGTACCCTCACCTGGACCCTAAACCGTCCCCGTCCCCTAACCCTAACCCTAGCCCGAACCCTAACCATAACCCTTCCCCGAAGCCTGACCCTCACCCGTCCCCTAATCCTAACCCGTACGCTAACACTAACCCGCGCCCTCACACGCTCGCTCCCCCTAAAGCGTTGCCGTACCCTCACCTGGACCCTAAACCGTCCCCGTCCCCTAACCCTAACCCTAGCCCGAACCCTAACCCTAACCCTTCCCCGAAGCCTGACCCTCACCCGTCCCCTAATCCTAACCCGTACGCTAACACTAACCCACGCCCTCACATGCACGCTCCCCCTACAGCGTTGCCGTACCCTCACCTGGACCCTAAACCGTCCCCATCCCCTAACCCTAACCCTAGCCCGAACCCTAACCCTAAACCTTCCCCGAAGCCTGACCCTCACCCTTCCCCTAATCCTAACCCGTACGCTAACACTAACCCGCGCCCTCACATGCACGCTCCCCCTAAAGTGTTGCTGTACCCTCACCTGGACCCTAAACCGTCCCCGTCCTCTAACCCTAACCCTAGCCCGAACCCTAACCCTAACCCTTCCCCGAAGCCTGACCCTCACCCGTCCCCTAATCCTAACCCGTACGCTAACACTAACCCGCGCCCTCACACGCACGCTCCCCCTAAAGCGTTGCCGTACCCTCACCTGGACCCTAAACCGTCCCCGTCCCCTAACCCTAACCCTAGCCCGAACCCTAACCCTAACCCTTCCCCGAAGCCTGACCCTCACCCGTCCCCTAATCCTAACCCGTACGCTAACACTAACCCGCGCCCTCACACGCACGCTCCCCCTAAAGCGTTGCCGTACCCTCACCTGGACCCTAAACCGTCCCCGTCCCCTAACCCTAACCCTAGCCCGAACCCTAACCCTAACCCTTCCCCGAAGCCTGACCCTCACCCGTCCCCTAATCCTAACCCGTACGCTAACACTAACCCGCGCCCTCACACGCACGCTCCCCCTAAAGCGTTGCCGTACCCTCACCTGGACCCTAAACCGTCCCCGTCCCCTAACCCTAACCCTAGCCCGAACCCTAACCCTAACCCTTCCCCGAAGCCTGACCCTCACCCGTCCCCTAATCCTAACCTGTACGCTAACACTAACCCGCGCCCTCACACGCACGCTCCCCCTAAAGCGTTGCCGTACCCTCACCTGGACCCTAAACCGTCCCCGTCCCCTAACCCTAACCCTAGCCCGAACCCTAACCCTAACCCTTCCCCGAAGCCTGACCCTCACCCGTCCCATAATCCTAAGCCGTACGCTAACACTAACCCGCGCCCTCACACGCACGCTCCCCCTAAAGCGTTGCCGTACCCTCACCTGGACCCTAAACCGTCCCCGTCCCCTAACCCTAACCCTAGCCCGAACCCTAACCATAACCCTTCCCCGAAGCCTGACCCTCACCCGTCCCCTAATCCTAACCCGTACGCTAACACTAACACGCGCCCTCACACGCTCGCTCCCCCTAAAGCGTTGCCGTACCCTCACCTGGACCCTAAACCGTCCCAGTCCCCTAACCCTAACCCTAGCCCGAACCCTAACCCTAACCCTTCCCCGAAGCCTGACCCTCACCCGTCCCCTAATCCTAACGCGTACGCTAACACTAACCCGCGCCCTCACATGCACGCTCCCCCTAAAGCGTTGCTGTACCCTCACCTGGACCCTAAACCGTCCCCGTCCTCTAACCCTAACCCTAGCCCGAACCCTAACCCTAACCCTTCCCCGAAGCCTGACCCTCACCCGTCCCCTAATCCTAACCCGTACGCTAACACTAACCCGCGCCCTCACACGCACGCTCCCCCTAAAGCGTTGCCGTACCCTCACCTGGACCCTAAACCGTCCCCGTCCCCTAACCCTAACCCTAGCCCGAACCCTAACCCTAACCCTTCCCCAAAGCCTGACCCTCACCCGTCCCCTAATCCTAACCCGTACGCTAACACTAACCCGCGCCCTCACACGCACGCTCCCCCTAAAGCGTTGCCGTACCCTCACCTGGACCCTAAACCGTCCCCGTCCCCTAACCCTAACCCTAGCCCGAACCCTAACCCTAACCCTTCCCCGAAGCCTGACCCTCACCCGTCCCCTAATCCTAACCCGTACGCTAACACTAACCCGCGCCCTCACACGCACGCTCCTCCTAAAGCGTTGCCGTACCCTCACCTGGACCCTAAACCGTCCCCGTCCCCTAACCCTAACCCTAGCCCGAACCCTAACCCTAACCCTTCCCCGAAGCCTGACCCTCACCCGTCCCCTAATCCTAAGCCGTACGCTAACACTAACCCGCGCCCTCACACGCACGCTCCCCCTAAAGCGTTGCCGTACCCTCACCTCGACCCTAAACCGTCCCCATCCCCTAACCCTAACCCTAGCCCGAACCCTAACCCTAACCCTTCCCCGAAGCCTGACCCCCACCCGTCCCCTAATCCTAACCCGTACGCTAACACTAACCCGCGCCCTCACATGCACGCTCCCCCTAAAGCGTTGCTGTACCCTCACCTGGACCCTAAACCGTCCCCGTCCTCTAACCCTAACCCTAGCCCGAACCCTAACCCTAACCCTTCCCCGAAGCCTGACTCTCACCCGTCCCCTAATCCTAACCCGTACGCTAACACTAACCCGCGCCCTCACACGCACGCTCCCCCTAAAGCGTTGCCGTACCCTCACCTGGACCCTAAACCGTCCCCGTCCCCTAACCCTAACCCTAGCCCGAACCCTAACCCTAACCCTTCCCCAAAGCCTGACCCTCACCCGTCCCCTAATCCTAACCCGTACGCTAACACTAACCCGCGCCCTCACACGCACGCTCCCCCTAAAGCGTTGCCGTACCCTCACCTGGACCCTAAACCGTCCCCGTCCCCTAACCCTAACCCTAGCCCGAACCCTAACCCTAACCCTTCCCCGAAGCCTGACCCTCACCCGTCCCCTAATCCTAACCCGTACGCTAACACTAACCCGCGCCCTCACACGCACGCTCCTCCTAAAGCGTTGCCGTACCCTCACCTGGACCCTAAACCGTCCCCGTCCCCTAACCCTAACCCTAGCCCGAACCCTAACCCTAACCCTTCCCCGAAGCCTGACCCTCACCCGTCCCCTAATCCTAAGCCGTACGCTAACACTAACCCGCGCCCTCACACGCACGCTCCCCCTAAAACGTTGCCGTACCCTCACCTCGACCCTAAACCGTCCCCATCCCCTAACCCTAACCCTAGCCCGAACCCTAACCCTAACCCTTCCCCGAAGCCTGACCCTCACCCGTCCCCTAATCCTAACCCGTACGCTAACACTAACGCGCGCCCTCACACGCACGCTCCCCCTAAAGCGTTGCCGTACCCTCACCTGGACCCTAAACCGTCCCCGTCCCCTAACCCTAACCCTAGCCCGAACCCTAACCCTAACCCTTCCCCGAAGCCTGACCCTCACCCGTCCCCTAATCCTAACCCGTACGCTAACACTAACGCGCGCCCTCACACGCACGCTCCCCCTAAAGCGTTGCCGTACCCTCAACTGGACCCTAAACCGTCCCCGTCCCCTAACCCTAACCCTAGCCCGAACCCTAACCCTAACCCTTCCCCGAAGCCTGACCCTCACCCGTCCCCTAATCCTAACCCGTACGCTAACACTAACCCGCGCCCTCACACGCACGCTCCCCCTAAAGCGTTGCCGTACCCTCACCTGGACCCTAAACCGTCCCCGTCCCCTAACCCTAACCCTAGCCCGAACCTTAACCCTAACCCTTCCCCGAAGCCTGACCCTCACCCGTCTCCTAATCCTAACCCGTACGCTAACACTAACCCGCGCCCTCACACGCACGCTCCCCCTAAAGCATTGCCGTACCCTCACCTGGACCCTAAACCGTCTCCGTCCCCTAACCCTAACCCTAGCCCGAACCCTAACCCTAACCCTTCCCCGAAGCCTGACCCTCACCCGTCCCCTAATCCTAACCCGTACGCTAACAATAAACCGCGCCCTCACACGCACGCTCTCCCTAAAGCGTTGCCGTACCCTCACCTGGACCCTAAACCGTCCCCGTCCCCTAACCCTAACCCTAGCCCGAACCCTCACCCTAACCCTCCCCGAAGCCTGACCCTCACCTGTCCCCTAATCCTAACCCGTACGCTAACACTAACCCGCGCCCTCACACGCACGCTCCCACTAAAGCGTTGCCGTACCCTCACCTGGACCCTAAACCGTCCCCGTCCCCTAACCCTAACCCTAGCCCTAGCCCGAACCCTAACACTAACACTTCCCCGAAGCCTGACCCTCACCCGTCCCCTAATCCTAACCCGTACGCTAACACTAACCCGCGCCCTCACACGCACGCTCCCCCTAAAGCGTTGCCGTACCCTCACCTGGACCCTAAACCGTCCCCGTCCCCTAACCCTAACCCTAGCCCGAACCCTAACCCTAACCCTTCCCCGAAGCCTGACCCTCACCCGTCCCCTAATCCTAACCCGTACGCTAACACTAACCCGCGCCCTCACACGCACGCTCCCCCTAAAGCGTTGCCGTACCCTCACCTGGACCCTAAACCGTCCCCGTCCCCTAACCCTAACCCTAGCCCAAACCCTAACCCTAACCCTTCCCCGAAGCCTGACCCTCACCCGTCCCCTAATCCTAACCTGTACGCTAACACTAACCCGCGCCCTCACACGCACGCTCCCCCTAAAGCGTTGCCGTACCCTCACCTGGACCCTAAACCGTCCCCGTCCCCTAACCCTAACCCTAGCCCGAACCCTAACCCTAACCCTTCCCCGAAGCCTGACACTCACCCGTCCCCTAATCCTAACCCGTACGCTAACACTAACCCGCGCCCTCACACGCACGCTCCCCCTAAAGCGTTGCCGTACCCTCACCTGGACCCTAAACCGTCCCCGTCCCCTAACCCTAACCCTAGCCCGAACCCTAACCCTAACCCTTCCCCGAAGCCTGACCCTCACCCGTCCCCTAATCCTAACCCGTACGCTAACACTAACCCGCGCCCTCACACGCACGCTCCCCCTAAAGCGTTGCCGTACCCTCACCTGGACCCTAAACCGTCCCCGTCCCCTAACCCTAACCCTAGCCCGAACCCTAACCCTAACCCTTCCCCGAAGCCTGACCCTCACCCGTCCCCTAATCCTAACCTGTACGCTAACACTAACCCGCGCCCTCACACGCACGCTCCCCCTAAAGCGTTGCCGTACCCTCACCTGGACCCTAAACCGTCCCCGTCCCCTAACCCTAACCCTAGCCCGAACCCTAACCCTAACCCTTCCCCGAAGCCTGACACTCACCCGTCCCCTAATCCTAACCCGTACGCTAACACTAACCCGCGCCCTCACACGCACGCTCCCCCTAAAGCGTTGCCGTACCCTCACCTGGACCCTAAACCGTCCCCGTCCCCTAAACCTAACCCTAGCCCGAACCCTAACCCTAACCCTTCCCCGAAACCTGACCCTCACCCGTACCCTAATCCTAACCCGTACGCTAACACTAACCCGCGCCCTCACACGCACGCTCCCCCTAAAGCGTTGCCGTACCCTCACCTGGACCCGAAACCGTCCCCGTCCCTTAACCCTTACCCTAGCCCGAACCCTACCACTAACCCTTCCCCGAAGCCTGACCCTCACCCGTCCCCTAATCCTAACCCGTACGCTAACACTAACCCGCGCCCTCACACGCACGCTCCCCCTAAAGCGTTGCCGTACCCTCACCTGGACCCTAAACCGTCCCCGTCCTCTAACCCTAACCCTAGCCCGAACCCTAACCCTAACCCTTCCCCGAAGCCTGACCCTCACCCATCCCCTAATCCTAACCCGTACGCTAACACTAACCCGCGCCCTCACACGCACGCTCCCCCTAAAGCGTTGCCGTACCCTCACCTGGACCCTAAACCTTCCCCGTCCCCTAACCCTAACCGTAGACCAAACCCTAACCCTAACCCTTCCCCGAAGCCTGACCCTCACCCGTCCCCTAATCCTAAGCCGTACGCTAACACTAACCCGCGCCCTCACACGCACGCTCCCCCTAAAGCGTTGCCGTACCCTCACCTGGACCCTAAACCGTCCCCGTCCCCTAACCCTAACCCTAGCCCGAACCCTAACCATAACCCTTCCCCGAAGCCTGACCCTCACCCGTCCCCTAATCCTAACCCGTACGCTAACACTAACCCGCGCCCTCACACGCTCGCTCCCCCTAAAGCGTTGCCGTACCCTCACCTGGACCCTAAACCGTCCCAGTCCCCTAACCCTAACCCTAGCCCGAACCCTAACCCTAACCCTTCCCCGAAGCCTGACCCTCACCTGTCCCCTAATCCTAACCAGTACGCTAACACTAACCCGCGCCCTCACATGCACGCTCCCCCTACAGCGTTGCCGTACCCTCACCTGGACCCTAAACCGTCCCCATCCCCTAACCCTAACCCTAGCCCGAACCCTAACCCTAAACCTTCCCCGAAGCCTGACCCTCACCCTTCCCCTAATCCTATCCCGTACGCTAACACTAACCCGCGCCCTCACATGCACGCTCCCCCTAAAGTGTTGCTGTACCCTCACCTGGACCCTAAACCGTCCCCGTCCTCTAACCCTAACCCTAGCCCGAACCCTAACCCTAACCCTTCCCCGAAACCTGACCCTCACCCGTCCCCTAATCCTAACCCGTACGCTAACACTAACCCGCGCCCTCACACGCACGCTCCCCCTAAAGCGTTGCCGTACCCTCACCTGGACCCTAAACCGTCCCCGTCCCCTAACCCTAACCCTAGCCCGAACCCTAACCCTAACCCTTCCCCGAAGCCTGACCCTCACCCGTCCCCTAATCCTAACCCGTACGCTAACACTAACCCGCGCCCTCACATGCACGCTCCCCCTAAAGCGTTGCCGTACCCTCACCTGGACCCTAAACCGTCCCCGTCCCCTAACCCTAACCCTAGCCCGAACCCTAACCCTAACCCTTCCCCGAAGCCTGACCCTCACCCGTCCCCTAATCCTAACCCGTACGCTAACACTAACCCGCGCCCTCACACGCACGCTCCCCCTAAAGCGTTGCCGTACCCTCACCTGGACCCTAAACCGTCCCCGTCCCCTAACCCTAACCCTAGCCCGAACCCTAACCCTAACCCTTCCCCGAAGCCTGACCCTCACCCGTCCCCTAATCCTAACCTGTACGCTAACACTAACCCGCGCCCTCACACGCACGCTCCCCCTAAAGCGTTGCCGTACCCTCACCTGGACCCTAAACCGTCCCCGTCCCCTAACCCTAACCCTAGCCCGAACCCTAACCCTAACCCTTCCCCGAAGCCTGACCCTCACCCGTCCCATAATCCTAAGCCGTACGCTAACACTAACCCGCGCCCTCACACGCACGCTCCCCCTAAAGCGTTGCCGTACCCTCACCTGGACCCTAAACCGTCCCCGTCCCCTAACCCTAACCCTAGCCCGAACCCTAACCATAACCCTTCCCCGAAGCCTGACCCTCACCCGTCCCCTAATCCTAACCCGTACGCTAACACTAACACGCGCCCTCACACGCTCGCTCCCTCTAAAGCGTTGCCGTACCCTCACCTGGACCCTAAACCGTCCCAGTCCCCTAACCCTAACCCTAGCCCGAACCCTAACCCTAACCCTTCCCCGAAGCCTGACCCTCACCCGTCCCCTAATCCTAACCCGTACGCTAACACTAACCCGCGCCCTCACATGCACGCTCCCCCTAAAGCGTTGCTGTACCCTCACCTGGACCCTAAACCGTCCCCGTCCTCTAACCCTAACCCTAGCCCGAACCCTAACCCTAACCCTTCCCCGAAGCCTGACCCTCACCCGTCCCCTAATCCTAACCCGTACGCTAACACTAACCCGCGCCCTCACACGCACGCTCCCCCTAAAGCGTTGCCGTACCCTCACCTGGACCCTAAACCGTCCCCGTCCCCTAACCCTAACCCTAGCCCGAACCCTAACCCTAACCCTTCCCCAAAGCCTGACCCTCACCCGTCCCCTAATCCTAACCCGTACGCTAACACTAACCCGCGCCCTCACACGCACGCTCCCCCTAAAGCGTTGCCGTACCCTCACCTGGACCCTAAACCGTCCCCGTCCCCTAACCCTAACCCTAGCCCGAACCCTAACCCTAACCCTTCCCCGAAGCCTGACCCTCACCCGTCCCCTAATCCTAACCCGTACGCTAACACTAACCCGCGCCCTCACACGCACGCTACCCCTAAAGCGTTACCGTACCCTCACCTGGACCCTAAACCGTCCCCGTCCCCTAACCCTAACCCTAACCCTAGCCCGAACCCTAACCCTAACCCTTCCCCGAAGCCTGACCCTCACCCGTCCCCTAATCCTAACCCGTACGCTAACACTAACCCGCGCCCTCACACGCACGCTCCCCCTAAAGCGTTGCCATACCCTCACCTGGACCCTAAACCGTCTCCGTCCCCTAACCCTAACCCTAGCCCGAACCCTAACCCTAACCCTTCCCCGAAGCCTGACCCTCACCCGTCCCCTAATCCTAACCCGTACGCTAACACTAACCCGCGCCCTCACACGCACGCTCCCCCTAAAGCGTTGCCGTACCCTCACCTGGACCCTAAACCGTCCCCGTCCCCTAACCCTAACCCTAGCCCGAACCCTAACCCTAACCCTTCCCCGAAGCCTGACCCTCACCCGTCCCCTAATCCTAACCCGTACGCTAACACTAACCCGCGCCCTCACACGCACGCTCCCCCTAAAGCGTTACCGTACCCTCACCTGGACCCTAAACCGTCCCCGTCCCCTAACCCTAACCCTAACCCTAGCCCGAACCCTAACCCTAACCCTTCCCCGAAGCCTGACCCTCACCCGTCCCCTAATCCTAACCCGTACGCTAACACTAACCCGCGCCCTCACACGCACGCTCCCCCTAAAGCGTTGCCGTACCCTCACCTGGACCCTAAACCGTCCCCGTCCCCTAACCCTAACCCTAGCCCGAACCCTAACCCTAACCCTTCCCCGAAGCCTGACCCTCACCCGTCCCCTAATCCTAACCCGTACGCTAACACTAACCCGCGCCCTCACACGCACGCTCCCCCTAAAGCGTTGCCGTACCCTCACCTGGACCCTAAACCGTCCCCGTCCCCTAACCCTAACCCTAGCCCGAACCCTAACCCTAACCCTTCCCCGAAGCCTGAACCTCACCCGTCCCCTAATCCTAACCCGTACGCTAACACTAACCCGCGCCCTCACACGCACGCTCCCCCTAAAGCGTTGCCGTACCCTCACCTGGACTCTAAACCGTCCCCATCCCCTAACCCTAACCCTAGCCCGAACCCTAACCCTAACCCTTCCCCGAAGCCTGACCCTCACCC
Organism: Stenella coeruleoalba; assembly: GCF_951394435.1. Lineage (NCBI taxonomy): Eukaryota > Metazoa > Chordata > Mammalia > Artiodactyla > Delphinidae > Stenella > Stenella coeruleoalba. The sequence goes on from NW_027646194.1 coordinate 293,695, forward strand.
GTCCCCTAATCCTAACCCGTACGCTAACACTAAGCCGCGCCCTCACACGCACGCTCCCCCTAAAGCGTTGCCGTACCCTCACCTGGACCCTAAACCGTCCCCGTCCCCTAACCCTAACCCTAGCCCGAACCCTAACCCTAACCCTTCCCCGAAGCCTGACCCTCACCCGTCCCCTAATCCTAACCCGTACGCTAACACTAACCCGCGCCCTCACACGCACGCTCCCCCTAAAGCGTTGCCGTACCCTCACCTGGACCCTAAACCGTCCCCGTCCCCTAACCCTAACCCTAGCCGGAACCCTAACCCTAACCCTTCCCCGAAGCCTGACCCTCACCCGTCCCCTAATCCTAACCCGTACGCTAACACTAACCCGCACCCTCACACGCACGCTCCCCCTAAAGCGTTGCCGTACCCTCACCTGGACCCTAAACCGTCCCCGTCCCCTAACCCTAACCCTAGCCCGAACCCTAACCCTAACCCTTCCCCGAAGCCTGACCCTCACCCGTCCCCTAATCCTAACCCGTACGCTAACACTAACCCGCGCCCTCACACGCACGCTCCCCCTAAAGCGTTGCCTTACCCTCACCTGGACCCTAAACCGTCCCCGTCCCCTAACCCTAACCCTAGCACGAACCCTAACCCTAACCCTTCCCCGAAGCCTGACCCTCACCCGTCCCCTAATCCTAACCCGTACGATAACACTAACCCGCGCCCTCACACGCACGATCCTACTAAAGCGTTGTCATACCCTCACCTGGACCCTAAACCGTCCCCGTCCCCTAACCCTAACCCTAGCCCGAACCCTAACCCTAACCCTTCCCCGAAGCCTGACCCTCACCCGTCCCCTAATCCTAAGCCGTACGCTAACACTAACCCGCGCCCTCACACGCACGCTCCCCCTAAAGCGTTGCCGTACCCTCACCTGGACCCTAAACCGTCCCCGTCCCCTAACCCTAACCCTAGCCCAAACCCTAACCCTAACCCTTCCCCGAAGCCTGACCCTACCCGTCCCCTAATCCTAACCCGTACGCTAACACTAACCCGCGCCCTCACACGCACGCTCCCCCTAAAGGGTTGCCGTACCCTCACCTGGACCCTAAACCGACCCCGTCCCCTAACCCTAACCCTAGCCCGAACTTTAACCCTAACCCTTCCCCGAAGCCTGACCCTCACCCGTCCCCTAATCCTAACCCGTACGCTAACGCTATCGCGCGCCCTCACACGCACGCTACCCCTAAAGCGTTGCCGTACCCTCACCTGGACCCTAAACCGTCCCCGTCCCCTAACCCTAACCCTAGCCCGAACCCTAACCCTAACCCTTCCCCGAAGCCTGACCCTCACCCGTCCCCAAATCCTAACCCGTACGCTAACACTAACCCGCGCCCTCACACGCACGCTCCCCCTAAAGCGTTGCCGTACCCTCAACTGGACCCTAAACCGTCCCCGTCCCCTAACCCTAACCCTAGCTCGAACCCTAACCCTAACCCTTCCCCGAAGCCTGACCCTCACCCGTCCCCTAATCCTAACCCGTACGCTAACACTAACCCGCGCCCTCACACGCACGCTCCCCCTAAAGCGTTGCCGTACCCTCACCTGGACCCTAAACTGTCCCCATCCCCTAACCCTAACCCTAGCCCGAACCCTAACCCTAACCCTTCCCCGAAGCCTGACCCTCACCCGTCCCCTAATCCTAACCCGTACGCTAACACTAACCCGCGCCCTCACACGCACGTTCCCCCTAAAGCGTTGCCGTACCCTCACCTGGACCCTAAACCGTCCCCGTCCCCTAACCCTAACCCTAGCCCGAATCCTAAACCTAACCCTTCCCCGAAGCCTGACCCTCACCCGTCCCCTAATCCTAACCCGTACGCTAACACTAACCCGCGCCCTCACACGGACGCTCCCCCTAAATCGTTGCCGTACCCTCACCTGGACCCTAAACCGTCCCCGTCCCCTAACCCTAACCCTAGCCCGAACCCTAACCCTAACCCTTCCCCGAAGCCTGACCCTCACCCGTCCCCTAATCCTAACCCGTACGCTAACACTAACCCGCGCCCTCACACGCACGCTCCTCCTAAAGCGTTGCCGTACCCTCACCTGGACCCTAAACCGTCCCCGTCCCCTAACCCTAACCCTAGCCCGAACCCTAACCCAAACCCTTCCCCGAAGCCTGACCCTCACCCGTCCCCTAATCCTAAGCCGTACGCTAACACTAACCCGCGCCCTCACACGCACGCTCCCCCTAAAGCGTTGCCGTACCCTCACTTGGACCCTAAACCGTCCCCGTCCCCTAACCCTAACCCTAGCCCGAACCCTAAGCCTAACCCTTCCCCGAAGCCTGACCGTCACCCGTCCCCTAATCCTAACCCGTACGCTAACACTAACCCGCACCCTCACACGCACGATCCCCCTAAAGCGTTGCCGTACCCTCACCTGGACCCTAAACCGTCCCCGTCCCCTAACCCTAACCCTAGCCCGAACCCTAACCCTAACCCTTCCCCGAAGCCTGACCCTCACCCGTCCCCTAATCCTAACCCGTACGCTAACACTAACCCGCGCCCTCACACGCACGCTCCCCCTAAAGCGTTGCCTTACCCTCACCTGGACCCTAAACCGTCCCCGTCCCCTAACCCTAACCCTAGCACGAACCCTAACCCTAACCCTTCCCCGAAGCCTGACCCTCACCCGTCCCCTAATCCTAACCCGTACGATAACACTAACCCGCGCCCTCACACGCACGATCCTACTAAAGCGTTGTCATACCCTCACCTGGACCCTAAACCGTCCCCGTCCCCTAACCCTAACCCTAGCCCGAACCCTAACCCTAACCCTTCCCCGAAGCCTGACCCTCACCCGTCCCCTAATCCTAAGCCGTACGCTAACACTAACCCGCGCCCTCACACGCACGCTCCCCCTAAAGCGTTGCCGTACCCTCACCTGGACCCTAAACCGTCCCCGTCCCCTAACCCTAACCCTAGCCCAAACCCTAACCCTAACCCTTCCCCGAAGCCTGACCCTACCCGTCCCCTAATCCTAACCCGTACGCTAACACTAACCCGCGCCCTCACACGCACGCTCCCCCTAAAGGGTTGCCGTACCCTCACCTGGACCCTAAACCGACCCCGTCCCCTAACCCTAACCCTAGCCCGAACTTTAACCCTAACCCTTCCCCGAAGCCTGACCCTCACCCGTCCCCTAATCCTAACCCGTACGCTAACGCTATCGCGCGCCCTCACACGCACGCTACCCCTAAAGCGTTGCCGTACCCTCACCTGGACCCTAAACCGTCCCCGTCCCCTAACCCTAACCCTAGCCCGAACCCTAACCCTAACCCTTCCCCGAAGCCTGACCCTCACCCGTCCCCTAATCCTAACCCGTACGCTAACACTAACCCGCGCCCTCACACGCACGCTCCCCCTAAAGCGTTGCCATACCCTCAACTGGACCCTAAACCGTCCCCGTCCCCTAACCCTAACCCTAGCCCGAACCCTAACCCTAACCCTTCCCCGAAGCCTGACCCTCACCCGTCCCCTAATCCTAACCCGTACGCTAACACTAACCCGCGCCCTCACACGCACGCTCCCCCTAAAGCGTTGCCGTACCCTCACCTGGACCCTAAACTGTCCCCATCCCCTAACCCTAACCCTAGCCCGAACCCTAACCCTAACCCTTCCCCGAAGCCTGACCCTCACCCGTCCCCTAATCCTAACCCGTACGCTAACACTAACCCGCGCCCTCACACGCACGTTCCCCCTAAAGCGTTGCCGTACCCTCACCTGGACCCTAAACCGTCCCCGTCCCCTAACCCTAACCCTAGCCCGAACCCTAAACCTAACCCTTCCCCGAAGCCTGACCCTCACCCGTCCCCTAATCCTAACCCGTACGCTAACACTAACCCGCGCCCTCACACGGACGCTCCCCCTAAAGCGTTGCCGTACCCTCACCTGGACCCTAAACCGTCCCCGTCCCCTAACCCTAACCCTAGCCCGAACCCTAACCCTAACCCTTCCCCGAAGCCTGACCCTCACCCGTCCCCTAATCCTAACCCGTACGCTAACACTAACCCGCGCCCTCACACGCACGCTCCTCCTAAAGCGTTGCCGTACCCTCACCTGGACCCTAAACCGTCCCCGTCCCCTAACCCTAACCCTAGCCCGAACCCTAACCCAAACCCTTCCCCGAAGCCTGACCCTCACCCGTCCCCTAATCCTAAGCCGTACGCTAACACTAACCCGCGCCCTCACACGCACGCTCCCCCTAAAGCGTTGCCGTACCCTCACCTGGACCCTAAACCGTCCCCGTCCCCTAACCCTAACCCTAGCCCGAATCCTCACCCTAACCCTCCCCGAAGCCTGACCCTCACCCGTCCCCTAATCCTAACCGGTACGCTAACACTAACCCGCGCCCTCACACACACGCTCCCACTAAAGCGTTGCCGTACCCTCACCTGGACCCTAAACCGTCCCCGTCCCCTAACCCTAACCCTAGCCCTAGCCCGAACCCTAACCCTAACCCTTCCCCGAAGCCTGACCCTCACCCGTCCCCTAATCCTAAACCGTACGCTAACACTAACCCGCGCCCTCACACGCACGCTCCCCCTAAAGCGTTGCCGTACCCTCACCTGGACCCTAAACCGTCCCCGTCCCCTAACCCTAACCCTAGCCCGAACCCTAACCCTAACCCTTCCCCGAAGCCTGACCCTCACCCGTCCCCTAATCCTAACCCGTACGCTAACACTAACCCGCGCCCTCACACGCACGCTCCCCCTAAAGCGTTGCCGTACCCTCACCTGGACCCTAAACCGTCCCCGTCCCCTAACCCTAACCCTAGCCCGAACCCTAACCCTAACCCTTCCCCGAAGCCTGACCCTCACCCGTCCCCTAATCCTAACCTGTACGCTAACACTAACCCGCGCCCTCACACGCACGCTCCCCCTAAAGCGTTGCCGTACCCTCACCTGGACCCTAAACCGTCCCCGTCCCCTAACCCTAACCCTAGCCCGAACCCTAACCCTAACCCTTCCCCGAAGCCTGACACTCACCCGTCCCCTAATCCTAACCCGTACGCTAACACTAACCCGCGCCCTCACACGCACGCTCCCCCTAAAGCGTTGCCGTACCCTCACCTGGACCCTAAACCGTCCCCGTCCCCTAACCCTAACCCTAGCCCGAACCCTAACCCTAACCCTTCCCCGAAGCCTGACCCTCACCCGTCCCCTAATCCTAACCCGTACGCTAACACTAACCCGCGCCCTCACACGCACGCTCCCCCTAAAGCGTTGCCGTACCCTCACCTGGACCCTAAACCGTCCCCGTCCCCTAACCCTAACCCTAGCCCGAACCCTAACCCTAACCCTTCCCCGAAGCCTGACCCTCACCCGTCCCCTAATCCTAACCTGTACGCTAACACTAACCCGCGCCCTCACACGCACGTTCCCCCTAAAGCGTTGCCGTACCCTCACCTGGACCCTAAACCGTCCCCGTCCCCTAACCCTAACCCTAGCCCGAACCCGAACCCTAACCCTTCCCCGAAGCCTGACACTCACCCGTCCCCTAATCCTAACCCGTACGCTAACACTAACCCGCGCCCTCACACGCACGCTCCTCCTAAAGCGTTGCCGTACCCTCACCTGGACCCTAAACCGTCCCCGTCCCCTAACCCTAACCCTAGCCCGAACCCTAACCCTAACCCTTCCCCGAAGCCTGACCCTCACCCGTCCCCTAATCCTAAGCCGTACGCTAACACTAACCCGCGCCGTCACACGCACGCTCCCCCTAAAACGTTGCCGTACCCTCACCTCGACCCTAAACCGTCCCCATCCCCTAACCCTAACCCTAGCCCGAACCCTAACCCTAACCCTTCCCCGAAGCCTGACCCTCACCCGTCCCCTAATCCTAACCCGTACGCTAACACTAACGCGCGCCCTCACACGCACGCTCCCCCTAAAGCGTTGCCGTACCCTCACCTGGACCCTAAACCGTCCCCGTCCCCTAACCCTAACCCTAGCCCGAACCCTAACCCTAACCCTTCCCCGAAGCCTGACCCTCACCCGTCCCCTAATCCTAACCCGTACGCTAACACTAACGCGCGCCCTCACACGCACGCTCCCCCTAAAGCGTTGCCGTACCCTCAACTGGACCCTAAACCGTCCCCGTCCCCTAACCCTAACCCTAGCCCGAACCCTAACCCTAACCCTTCCCCGAAGCCTGACCCTCACCCGTCCCCTAATCCTAACCCGTACGCTAACACTAACCCGCGCCCTCACACGCACGCTCCCCCTAAAGCGTTGCCGTACCCTCACCTGGACCCTAAACCGTCCCCGTCCCCTAACCCTAACCCTAGCCCGAACCTTAACCCTAACCCTTCCCCGAAGCCTGACCCTCACCCGTCTCCTAATCCTAACCCGTACGCTAACACTAACCCGCGCCCTCACACGCACGCTCCCCCTAAAGCATTGCCGTACCCTCACCTGGACCCTAAACCGTCTCCGTCCCCTAACCCTAACCCTAGCCCGAACCCTAACCCTAACCCTTCCCCGAAGCCTGACCCTCACCCGTCCCCTAATCCTAACCCGTACGCTAACACTAACCCGCGCCCTCACACGCACGCTCCCACTAAAGCGTTGCCGTACCCTCACCTGGACCCTAAACCGTCCCCGTCCCCTAACCCTAACCCTAGCCCTAGCCCGAACCCTAACACTAACACTTCCCCGAAGCCTGACCCTCACCCGTCCCCTAATCCTAACCCATACGCTAACACTAACCCGCGCCCTCACACGCACGCTCCCCCTAAAGCGTTGCCGTACCCTCACCTGGACCCTAAACCGTCCCCGTCCCCTAACCCTAACCCTAGCCCGAACCCTAACCCTAACCCTTCCCCGAAGCCTGACCCTCACCCGTCCCCTAATCCTAACCCGTACGCTAACACTAACCCGCGCCCTCACACGCACGCTCCCCCTAAAGCGTTGCCGTACCCTCACCTGGACCCTAAACCGTCCCCGTCCCCTAACCCTAACCCTAGCCCGAACCCTAACCCTAACCCTTCCCCGAAGCCTGACCCTCACCCGTCCCCTAATCCTAACCTGTACGCTAACACTAACCCGCGCCCTCACACGCACGCTCCCCCTAAAGCGTTGCCGTACCCTCACCTGGACCCTAAACCGTCCCCGTCCCCTAACCCTAACCCTAGCCCGAACCCTAACCCTAACCCTTCCCCGAAGCCTGACACTCACCCGTCCCCTAATCCTAACCCGTACGCTAACACTAACCCGCGCCCTCACACGCACGCTCCCCCTAAAGCGTTGCCGTACCCTCACCTGGACCCTAAACCGTCCCCGTCCCCTAACCCTAACCCTAGCCCGAACCCTAACCCTAACCCTTCCCCGAAGCCTGACCCTCACCCGTCCCCTAATCCTAACCCGTACGCTAACACTAACCCGCGCCCTCACACGCACGCTCCCCCTAAAGCGTTGCCGTACCCTCACCTGGACCCTAAACCGTCCCCGTCCCCTAACCCTAACCCTAGCCCGAACCCTAACCCTAACCCTTCCCCGAAGCCTGACCCTCACCCGTCCCCTAATCCTAACCTGTACGCTAACACTAACCCGCGCCCTCACACGCACGCTCCCCCTAAAGCGTTGCCGTACCCTCACCTGGACCCTAAACCGTCCCCGTCCCCTAACCCTAACCCTAGCCCGAACCCTAACCCTAACCCTTCCCCGAAGCCTGACACTCACCCGTCCCCTAATCCTAACCTGTACGCTAACACTAACCCGCGCCCTCACACGCACGCTCCCCCTAAAGCGTTGCCGTACCCTCACCTGGACCCTAAACCGTCCCCGTCCCCTAAACCTAACCCTAGCCCGAACCCTAACCCTAACCCTTCCCCGAAACCTGACCCTCACCCGTACCCTAATCCTAACCCGTACGCTAACAATAACCCGCGCCCTCACACGCACGCTCCCCCTAAAGCGTTGCCGTACCCTCACCTGGACCCGAAACCGTCCCCGTCCCTTAACCCTTACCCTAGCCCGAACCCTAACACTAACCCTTCCCCGAAGCCTGACCCTCACCCGTCCCCTAATCCTAACCCGAACGCTAACACTAACCCGCGCCCTCACACGCACGCTCCCCCTAAAGCGTTGCCGTACCCTCACCTGGACCCTAAACCGTCCCCGTCCTCTAACCCTAACCCTAGCCCGAACCCTAACCCTAACCCTTCCCCGAAGCCTGACCCTCACCCATCCCCTAATCCTAACCCGTACGCTAACACTAACCCGCGCCCTCACACGCACGCTCCCCCTAAAGCGTTGCCGTACCCTCACCTGGACCCTAAACCTTCCCCGTCCCCTAACCCTAACCCTAGACCAAACCCTAACCCTAACCCTTCCCCGAAGCCTGACCCTCACCCGTCCCCTAATCCTAAGCCGTACGCTAACACTAACCCGCGCCCTCACACGCACGCTCCCCCTAAAGCGTTGCCGTACCCTCACCTGGACCCTAAACCGTCCCCGTCCCCTAACCCTAACCCTAGCCCGAACCCTAACCATAACCCTTCCCCGAAGCCTGACCCTCACCCGTCCCCTAATCCTAACCCGTACGCTAACACTAACCCGCGCCCTCACACGCTCGCTCCCCCTAAAGCGTTGCCGTACCCTCACCTGGACCCTAAACCGTCCCAGTCCCCTAACCCTAACCCTAGCCCGAACCCTAACCCTAACCCTTCCCCGAAGCCTGACCCTCACCTGTCCCCTAATCCTAACCCGTACGCTAACACTAACCCGCGCCCTCACATGCACGCTCCCCCTACAGCGTTGCCGTACCCTCACCTGGACCCTAAACCGTCCCCATCCCCTAACCCTAACCCTAGCCCGAACCCTAACCCTAAACCTTCCCCGAAGCCTGACCCTCACCCTTCCCCTAATCGTATCCCGTACGCTAACACTAACCCGCGCCCTCACATGCACGCTCCCCCTAAAGTGTTGCTGTACCCTCACCTGGACCCTAAACCGTCCCCGTCCTCTAACCCTAACCCTAGCCCGAACCCTAACCCTAACCCTTCCCCGAAGCCTGACCCTCACCCGTCCCCTAATCCTAACCCGTACGCTAACACTAACCCGCGCCCTCACACGCACGCTCCCCCTAAAGCGTTGCCGTACCCTCACCTGGACCCTAAACCGTCCCCGTCCCTTAACCCTAACCCTAGCCCGAACCCTAACCCTAACCCTTCCCCGAAGCCTGACCCTCACCCGTCCCCTAATCCTAACCCGTACGCTAACACTAACCCGCGCCCTCACATGCACGCTCCCCCTAAAGCGTTGCCGTACCCTCACCTGGACCCTAAACCGTCCCCGTCCCCTAACCCTAACCCTAGCCCGAACCCTAACCCTAACCCTTCCCCGAAGCCTGACCCTCACCCGTCCCCTAATCCTAACCCGTACGCTAACACTAACCCGCGCCCTCACACGCACGCTCCCCCTAAAGCGTTGCCGTACCCTCACCTGGACCCTAAACCGTCCCCGTCCCCTAACCCTAACCCTAGCCCGAACCCTAACCCTAACCCTTCCCCGAAGCCTGACCCTCACCCGTCCCCTAATCCTAACCTGTACGCTAACACTAACCCGCGCCCTCACACGCACGCTCCCCCTAAAGCGTTGCCGTACCCTCACCTGGACCCTAAACCGTCCCCGTCCCCTAACCCTAACCCTAGCCCGAACCCTAACCCTAACCCTTCCCCGAAGCCTGACCCTCACCCGTCCCATAATCCTAAGCCGTACGCTAACACTAACCCGCGCCCTCACACGCACGCTCCCCCTAAAGCGTTGCCGTACCCTCACCTGGACCCTAAACCGTCCCCGTCCCCTAACCCTAACCCTAGCCCGAACCCTAACCATAACCCTTCCCCGAAGCCTGACCCTCACCCGTCCCCTAATCCTAACCCGTACGCTAACACTAACACGCGCCCTCACACGCTCGCTCCCCCTAAAGCGTTGCCGTACCCTCACCTGGACCCTAAACCGTCCCAGTCCCCTAACCCTAACCCTAGCCCGAACCCTAACCCTAACCCTTCCCCGAAGCCTGACCCTCACCCGTCCCCTAATCCTAACCCGTACGCTAACACTAACCCGCGCCCTCACATGCACGCTCCCCCTAAAGCGTTGCTGTACCCTCACCTGGACCCTAAACCGTCCCCGTCCTCTAACCCTAACCCTAGCCCGAACCCTAACCCTAACCCTTCCCCGAAGCCTGACCCTCACCCGTCCCCTAATCCTAACCCGTACGCTAACACTAACCCGCGCCCTCACACGCACGCTCCCCATAAAGCGTTGCCGTACCCTCACCTGGACCCTAAACCGTCCCCGTCCCCTAACCCTAACCCTAGCCCGAACCCTAACCCTAACCCTTCCCCGAAGCCTGACCCTCACCCGTCCCCTAATCCTAACCCGTACGCTAACACTAACCCGCGCCCTCACACGCACGCTCCCCCTAAAGCGTTACCGTACCCTCACCTGGACCCTAAACCGTCCCCGTCCCCTAACCCTAACCCTAACCCTAGCCCGAACCCTAACCCTAACCCTTCCCCGAAGCCTGACCCTCACCCGTCCCCTAATCCTAACCCGTACGCTAACACTAACCCGCGCCCTCACACGCACGCTCCCCCTAAAGCGTTGCCGTACCCTCACCTGGACCCTAAACCGTCCCCGTCCCCTAACCCTAACCCTAGCCCGAACCCTAACCCTAACCCTTCCCCGAAGCCTGACCCTCACCCGTCCCCTAATCCTAACCCGTACGCTAACACTAACCCGCGCCCTCACACGCACGCTCCCCCTAAAGCGTTGCCGTACCCTCACCTGGACCCTAAACCGTCCCCGTCCCCTAACCCTAACCCTAGCCCGAACCCTAACCCTAACCCTTCCCCGAAGCCTGACCCTCACCCGTCCCCTAATCCTAACCCGTACGCTAACACTAACCCGCGCCCTCACACGCACGCTCCCCCTAAAGCGTTACCGTACCCTCACCTGGACCCTAAACCGTCCCCGTCCCCTAACCCTAACCCTAACCCTAGCCCGAACCCTAACCCTTCCCCGAAGCCTGACCCTCACCCGTCCCCTAATCCTAACCCGTACGCTAACACTAACCCGCGCCCTCACACGCACGCTCCCCCTAAAGCGTTGCCGTACCCTCACCTGGACCCTAAACCGTCCCCGTCCCCTAACCCTAACCCTAGCCCGAACCCTAACCCTAACACTTCCCCGAAGCCTGACCCTCACCCGTCCCCTAATCCTAACCCGTACGCTAACACTAACCCGCGCCCTCACACGCACGCTCCCCCTAAAGCGTTGCCGTACCCTCACCTGGACCCTAAACCGTCCCCGTCCCCTAACCCTAACCCTAGCCCGAACCCTAACCCTAACCCTTCCCCGAAGCCTGAACCTCACCCGTCCCCTAATCCTAACCCGTACGCTAACACTAACCCGCGCCCTCACACGCACGCTCCCCCTAAAGCGTTGCCGTACCCTCACCTGGACTCTAAACCGTCCCCATCCCCTAACCCTAACCCTAGCCCGAACCCTAACCCTAACCCTTCCCCGAAGCCTGACCCTCACCCGTCCCCTAATCCTAACCCGTACGCTAACACTAAGCCGCGCCCTCACACGCACGCTCCCCCTAAAGCGTTGCCGTACCCTCACCTGGACCCTAAACCGTCCCCGTCCCCTAACCCTAACCCTAGCCCGAACCCTAACCCTAACCCTTCCCCGAAGCCTGACCCTCACCCGTCCCCTAATCCTAACCCGTACGCTAACACTAACCCGCGCCCTCACACGCACGCTCCCCCTAAAGCGTTGCCGTACCCTCACCTGGACCCTAAACCGTCCCCGTCCCCTAACCCTAACCCTAGCCGGAACCCTAACCCTAACCCTTCCCCGAAGCCTGACCCTCACCCGTCCCCTAATCCTAACCCGTACGCTAACACTAACCCGCGCCCTCACACGCACGCTCCCCCTAAAGCGTTGCCGTACCCTCACCTGGACCCTAAACCGTGCCCGTCCCCTAACCCTAACCCTAGCCCAAACCCTAACCCTAAACCTTCCCCAAAGCCTGACCCTCACACGTCCCCTAATCCTAACCCGTACGCTAACACTAACCCGCGCCCTCACACGCACGCTCCCCCTAAAGCGTTGCCGTACCCTCACTTGGACCCTAAACCGTCCCCGTCCCCTAACCCTAACCCTAGCCCGAACCCTAAGCCTAACCCTTCCCCGAAGCCTGACCGTCACCCGTCCCCTAATCCTAACCCGTACGCTAACACTAACCCGCACCCTCACACGCACGCTCCCCCTAAAGCGTTGCCGTACCCTCACCTGGACCCTAAACCGTCCCCGTCCCCTAACCCTAACCCTAGCCCGAACCCTAACCCTAACCCTTCCCCGAAGCCTGACCCTCACCCGTCCCCTAATCCTAACCCGTACGCTAACTCTAACCCGCGCCCTCACACGCACGCTCCCCCTAAAGCGTTGCCTTACCCTCACCTGGACCCTAAACCGTCCCCGTCCCCTAACCCTAACCCTAGCACGAACCCTAACCCTAACCCTTCCCCGAAGCCTGACCCTCACCCGTCCCCTAATCCTAACCCGTACGATAACACTAACCCGCGCCCTCACACGCACGATCCTACTAAAGCGTTGTCATACCCTCACCTGGACCCTAAACCGTCCCCGTCCCCTAACCCTAACCCTAGCCCGAACCCTAACCCTAACCCTTCCCCGAAGCCTGACCCTCACCCGTCCCCTAATCCTAAGCCGTACGCTAACACTAACCCGCGCCCTCACACGCACGCTCCCCCTAAAGCGTTGCCGTACCCTCACCTGGACCCTAAACCGTCCCCGTCCCCTAACCCTAACCCTAGCCCAAACCCTAACCCTAACCCTTCCCCGAAGCCTGACCCTACCCGTCCCCTAATCCTAACCCGTACGCTAACACTAACCCGCGCCCTCACACGCACGCTCCCCCTAAAGGGTTGCCGTACCCTCACCTGGACCCTAAACCGACCCCGTCCCCTAACCCTAACCCTAGCCCGAACTTTAACCCTAACCCTTCCCCGAAGCCTGACCCTCACCCGTCCCCTAATCCTAACCCGTACGCTAACGCTATCGCGCGCCCTCACACGCACGCTACCCCTAAAGCGTTGCCGTACCCTCACCTGGACCCTAAACCGTCCCCGTCCCCTAACCCTAACCCTAGCCCGAACCCTAACCCTAACCCTTCCCCGAAGCCTGACCCTCACCCGTCCCCTAATCCTAACCCGTACGCTAACACTAACCCGCGCCCTCACACGCACGCTCCCCCTAAAGCGTTGCCGTACCCTCAACTGGACCCTAAACCGTCCCCGTCCCCTAACCCTAACCCTAGCCCGAACCCTAACCCTAACCCTTCCCCGAAGCCTGACCCTCACCCGTCCCCTAATCCTAACCCGTACGCTAACACTAACCCGCGCCCTCACACGCACGCTCCCCCTAAAGCGTTGCCGTACCCTCACCTGGACCCTAAACTGTCCCCATCCCCTAACCCTAACCCTAGCCCGAACCCTAACCCTAACCCTTCCCCGAAGCCTGACCCTCACCCGTCCCCTAATCCTAACCCGTACGCTAACACTAACCCGCGCCCTCACACGCACGCTCCCCCTAAAGCGTTGCCGTACCCTCACCTGGACCCTAAACCGTCCCCGTCCCCTAACCCTAACCCTAGCCCGAACCCTAACCCTAACCCTTCCCCGAAGCCTGACCCTCACCCGTCCCCTAATCCTAACCCGTACGCTAACACTAACCCGCGCCCTCACACGCACGCTCCCCCTAAAGCGTTGCCGTACCCTCACCTGGACCCTAAACCGTCCCCGTCCCCTAACCCTAACCCTAGCCCGAACCCTAACCCTAACCCTTCCCCGAAGCCTGACCCTCACCCGTCCCCTAATCCTAACCCGTACGCTAACACTAACCCGCGCCCTCACACGCACGTTCCCCCTAAAGCGTTGCCGTACCCTCACCTGGACCCTAAACCGTCCCCGTCCCCTAACCCTAACCCTAGCCGGAACCCTAACCCTAACCCTTCCCCGAAGCCTGACCCTCACCCGTCCCCTAATCCTAACCCGTACGCTAACACTAACCCGCGCCCTCACACGCACGCTCCCCCTAAAGCGTTGCCGTACCCTCACCTGGACCCTAAACCGTGCCCGTCCCCTAACCCTAACCCTAGCCCAAACCCTAACCCTAAACCTTCCCCAAAGCCTGACCCTCACACGTCCCCTAATCCTAACCCGTACGCTAACACTAACCCGCGCCCTCACACGCACGCTCCCCCTAAAGCGTTGCCGTACCCTCACTTGGACCCTAAACCGTCCCCGTCCCCTAACCCTAACCCTAGCCCGAACCCTAAGCCTAACCCTTCCCCGAAGCCTGACCGTCACCCGTCCCCTAATCCTAACCCGTACGCTAACACTAACCCGCACCCTCACACGCACGCTCCCCCTAAAGCGTTGCCGTACCCTCACCTGGACCCTAAACCGTCCCCGTCCCCTAACCCTAACCCTAGCCCGAACCCTAACCCTAACCCTTCCCCGAAGCCTGACCCTCACCCGTCCCCTAATCCTAACCCGTACGCTAACTCTAACCCGCGCCCTCACACGCACGCTCCCCCTAAAGCGTTGCCTTACCCTCACCTGGACCCTAAACCGTCCCCGTCCCCTAACCCTAACCCTAGCACGAACCCTAACCCTAACCCTTCCCCGAAGCCTGACCCTCACCCGTCCCCTAATCCTAACCCGTACGATAACACTAACCCGCGCCCTCACACGCACGATCCTACTAAAGCGTTGTCATACCCTCACCTGGACCCTAAACCGTCCCCGTCCCCTAACCCTAACCCTAGCCCGAACCCTAACCCTAACCCTTCCCCGAAGCCTGACCCTCACCCGTCCCCTAATCCTAAGCCGTACGCTAACACTAACCCGCGCCCTCACACGCACGCTCCCCCTAAAGCGTTGCCGTACCCTCACCTGGACCCTAAACCGTCCCCGTCCCCTAACCCTAACCCTAGCCCAAACCCTAACCCTAACCCTTCCCCGAAGCCTGACCCTACCCGTCCCCTAATCCTAACCCGTACGCTAACACTAACCCGCGCCCTCACACGCACGCTCCCCCTAAAGGGTTGCCGTACCCTCACCTGGACCCTAAACCGACCCCGTCCCCTAACCCTAACCCTAGCCCGAACTTTAACCCTAACCCTTCCCCGAAGCCTGACCCTCACCCGTCCCCTAATCCTAACCCGTACGCTAACGCTATCGCGCGCCCTCACACGCACGCTACCCCTAAAGCGTTGCCGTACCCTCACCTGGACCCTAAACCGTCCCCGTCCCCTAACCCTAACCCTAGCCCGAACCCTAACCCTAACCCTTCCCCGAAGCCTGACCCTCACCCGTCCCCTAATCCTAACCCGTACGCTAACACTAACCCGCGCCCTCACACGCACGCTCCCCCTAAAGCGTTGCCGTACCCTCAACTGGACCCTAAACCGTCCCCGTCCCCTAACCCTAACCCTAGCCCGAACCCTAACCCTAACCCTTCCCCGAAGCCTGACCCTCACCCGTCCCCTAATCCTAACCCGTACGCTAACACTAACCCGCGCCCTCACACGCACGCTCCCCCTAAAGCGTTGCCGTACCCTCACCTGGACCCTAAACTGTCCCCATCCCCTAACCCTAACCCTAGCCCGAACCCTAACCCTAACCCTTCCCCGAAGCCTGACCCTCACCCGTCCCCTAATCCTAACCCGTACGCTAACACTAACCCGCGCCCTCACACGCACGCTCCCCCTAAAGCGTTGCCGTACCCTCACCTGGACCCTAAACCGTCCCCGTCCCCTAACCCTAACCCTAGCCCGAACCCTAACCCTAACCCTTCCCCGAAGCCTGACCCTCACCCGTCCCCTAATCCTAACCCGTACGCTAACACTAACCCGCGCCCTCACACGCACGCTCCCCCTAAAGCGTTGCCGTACCCTCACCTGGACCCTAAACCGTCCCCGTCCCCTAACCCTAACCCTAGCCCGAACCCTAACCCTAACCCTTCCCCGAAGCCTGACCCTCACCCGTCCCCTAATCCTAACCTGTACGCTAACACTAACCCGCGCCCTCACACGCACGTTCCCCCTAAAGCGTTGCCGTACCCTCACCTGGACCCTAAACCGTCCCCGTCCCCTAACCCTAACCCTAGCCCGAACCCTAACCCTAACCCTTCCCCGAAGCCTGACACTCACCCGTCCCCTAATCCTAACCCGTACGCTAACACTAACCCGCGCCCTCACACGCACGCTCCCCCTAAAGCGTTGCCGTACCCTCACCTGGACCCTAAACCGTCCCCGTCCCCTAAACCTAACCCTAGCCCGAACCCTAACCCTAACCCTTCCCCGAAACCTGACCCTCACCCGTACCCTAATCCTAACCCGTACGCTAACACTAACCCGCGCCCTCACACGCACGCTCCCCCTAAAGCGTTGCCGTACCCTCACCTGGACCCGAAACCGTCCCCGTCCCTTAACCCTTACCCTAGCCCGAACCCTAACCCTAACCCTTCCCCGAAGCCTGACCCTCACCCGTCCCCTAATCCTAACCCGTACGCTAACACTAACCCGCGCCCTCACACGCACGCTCCCCCTAAAGCGTTGCCGTACCCTCACCTGGACCCTAAACCGTCCCCGTCCTCTAACCCTAACCCTAGCCCGAACCCTAACCCTAACCCTTCCCCGAAGCCTGACCCTCACCCATCCCCTAATCCTAACCCGTACGCTAACACTAACCCGCGCCCTCACACGCACGCTCCCCCTAAAGCGTTGCCGTACCCTCACCTGGACCCTAAACCTTCCCCGTCCCCTAACCCTAACCCTAGACCAAACCCTAACCCTAACCCTTCCCCGAAGCCTGACCCTCACCCGTCCCCTAATCCTAAGCCGTACGCTAACACTAACCCGCGCCCTCACACGCACGCTCCCCCTAAAGCGTTGCCGTACCCTCACCTGGACCCTAAACCGTCCCCGTCCCCTAACCCTAACCCTAGCCCGAACCCTAACCATAACCCTTCCCCGAAGCCTGACCCTCACCCGTCCCCTAATCCTAACCCGTACGCTAACACTAACCCGCGCCCTCACACGCTCGCTCCCCCTAAAGCGTTGCCGTACCCTCACCTGGACCCTAAACCGTCCCAGTCCCCTAACCCTAACCCTAGCCCGAACCCTAACCCTAACCCTTCCCCGAAGCCTGACCCTCACCCGTCCCCTAATCCTAACCCGTACGCTAACACTAACCCGCGCCCTCACATGCACGCTCCCCCTACAGCGTTGCCGTACCCTCACCTGGACCCTAAACCGTCCCCATCCCCTAACCCTAACCCTAGCCCGAACCCTAACCCTAAACCTTCCCCGAAGCCTGACCCTCACCCTTCCCCTAATCCTAACCCGTACGCTAACACTAACCCGCGCCCTCACATGCACGCTCCCCCTAAAGCGTTGCTGTACCCTCACCTGGACCCTAAACCGTCCCCGTCCTCTAACCCTAACCCTAGCCCGAACCCTAACCCTAACCCTTCCCCGAAGCCTGACCCTCACCCGTCCCCTAATCCTAACCCGTACGCTAACACTAACCCGCGCCCTCACACGCACGCTCCCCCTAAAGCGTTGCCGTACCCTCACCTGGACCCTAAACCGTCCCCGTCCCCTAACCCTAACCCTAGCCCGAACCCTAACCCTAACCCTTCCCCGAAGCCTGACCCTCACCCGTCCCCTAATCCTAACCCGTACGCTAACACTAACCCGCGCCCTCACACGCACGCTCCCCCTAAAGCGTTGCCGTACCCTCACCTGGACCCTAAACCGTCCCCGTCCCCTAACCCTAACCCTAGCCCGAACCCTAACCCTAACCCTTCCCCGAAGCCTGACCCTCACCCGTCCCCTAATCCTAACCCGTACGCTAACACTAACCCGCGCCCTCACACGCACGCTCCCCCTAAAGCGTTGCCGTACCCTCACCTGGACCCTAAACCGTCCCCGTCCCCTAACCCTAACCCTAGCCCGAACCCTAACCCTAACCCTTCCCCGAAGCCTGACCCTCACCCGTCCCCTAATCCTAACCTGTACGCTAACACTAACCCGCGCCCTTACACGCACGCTCCCCCTAAAGCGTTGCCGTACCCTCACCTGGACCCTAAACCGTCCCCGTCCCCTAACCCTAACCCTAGCCCGAACCCTAACCCTAACCCTTCCCCGAAGCCTGACCCTCACCCGTCCCCTAATCCTAAGCCGTACGCTAACACTAACCCGCGCCCTCACACGCACGCTCCCCCTAAAGCGTTGCCGTACCCTCACCTGGACCCTAAACCGTCCCCGTCCCCTAACCCTAACCCTAGCCCGAACCCTAACCATAACCCTTCCCCGAAGCCTGACCCTCACCCGTCCCATAATCCTAACCCGTACGCTAACACTAACCCGCGCCCTCACACGCTCGCTCCCCCTAAAGCGTTGCCGTACCCTCACCTGGACCCTAAACCGTCCCAGTCCCCTAACCCTAACCCTAGCCCGAACCCTAACCCTAACCCTTCCCCGAAGCCTGACCCTCACCCGTCCCCTAATCCTAACCCGTACGCTAACACTAACCCGCGCCCTCACATGCACGCTCCCCCTACAGCGTTGCCGTACCCTCACCTGGACCCTAAACCGTCCCCATCCCCTAACCCTAACCCTAGCCCGAACCCTAACCCTAAACCTTCCCCGAAGCCTGACCCTCACCCTTCCCCTAATCCTAACCCGTACGCTAACACTAACCCGCGCCCTCACATGCACGCTCCCACTAAAGCGTTGCTGTACCCTCACCTGGACCCTAAACCGTCCCCGTCCTCTAACCCTAACCCTAGCCCGAACCCTAACCCTAACCCTTCCCCGAAGCCTGACCCTCACCCGTCCCCTAATCCTAACCCGAACGCTAACACTAACCCGCGCCCTCACACGCACGCTCCCCCTAAAGCGTTGCCGTACCCTCACCTGGACCCTAAACCGTCCCCGTCCCCTAACCCTAACCCTAGCCCGAACCCTAACCCTAACCCTTCCCCAAAGCCTGACCCTCACCCGTCCCCTAATCCTAACCCGTACGCTAACACTAACCCGCGCCCTCACACGCACGCTCCCCCTAAAGCGTTGCCGTACCCTCACCTGGACCCTAAACCGTCCCCGTCCCCTAACCCTAACCCTAGCCCGAACCCTAACCCTAACCCTTCCCCGAAGCCTGACCCTCACCCGTCCCCTAATCCTAACCCGTACGCTAACACTAACCCGCGCCCTCACACGCACGCTCCCCCTAAAGCGTTACCGTACCCTCACCTGGACCCTAAACCGTCCCCGTCCCCTAACCCTAACCCTAACCCTAGCCCGAACCCTAACCCTAACCCTTCCCCGAAGCCTGACCCTCACCCGTCCCCTAATCCTAACCCGTACGCTAACACTAACCCGCGCCCTCACACGCACGCTCCCCCTAAAGCGTTGCCGTACCCTCACCTGGACCCTAAACCGTCCCCGTCCCCTAACCCTAACCCTAGCCCGAACCCTAACCCTAACCCTTCCCCGAAGCCTGACCCTCACCCGTCCCCTAATCCTAACCCGTACGCTAACACTAACCCGCGCCCTCACACGCACGCTCCCCCTAAAGCGTTGCCGTACCCTCACCTGGACCCTAAACCGTCCCCGTCCCCTAACCCTAACCCTAGCCCGAACCCTAACCCTAACCCTTCCCCGAAGCCTGACCCTCACCCGTCCCCTAATCCTAACCCGTACGCTAACACTAACCCGCGCCCTCACACGCACGCTCCCCCTAAAGCGTTACCGTACCCTCACCTGGACCCTAAACCGTCCCCGTCCCCTAACCCTAACCCTAACCCTAGCCCGAACCCTAACCCTAACCCTTCCCCGAAGCCTGACCCTCACCCGTCCCCTAATCCTAACCCGTACGCTAACACTAACCCGCGCCCTCACACGCACGCTCCCCCTAAAGCGTTGCCGTACCCTCACCTGGACCCTAAACCGTCCCCGTCCCCTAACCCTAACCCTAGCCCGAACCCTAACCCTAACCCTTCCCCGAAGCCTGACCCTCACCCGTCCCCTAATCCTAACCCGTACGCTAACACTAACCCGCGCCCTCACACGCACGCTCCCCCTCAAGCGTTGCCGTACCCTCACCTGGACCCTAAACCGTCCCCGTCCCCTAACCCTAACCCTAGCCCGAACCCTAACCCTAACCCTTCCCCGAAGCCTGAACCTCACCCGTCCCCTAATCCTAACCCGTACGCTAACACTAACCCGCGCCCTCACACGCACGCTCCCCCTAAAGCGTTGCCGTACCCTCACCTGGACTCTAAACCGTCCCCATCCCCTAACCCTAACCCTAGCCCGAACCCTAACCCTAACCCTTCCCCGAAGCCTGACCCTCACCCGTCCCCTAATCCTAACCCGTACGCTAACACTAAGCCGCGCCCTCACACGCACGCTCCCCCTAAAGCGTTGCCGTACCCTCACCTGGACCCTAAACCGTCCCCGTCCCCTAACCCTAACCCTAGCCCGAACCCTAACCCTAACCCTTCCCCGAAGCCTGACCCTCACCCGTCCCCTAATCCTAACCCGTACGCTAACACTAACCCGCGCCCTCACACTCACGCTCCCCCTAAAGCGTTGCCGTACCCTCACCTGGACCCTGAACCGTCCCCGTCCCCTAACCCTAACCCTAGCCCGAACCCTAACCCTAACCCTTCCCCGAAGCCTGACCCTCACCCGTCCCCTAATCCTAACACGTACGCTAACACTAACCCGCGCCCTCACACGTACGCTCCCCCTAAAGCGTTGCCGTACCCTCACCTCGACCCTAAACCGTCCCCGTCCCCTAACCCTAACCCTAGCCCGAACCCTAACCCTAACCCTTCCCCGATGCCTGACCCTCACCCGTCCCCTAATCCTAACCCGTACGCTAACACTAACCCGCGTCCTCACACGCACGCTCCCCCTAAAGCGTTGCCGTACCCTCACCTGGACCCTAAACCGTCCCCGTCCCTTAACCCTAACCCTAGCCCGAACCCTAACCCTAAACCTTCCCCGAAGCCTGACCCTCACCCGTCCCCTAATCCTAACCCGTACGCTAACACTAACCCGCGCCCTCACACGCACGCTTCCCCTAAAGCGTTGCCGTACCCTCACCTGGACCCTAAACCTTCCCCATCCCCTAACCCTAACCCTAGCCCGAACCCTAACCCTAACCCTTCCCCGAAGCCTGACCCTCACCCGTCCCCTAATCCTAACCCGTACGCTAACACTAACACACACCCTCACACGCACGCTCCCCCTAAAGCGTTGCCGTACCCTCACCTGGACCCTAAACCGTCCCCGTCCCCTAACCCTAACCCTAGCCCGAACCCTAACCCTAACCCTTCCCCGAAGCCTGACCCTCACCCGTCCCCTAATCCTAACCCGTACGCTAACACTAACCCGCGCCCTCACACGCACGCTCCCCCTAAAACGTTGCCGTACCCTCACCTGGACCCTAAACCGTCCCCGTCCCCTAACCCTAACCCTAGCCTGAACCCTAACCCTAACCCTTCCCCGAAGCCTGACCCTCACCCGTCCCCTAATCCTAACCCGTACGCTAACACTAACCCGCGCTCTCACACGCACGCTCTCCCTAAAGCGTTGCCGTACCCTCACCTGGACCCTAAACCGTCCCCATCCCCTAACCCTAACCCTAGCCCGAACCCTAACCCTAACCCTTCCCCGAAGCCTGACCCTCACCCGTCCCCTAATCCTAACCCGTACGCTAACACTAACCCGCGCCCTCACACGCACGTTCCCCCTAAAGCGTTGCTGTACCCTCACCTGGACCCTAAACCGTCCCCGTCCCCTAACCCTAACCCTAGCCCGAACCCTAACCCTAACCCTTCCCCGAAGCCTGACCCTCACCCGTCCCCTAATCCTAACCCGTACGCTAACACTAACCCGCGCCCTCACACGCACGCTCTCCCTAAAGCGTTGCCGTACCCTCACCTGGACCCTAAACCGTCCCCATCCCCTAACCCTAACCCTAGCCCGAACCCTAACCCTAATCCTTCCCCGAAGCCTGACCCTCACCCGTCCCCTAATCCTAACCCGTACGCTAACACTAACCCGCGCCCTCACACGCACGTTCCCCCTAAAGCGTTGCTGTACCCTCACCTGGACCCTAAACCGTCCCCGTCCCCTAACCCTATCCCTAGCCCGAACCTTAACCCTAACCCTTCCCCGATGCCTGACCCTCACCCGTCCCCTAATCCTAACCCGTACGCTAACACTAACCCGCGCCCTCACACGCACGCTCCCCCTAAAGCGTTGCCGTACCCTCACCTGGACCCTAAACCGTCCCCGTCCCCTAACCCTAACCCTAGCCCGAACCCTAACCCTAACCCTTCCCCGAAGCCTGACACTCACCCGTCCCCTAATCCTAACCCGTACGCTAACACTAACCCGCGCCCTCACACACACGCTCCCCCTAAAGCATTGCCGTACCCTCACCTGGACCCTAAACCGTCCCCGTCCCCTAATCCTAACCCTAGCCCGAACCCTAACCCAAACCCTTCCCCGAAGCCTGACCCTCACCCGTCCCCTAATCCTAACCCGTACGCTAACAATAACCCGCGCCCTCACACGCACGCTCCCCCTAAAGCGTTGCCGTACCCTCACCTGGACCCTAAACCGTCCCCGTCCCCTAACCCTAACCCTAGCCCGAACCCTAACCCTAACCCTCCCCGAAGCCTGACCCTCACCCGTCCCCTAATCCTAACCCGTACGCTAACACTAACCCACGCCCTCACACGCACGCTCCCACTAAAGCGTTGCCGTACCCTCACCTGGACCCTAAACCGTCCCCGTTCCCTAACCCTAACCCTAGCCCGAACCCTAACCCTAACCATTCCCCGAAGCCTGACCCTCACCCGTCCCCTAATCCTAACCCGTACGCTAACACTAACCCGCGCCCTCACACGCACGCTCCCCCTAAAGCGTTGCCGTACCCTCACCTGGACCCTAAACCGTCCCCGTCCCCTAACCCTAACCCTAGCCCGAACCCTAACCCTAACCCTTCCCCGAAGCCTGACCCTCACCCGTCCCCTAATCCTAACCCGAACGCTAACACTAACCCGCGCCCTCACACGCACGCTCCCCCTAAAGCGTTGCCGTACCCTCACCTGGACCCTAAACCGTCCCCGTCCCCTAACCCTAACCCTAGCCCGAACCCTAACCCTAACCCTTCCCCGAAGCCTGACCCTCACCCGTCCCCTAATCCTAACCCGTACGCTAACACTAACCCGCGCCCTCACACGCACGCTCCCCCTAAAGCGTTGCCGTACCCTCACCTGGACCCTAAACCGTCCCCGTCCCCTAACCCTAACCCTAGCCCGAACCCTAACCCTAACCCTTCCCCGAAGCCTGACCCTCACCCGTCCCCTAATCCTAACCCGTACGCTAACACTAACCCGCGCCCTCACACGCACGCTCCCCCTAAAGCGTTGCCGTACCCTCACCTGGACCCGAAACCGTCCCCGTCCCCTAACCCTAACCCTAGCCCGAACCCTAACCCTAACCCTTCCCCGAAGCCTGACCCTCACCCGTCCCCTAATCCTAACCCGTACGCTAACACTAACCCGCGCCCTCACACGCACGCTCCCCCTAAAGCGTTGCCGTACCCTCACCTGGACCCTAAACCGTCCCCGTCCCCTAACCCTAACCCTAGCCCGAACCCTAACCCTAACCCTTCCCCGAAGCCTGACCCTCACCCGTCCCCTAATCCTAACCCGTACGCTAACACTAACCCGCGCCCTCACACGCACGCTCCCCCTAAAGCGTTGCCGTACCCTCACCTGGACCCTAAACCGTCCCCGTCCCCTAACCCTAACCCTAGCCCGAACCCTAACCCTAACACTTCCCCGAAGCCTGACCCTCACCCGTCCCCTAATCCTAAACCGTACGCTAACACTAACCCGCGCCCTCACACGCACGCTCCCCCTAAAGCGTTGCCGTACCCTCACCTGGACCCTAAACCGTCCCCGTCCCCTAACCCTAACCCTAGCCCGAACCCTAACCCTAACCCTTCCCCGAAGCCTGACCCTCACCCGTCCCCTAATCCTAACCCGTACGCTAACACTAACCCGCGCCCTCACACGCACGCTCCCCCTAAAACGTTGCCGTACCCTCACCTGGACCCTAAACCGTCCCCGTCCCCTAACCCTAACCCTAGCCCGAACCCTAACCCTAACACTTCCCAGAAGCCTGACCCTCACCCGTCCTCTAATCCTAACCCGTACGCTAACACTAACCCACGCCCTCACACGCACGCTCCCCCTAAAGCGTTGCCGTACCCTCACCTGGACCCTAAACCGTCCCCGTCCCCTAACCCTAACCCTAGCCCGAACCCTAACCCTAACCCTTCCCCGAAGCCTGACCCTCACCCGTCCCCTAATCCTAACCCGTACGCTATCATTAACCCGCGCCCTCACACGCACGCTCCCCCTAAAACGTTGCCGTACCCTCACCTGGACCCGAAACCGTCCCCGTCCCCTAACCCTAACCCTAGCCCGAACCCTAACCCTAACCCTTCCCCGAAGCCTGACCCTACCCGTCCCCTAATCCTAACCCGTACGCTAACACTAACCCGCGCCCTCACACGCACGCTCCCCCTAAAGGGTTGCCGTACCCTCACCTGGACCCTAAACCGACCCCGTCCCCTAACCCTAACCCTAGCCCGAACTTTAACCCTAACCCTTCCCAGAAGCCTGACCCTCACCCGTCCCCTAATCCTAACCCGTACGCTAACACTAACCCGCGCCCTCACACGCACGTTCCCCCTAAAGCGTTGCCGTACCCTCACCTGGACCCTAAACCGTCCCCGTCCCCTAACCCTAACCCTAGCCCGAACCCTAAACCTAACCCTTCCCCGAAGCCTGACCCTCACCCGTCCCCTAATCCTAACCCGTACGCTATCACTAACCCGCGCCCTCACACGGACGCTCCCCCTAAAGCGTTGCCGTACCCTCACCTGGACCCTAAACCGTCCCCGTCCCCTAACCCTAACCCTAGCCCGAACCATAACCCTAACCCTTCCCCGAAGCCTGACCCTCACCCGTCCCCTAATCCTAACCCGTACGCTAACACTAACCCGCGCCCTCACACGCACGCTCCTCCTAAAGCGTTGCCGTACCCTCACCTGGACCCTAAACCGTCCCCGTCCCCTAACCCTAACCCTAGCCCGAACCCTAACCCAAACCCTTCCCCGAAGCCTGACCCTCACCCGTCCCCTAATCCTAAGCCGTACGCTAACACTAACCCGCGCCCTCACACGCACGCTCCCCCTAAAGCGTTGCCGTACCCTCACCTGGACCCTAAACCGTCCCCGTCCCCTAACCCTAACCCTAGCCCGAATCCTCACCCTAACCCTCCCCGAAGCCTGACCCTCACCCGTCCCCTAATCCTAACCGGTACGCTAACACTAACCCGCGCCCTCACACGCACGCTCCCACTAAAGCGTTGCCGTACCCTCACCTGGACCCTAAACCGTCCCCGTCCCCTAACCCTAACCCTAGCCCTAGCCCGAACCCTAACCCTAACCCTTCCCCGAAGCCTGACCCTCACCCGTCCCCTAATCCTAACCCGTACGCTAACACTAACCCGCGCCCTCACACGCACGCTCCCCCTAAAGCGTTGCCGTACCCTCACCTGGACCCTAAACCGTCCCCGTCCCCTAACCCTAACCCTAGCCCGAACCCTAACCCTAACCCTTCCCCGAAGCCTGACCCTCACCCGTCCCCTAATCCTAACCCGTACGCTAACACTAACCCGCGCCCTCACACGCACGCTCCCCCTAAAGCGTTGCCGTACCCTCACCTGGACCCTAAACCGTCCCCGTCCCCTAACCCTAACCCTAGCCCGAACCCTAACCCTAACCCTTCCCCGAAGCCTGACCCTCACCCGTCCCCTAATCCTAACCTGTACGCTAACACTAACCCGCGCCCTCACGCGCACGCTCCCCCTAAAGCGTTGCCGTACCCTCACCTGGACCCTAAACCGTCCCCGTCCCCTAACCCTAACCCTAGCCCGAACCCTAACCCTAACCCTTCCCCGAAGCCTGACACTCACCCGTCCCCTAATCCTAACCCGTACGCTAACACTAACCCGCGCCCTCACACGCACGCTCCCCCTAAAGCGTTGCCGTACCCTCACCTGGACCCTAAACCGTCCCCGTCCCCTAACCCTAACCCTAGCCCGAACCCTAACCCTAACCCTTCCCCGAAGCCTGACCCTCACCCGTCCCCTAATCCTAACCCGTACGCTAACACTAACCCGCGCCCTCACACGCACGCTCCCCCTAAAGCGTTGCCGTACCCTCACCTGGACCCTAAACCGTCCCCGTCCCCTAACCCTAACCCTAGCCCGAACCCTAACCCTAACCCTTCCCCGAAGCCTGACCCTCACCCGTCCCCTAATCCTAACCTGTACGCTAACACTAACCCGCGCCCTCACACGCACGTTCCCCCTAAAGCGTTGCCGTACCCTCACCTGGACCCTAAACCGTCCCCGTCCCCTAACTCTAACCCTAGCCCGAACCCTAACCCTAACCCTTCCCCGAAGCCTGACACTCACCCGTCCCCTAATCCTAACCCGTACGCTAACACTAACCCGCGCCCTCACACGCACGCTCCTCCTAAAGCGTTGCCGTACCCTCACCTGGACCCTAAACCGTCCCCGTCCCCTAACCCTAACCCTAGCCCGAACCCTAACCCTAACCCTTCCCCGAAGCCTGACCCTCACCCGTCCCCTAATCCTAACCCGTACGCTAACACTAACCCGCGCCCTCACACGCACGCTCCCCCTAAAACGTTGCCGTACCCTCACCTCGACCCTAAACCGTCCCCATCCCCTAACCCTAACCCTAGCCCGAACCCTAACCCTAACCCTTCCCCGAAGCCTGACCCTCACCCGTCCCCTAATCCTAACCCGTACGCTAACACTAACGCGCGCCCTCACACGCACGCTCCCCCTAAAGCGTTGCCGTACCCTCACCTGGACCCTAAACCGTCCCCGTCCCCTAACCCTAACCCTAGCCCGAACCCTAACCCTAACCCTTCCCCGAAGCCTGACCCTCACCCGTCCCCTAATCCTAACCCGTACGCTAACACTAACGCGCGCCCTCACACGCACGCTCCCCCTAAAGCGTTGCCGTACCCTCAACTGGACCCTAAACCGTCCCCGTCCCCTAACCCTAACCCTAGCCCGAACCCTAACCCTAACCCTTCCCCGAAGCCTGACCCTCACCCGTCCCCTAATCCTAACCCGTACGCTAACACTAACCCGCGCCCTCACACGCACGCTCCCCCTAAAGCGTTGCCGTACCCTCACCTGGACCCTAAACCGTCCCCGTCCCCTAACCCTAACCCTAGCCCGAACCTTAACCCTAACCCTTCCCCGAAGCCTGACCCTCACCCGTCTCCTAATCCTAACCCGTACGCTAACACTAACCCGCGCCCTCACACGCACGCTCCCCCTAAAGCATTGCCGTACCCTCACCTGGACCCTAAACCGTCTCCGTCCCCTAACCCTAACCCTAGCCCGAACCCTAACCCTAACCCTTCCCCGAAGCCTGACCCTCACCCGTCCCCTAATCCTAACCCGTACGCTAACACTAACCCGCGCCCTCACACGCACGCTCCCACTAAAGCGTTGCCGTACCCTCACCTGGACCCTAAACCGTCCCCGTCCCCTAACCCTAACCCTAGCCCTAGCCCGAACCCTAACACTAACACTTCCCCGAAGCCTGACCCTCACCCGTCCCCTAATCCTAACCCGTACGCTAACACTAACCCGCGCCCTCACACGCACGCTCCCCCTAAAGCGTTGCCGTACCCTCACCTGGACCCTAAACCGTCCCCGTCCCCTAACCCTAACCCTAGCCCGAACCCTAACCCTAACCCTTCCCCGAAGCCTGACCCTCACCCGTCCCCTAATCCTAACCCGTACGCTAACACTAACCCGCGCCCTCACACGCACGCTCCCCCTAAAGCGTTGCCGTACCCTCACCTGGACCCTAAACCGTCCCCGTCCCCTAACCCTAACCCTAGCCCGAACCCTAACCCTAACCCTTCCCCGAAGCCTGACCCTCACCCGTCCCCTAATCCTAACCTGTACGCTAACACTAACCCGCGCCCTCACACGCACGCTCCCCCTAAAGCGTTGCCGTACCCTCACCTGGACCCTAAACCGTCCCCGTCCCCTAACCCTAACCCTAGCCCGAACCCTAACCCTAACCCTTCCCCGAAGCCTGACACTCACCCGTCCCCTAATCCTAACCCGTACGCTAACACTAACCCGCGCCCTCACACGCACGCTCCCCCTAAAGCGTTGCCGTACCCTCACCTGGACCCTAAACCGTCCCCGTCCCCTAACCCTAACCCTAGCCCGAACCCTAACCCTAACCCTTCCCCGAAGCCTGACCCTCACCCGTCCCCTAATCCTAACCCGTACGCTAACACTAACCCGCGCCCTCACACGCACGCTCCCCCTAAAGCGTTGCCGTACCCTCACCTGGACCCTAAACCGTCCCCGTCCCCTAACCCTAACCCTAGCCCGAACCCTAACCCTAACCCTTCCCCGAAGCCTGACCCTCACCCGTCCCCTAATCCTAACCTGTACGCTAACACTAACCCGCGCCCTCACACGCACGCTCCCCCTAAAGCGTTGCCGTACCCTCACCTGGACCCTAAACCGTCCCCGTCCCCTAAACCTAACCCTAGCCCGAACCCTAACCCTAACCCTTCCCCGAAACCTGACCCTCACCCGTACCCTAATCCTAACCCGTACGCTAACACTAACCCGCGCCCTCACACGCACGCTCCCCCTAAAGCGTTGCCGTACCCTCACCTGGACCCGAAACCGTCCCCGTCCCTTAACCCTTACCCTAGCCCGAACCCTAACACTAACCCTTCCCCGAAGCCTGACCCTCACCCGTCCCCTAATCCTAACCCGAACGCTAACACTAACCCGCGCCCTCACACGC
Source organism: Stenella coeruleoalba (assembly GCF_951394435.1). Lineage (NCBI taxonomy): Eukaryota > Metazoa > Chordata > Mammalia > Artiodactyla > Delphinidae > Stenella > Stenella coeruleoalba. The sequence continues at coordinate 322,843 of NW_027646194.1, forward strand.
ACGCTCCCCCTAAAGCGTTGCCGTACCCTCACCTGGACCCTAAACCGTCCCCGTCCTCTAACCCTAACCCTAGCCCGAACCCTAACCCTAACCCTTCCCCGAAGCCTGACCCTCACCCATCCCCTAATCCTAACCCGTACGCTAACACTAACCCGCGCCCTCACACGCACGCTCCCCCTAAAGCGTTGCCGTACCCTCACCTGGACCCTAAACCTTCCCCGTCCCCTAACCCTAACCCTAGACCAAACCCTAACCCTAACCCTTCCCCGAAGCCTGACCCTCACCCGTCCCCTAATCCTAAGCCGTACGCTAACACTAACCCGCGCCCTCACACGCACTCTCCCCCTAAAGCGTTGCCGTACCCTCACCTGGACCCTAAACCGTCCCCGTCCCCTAACCCTAACCCTAGCCCGAACCCTAACCATAACCCTTCCCCGAAGCCTGACCCTCACCCGTCCCCTAATCCTAACCCGTACGCTAACACTAACCCGCGCCCTCACACGCTCGCTCCCCCTAAAGCGTTGCCGTACCCTCACCTGGACCCTAAACCGTCCCAGTCCCCTAACCCTAACCCTAGCCCGAACCCTAACCCTAACCCTTCCCCGAAGCCTGACCCTCACCTGTCCCCTAATCCTAACCCGTACGCTAACACTAACCCGCGCCCTCACATGCACGCTCCCCCTACAGCGTTGCCGTACCCTCACCTGGACCCTAAACCGTCCCCATCCCCTAACCCTAACCCTAGCCCGAACCCTAACCCTAAACCTTCCCCGAAGCCTGACCCTCACCCTTCCCCTAATCGTATCCCGTACGCTAACACTAACCCGCGCCCTCACATGCACGCTCCCCCTAAAGTGTTGCTGTACCCTCACCTGGACCCTAAACCGTCCCCGTCCTCTAACCCTAACCCTAGCCCGAACCCTAACCCTAACCCTTCCCCGAAGCCTGACCCTCACCCGTCCCCTAATCCTAACCCGTACGCTAACACTAACCCGCGCCCTCACACGCACGCTCCCCCTAAAGCGTTGCCGTACCCTCACCTGGACCCTAAACCGTCCCCGTCCCCTAACCCTAACCCTAGCCCGAACCCTAACCCTAACACTTCCCCGAAGCCTGACCCTCACCCGTCCCCTAATCCTAACCCGTACGCTAACACTAACCCGCGCCCTCACATGCACGCTCCCCCTAAAGCGTTGCCGTACCCTCACCTGGACCCTAAACCGTCCCCGTCCCCTAACCCTAACCCTAGCCCGAACCCTAACCCTAACCCTTCCCCGAAGCCTGACCCTCACCCGTCCCCTAATCCTAACCCGTACGCTAACACTAACCCGCGCCCTCACACGCACGCTCCCCCTAAAGCGTTGCCGTACCCTCACCTGGACCCTAAACCGTCCCCGTCCCCTAACCCTAACCCTAGCCCGAACCCTAACCCTAACCCTTCCCCGAAGCCTGACCCTCACCCGTCCCCTAATCCTAACCTGTACGCTAACACTAACCCGCGCCCTCACACGCACGCTCCCCCTAAAGCGTTGCCGTACCCTCACCTGGACCCTAAACCGTCCCCGTCCCCTAACCCTAACCCTAGCCCGAACCCTAACCCTAACCCTTCCCCGAAGCCTGACCCTCACCCGTCCCATAATCCTAAGCCGTACGCTAACACTAACCCGCGCCCTCACACGCACGCTCCCCCTAAAGCGTTGCCGTACCCTCACCTGGACCCTAAACCGTCCCCGTCCCCTAACCCTAACCCTAGCCCGAACCCTAACCATAACCCTTCCCCGAAGCCTGACCCTCACCCGTCCCCTAATCCTAACCCGTACGCTAACACTAACACGCGCCCTCACACGCTCGCTCCCCCTAAAGCGTTGCCGTACCCTCACCTGGACCCTAAACCGTCCCAGTCCCCTAACCCTAACCCTAGCCCGAACCCTAACCCTAACCCTTCCCCGAAGCCTGACCCTCACCCGTCCCCTAATCCTAACCCGTACGCTAACACTAACCCGCGCCCTCACATGCACGCTCCCCCTAAAGCGTTGCTGTACCCTCACCTGGACCCTAAACCGTCCCCGTCCTCTAACCCTAACCCTAGCCCGAACCCTAACCCTAACCCTTCCCCGAAGCCTGACCCTCACCCGTCCCCTAATCCTAACCCGTACGCTAACACTAACCCGCGCCCTCACACGCACGCTCCCCCTAAAGCGTTGCCGTACCCTCACCTGGACCCTAAACCGTCCCCGTCCCCTAACCCTAACCCTAGCCCGAACCCTAACCCTAACCCTTCCCCAAAGCCTGACCCTCACCCGTCCCCTAATCCTAACCCGTACGCTAACACTAACCCGCGCCCTCACACGCACGCTCCCCATAAAGCGTTGCCGTACCCTCACCTGGACCCTAAACCGTCCCCGTCCCCTAACCCTAACCCTAGCCCGAACCCTAACCCTAACCCTTCCCCGAAGCCTGACCCTCACCCGTCCCCTAATCCTAACCCGTACGCTAACACTAACCCGCGCCCTCACACGCACGCTCCCCCTAAAGCGTTACCGTACCCTCACCTGGACCCTAAACCGTCCCCGTCCCCTAACCCTAACCCTAACCCTAGCCCGAACCCTAACCCTAACCCTTCCCCGAAGCCTGACCCTCACCCGTCCCCTAATCCTAACCCGTACGCTAACACTAACCCGCGCCCTCACACGCACGCTCCCCCTAAAGCGTTGCCGTACCCTCACCTGGACCCTAAACCGTCCCCGTCCCCTAACCCTAACCCTAGCCCGAACCCTAACCCTAACCCTTCCCCGAAGCCTGACCCTCACCCGTCCCCTAATCCTAACCCGTACGCTAACACTAACCCGCGCCCTCACACGCACGCTCCCCCTAAAGCGTTGCCGTACCCTCACCTGGACCCTAAACCGTCCCCGTCCCCTAACCCTAACCCTAGCCCGAACCCTAACCCTAACCCTTCCCCGAAGCCTGACCCTCACCCGTCCCCTAATCCTAACCCGTACGCTAACACTAACCCGCGCCCTCACACGCACGCTCCCCCTAAAGCGTTACCGTACCCTCACCTGGACCCTAAACCGTCCCCGTCCCCTAACCCTAACCCTAACCCTAGCCCGAACCCTAACCCTTCCCCGAAGCCTGACCCTCACCCGTCCCCTAATCCTAACCCGTACGCTAACACTAACCCGCGCCCTCACACGCACGCTCCCCCTAAAGCGTTGCCGTACCCTCACCTGGACCCTAAACCGTCCCCGTCCCCTAACCCTAACCCTAGCCCGAACCCTAACCCTAACCCTTCCCCGAAGCCTGACCCTCACCCGTCCCCTAATCCTAACCCGTACGCTAACACTAACCCGCGCCCTCACACGCACGCTCCCCCTAAAGCGTTGCCGTACCCTCACCTGGACCCTAAACCGTCCCCGTCCCCTAACCCTAACCCTAGCCCGAACCCTAACCCTAACCCTTCCCCGAAGCCTGAACCTCACCCGTCCCCTAATCCTAACCCGTACGCTAACACTAACCCGCGCCCTCACACGCACGCTCCCCCTAAAGCGTTGCCGTACCCTCACCTGGACTCTAAACCGTCCCCATCCCCTAACCCTAACCCTAGCCCGAACCCTAACCCTAACCCTTCCCCGAAGCCTGACCCTCACCCGTCCCCTAATCCTAACCCGTACGCTAACACTAAGCCGCGCCCTCACACGCACGCTCCCCCTAAAGCGTTGCCGTACCCTCACCTGGACCCTAAACCGTCCCCGTCCCCTAACCCTAACCCTAGCCCGAACCCTAACCCTAACCCTTCCACGAAGCCTGACCCTCACCCGTCCCCTAATCCTAACCCGTACGCTAACACTAACCCGCGCCCTCACACGCACGCTCCCCCTAAAGCGTTGCCGTACCCTCACCTGGACCCTAAACCGTCCCCGTCCCCTAACCCTAACCCTAGCCGGAACCCTAACCCTAACCCTTCCCCGAAGCCTGACCCTCACCCGTCCCCTAATCCTAACCCGTACGCTAACACTAACCCGCGCCCTCACGCGCACGCTCCCCCTAAAGCGTTGCCGTACCCTCACCTGGACCCTAAACCGTGCCCGTCCCCTAACCCTAACCCTAGCCCAAACCCTAACCCTAAACCTTCCCCAAAGCCTGACCCTCACCCGTCCCCTAATCCTAACCCGTACGCTAACACTAACCCGCGCCCTCACACGCACGCTCCCCCTAAAGCGTTGCCGTACCCTCACTTGGACCCTAAACCGTCCCCGTCCCCTAACCCTAACCCTAGCCCGAACCCTAAGCCTAACCCTTCCCCGAAGCCTGACCGTCACCCGTCCCCTAATCCTAACCCGTACGCTAACACTAACCCGCACCCTCACACGCACGCTCCCCCTAAAGCTTTGCCGTACCCTCACCTGGACCCTAAACCGTCCCCGTCCCCTAACCCTAACCCTAGCCCGAACCCTAACCCTAACCCTTCCCCGAAGCCTGACCCTCACCCGTCCCCTAATCCTAACCCGTACGCTAACACTAACCCGCGCCCTCACACGCACGCTCCCCCTAAAGCGTTGCCTTACCCTCACCTGGACCCTAAACCGTCCCCGTCCCCTAACCCTAACCCTAGCACGAACCCTAACCCTAACCCTTCCCCGAAGCCTGACCCTCACCCGTCCCCTAATCCTAACCCGTACGATAACACTAACCCGCGCCCTCACACGCACGATCCTACTAAAGCGTTGTCATACCCTCACCTGGACCCTAAACCGTCCCCGTCCCCTAACCCTAACCCTAGCCCGAACCCTAACCCTAACCCTTCCCCGAAGCCTGACCCTCACCCGTCCCCTAATCCTAAGCCGTACGCTAACACTAACCCGCGCCCTCACACGCACGCTCCCCCTAAAGCGTTGCCGTACCCTCACCTGGACCCTAAACCGTCCCCGTCCCCTAACCCTAACCCTAGCCCAAACCCTAACCCTAACCCTTCCCTGAAGCCTGACCCTACCCGTCCCCTAATCCTAACCCGTACGCTAACACTAACCCGCGCCCTCACACGCACGCTCCCCCTAAAGGGTTGCCGTACCCTCACCTGGACCCTAAACCGACCCCGTCCCCTAACCCTAACCCTAGCCCGAACTTTAACCCTAACCCTTCCCCGAAGCCTGACCCTCGCCCGTCCCCTAATCCTAACCCGTACGCTAACGCTATCGCGCGCCCTCACACGCACGCTACCCCTAAAGCGTTGCCGTACCCTCACCTGGACCCTAAACCGTCCCCGTCCCCTAACCCTAACCCTAGCCCGAACCCTAACCCTAACCCTTCCCCGAAGCCTGACCCTCACCCGTCCCCTAATCCTAACCCGTACGCTAACACTAACCCGCGCCCTCACACGCACGCTCCCCCTAAAGCGTTGCCGTACCCTCAACTGGACCCTAAACCGTCCCCGTCCCCTAACCCTAACCCTAGCCCGAACCCTAACCCTAACCCTTCCCCGAAGCCTGACCCTCACCCGTCCCCTAATCCTAACCCGTACGCTAACACTAACCCGCGCCCTCACACGCACGCTCCCCCTAAAGCGTTGCCGTACCCTCACCTGGACCCTAAACTGTCCCCATCCCCTAACCCTAACCCTAGCCCGAACCCTAACCCTAACCCTTCCCCGAAGCCTGACCCTCACCCGTCCCCTAATCCTAACCCGTACGCTAACACTAACCCGCGCCCTCACACGCACGTTCCCCCTAAAGCGTTGCCGTACCCTCACCTGGACCCTAAACCGTCCCCGTCCCCTAACCCTAACCCTAGCCCGAACCCTAAACCTAACCCTTCCCCGAAGCCTGACCCTCACCCGTCCCCTAATCCTAACCCGTACGCTAACACTAACCCGCGCCCTCACACGGACGCTCCCCCTAAAGCGTTGCCGTACCCTCACCTGGACCCTAAACCGTCCCCGTCCCCTAACCCTAACCCTAGCCCGAACCCTAACCCTAACCCTTCCCCGAAGCCTGACCCTCACCCGTCCCATAATCCTAACCCGTACGCTAACACTAACCCGCGCCCTCACACGCACGCTCCTCCTAAAGCGTTGCCGTACCCTCACCTGGACCCTAAACCGTCCCAGTCCCCTAACCCTAACCCTAGCCCGAACCCTAACCCAAACCCTTCCCCGAAGCCTGACCCTCACCCGTCCCCTAATCCTAAGCCGTACGCTAACACTAACCCGCGCCCTCACACGCACGCTCCCCCTAAAGCGTTGCCGTACCCTCACCTGGACCCTAAACCGTCCCCGTCCCCTAACCCTAACCCTAGCCCGAATCCTCACCCTAACCCTCCCCGAAGCCTGACCCTCACCCGTCCCCTAATCCTAACCCGTACGCTAACACTAACCCGCGCCCTCACACGCACGCTCCCACTAAAGCGTTGCCGTACCCTCACCTGGACCCTAAACCGTCCACGTCCCCTAACCCTAACCCTAGCCCTAGCCCGAACCCTAACCCTAACCCTTCCCCGAAGCCTGACCCTCACCCGTCCCCTAATCCTAACCCGTACGCTAACACTAACCCGCGCCCTCACACGCACGCTCCCCCTAAAGCGTTGCCGTACCCTCACCTGGACCCTAAACCGTCCCCGTCCCCTAACCCTAACCCTAGCCCGAACCCTAACCCTAACCCTTCCCCGAAGCCTGACCCTCACCCGTCCCCTAATCCTAACCCGTACGCTAACACTAACCCGCGCCCTCACACGCACGCTCCCCCTAAAGCGTTGCCGTACCCTCACCTGGACCCTAAACCGTCCCCGTCCCCTAACCCTAACCCTAGCCCGAACCCTAACCCTAACCCTTCCCCGAAGCCTGACCCTCACCCGTCCCCTAATCCTAACCTGTACGCTAACACTAACCCGCGCCCTCACACGCACGCTCCCCCTAAAGCGTTGCCGTACCCTCACCTGGACCCTAAACCGTCCCCGTCCCCTAACCCTAACCCTAGCCCGAACCCTAACCCTAACCATTCCCCGAAGCCTGACACTCACCCGTCCCCTAATCCTAACCCGTACGCTAACACTAACCCGCGCCCTCACACGCACGCTCCCCCTAAAGCGTTGCCGTACCCTCACCTGGACCCTAAACCGTCCCCGTCCCCTAACCCTAACCCTAGCCCGAACCCTAACCCTAACCCTTCCCCGAAGCCTGACCCTCACCCGTCCCCTAATCCTAACCCGTACGCTAACACTAACCCGCGCCCTCACACGCACGCTCCCCCTAAAGCGTTGCCGTACCCTCACCTGGACCCTAAACCGTCCCCGTCCCCTAACCCTAACCCTAGCCCGAACCCTAACCCTAACCCTTCCCCGAAGCCTGACCCTCACCCGTCCCCTAATCCTAACCTGTACGCTAACACTAACCCGCGCCCTCACACGCACGTTCCCCCTAAAGCGTTGCCGTACCCTCACCTGGACCCTAAACCGTCCCCGTCCCCTAACCCTAACCCTAGCCCGAACCCTAACCCTAACCCTTCCCCGAAGCCTGACACTCACCCGTCCCCTAATCCTAACCCGTACGCTAACACTAACCCGCGCCCTCACACGCACGCTCCCCCTAAAGCGTTGCCGTACCCTCACCTGGACCCTAAACCGTCCCCGTCCCCTAAACCTAACCCTAGCCCGAACCCTAACCCTAACCCTTCCCCGAAACCTGACCCTCACCCGTACCCTAATCCTAACCCGTACGCTAACACTAACCCGCGCCCTCACACGCACGCTCCCCCTAAAGCGTTGCCGTACCCTCACCTGGACCCGAAACCGTCCCCGTCCCTTAACCCTTACCCTAGCCCGAACCCTAACCCTAACCCTTCCCCGAAGCCTGACCCTCACCCGTCCCCTAATCCTAACCCGTACGCTAACACTAACCCGCGCCCTCACACGCACGCTCCCCCTAAAGCGTTGCCGTACCCTCACCTGGACCCTAAACCGTCCCCGTCCTCTAACCCTAACCCTAGCCCGAACCCTAACCCTAACCCTTCCCCGAAGCCTGACCCTCACCCATCCCCTAATCCTAACCCGTACGCTAACACTAACCCGCGCCCTCACACGCACGCTCCCCCTAAAGCGTTGCCGTACCCTCACCTGGACCCTAAACCTTCCCCGTCCCCTAACCCTAACCCTAGACCAAACCCTAACCCTAACCCTTCCCCGAAGCCTGACCCTCACCCGTCCCCTAATCCTAAGCCGTACGCTAACACTAACCCGCGCCCTCACACGCACGCTCCCCCTAAAGCGTTGCCGTACCCTCACCTGGACCCTAAACCGTCCCCGTCCCCTAACCCTAACCCTAGCCCGAACCCTAACCATAACCCTTCCCCGAAGCCTGACCCTCACCCGTCCCCTAATCCTAACCCGTACGCTAACACTAACCCGCGCCCTCACACGCTCGCTCCCCCTAAAGCGTTGCCGTACCCTCACCTGGACCCTAAACCGTCCCAGTCCCCTAACCCTAACCCTAGCCCGAACCCTAACCCTAACCCTTCCCCGAAGCCTGACCCTCACCCGTCCCCTAATCCTAACCCGTACGCTAACACTAACCCGCGCCCTCACATGCACGCTCCCCCTACAGCGTTGCCGTACCCTCACCTGGACCCTAAACCGTCCCCATCCCCTAACCCTAACCCTAGCCCGAACCCTAACCCTAAACCTTCCCCGAAGCCTGACCCTCACCCTTCCCCTAATCCTAACCCGTACGCTAACACTAACCCGCGCCCTCACATGCACGCTCCCCCTAAAGCGTTGCTGTACCCTCACCTGGACCCTAAACCGTCCCCGTCCTCTAACCCTAACCCTAGCCCGAACCCTAACCCTAACCCTTCCCCGAAGCCTGACCCTCACCCGTCCCCTAATCCTAACCCGTACGCTAACACTAACCCGCGCCCTCACACGCACGCTCCCCCTAAAGCGTTGCCGTACCCTCACCTGGACCCTAAACCGTCCCCGTCCCCTAACCCTAACCCTAGCCCGAACCCTAACCCTAACCCTTCCCCGAAGCCTGACCCTCACCCGTCCCCTAATCCTAACCCGTACGCTAACACTAACCCGCGCCCTCACACGCACGCTCCCCCTAAAGCGTTGCCGTACCCTCACCTGGACCCTAAACCGTCCCCGTCCCCTAACCCTAACCCTAGCCCGAACCCTAACCCTAACCCTTCCCCGAAGCCTGACCCTCACCCGTCCCCTAATCCTAACCCGTACGCTAACACTAACCCGCGCCCTCACACGCACGCTCCCCCTAAAGCGTTGCCGTACCCTCACCTGGACCCTAAACCGTCCCCGTCCCCTAACCCTAACCCTAGCCCGAACCCTAACCCTAACCCTTCCCCGAAGCCTGACCCTCGCCCGTCCCCTAATCCTAACCTGTACGCTAACACTAACCCGCGCCCTTACACGCACGCTCCCCCTAAAGCGTTGCCGTACCCTCACCTGGACCCTAAACCGTCCCCGTCCCCTAACCCTAACCCTAGCCCGAACCCTAACCCTAACCCTTCCCCGAAGCCTGACCCTCACCCGTCCCCTAATCCTAAGCCGTACGCTAACACTAACCCGCGCCCTCACACGCACGCTCCCCCTAAAGCGTTGCCGTACCCTCACCTGGACCCTAAACCGTCCCCGTCCCCTAACCCTAACCCTAGCCCGAACCCTAACCATAACCCTTCCCCGAAGCCTGACCCTCACCCGTCCCATAATCCTAACCCGTACGCTAACACTAACCCGCGCCCTCACACGCTCGCTCCCCCTAAAGCGTTGCCGTACCCTCACCTGGACCCTAAACCGTCCCAGTCCCCTAACCCTAACCCTAGCCCGAACCCTAACCCTAACCCTTCCCCGAAGCCTGACCCTCACCCGTCCCCTAATCCTAACCCGTACGCTAACACTAACCCGCGCCCTCACATGCACGCTCCCCCTACAGCGTTGCCGTACCCTCACCTGGACCCTAAACCGTCCCCATCCCCTAACCCTAACCCTAGACCGAACCCTAACCCTAAACCTTCCCCGAAGCCTGACCCTCACCCTTCCCCTAATCCTAACCCGTACCCTAACACTAACCCGCGCCCTCACATGCACGCTCCCACTAAAGCGTTGCTGTACCCTCACCTGGACCCTAAACCGTCCCCGTCCTCTAACCCTAACCCTAGCCCGAACCCTAACCCTAACCCTTCCCCGAAGCCTGACCCTCACCCGTCCCCTAATCCTAACCCGAACGCTAACACTAACCCGCGCCCTCACACGCACGCTCCCCCTAAAGCGTTGCCGTACCCTCACCTGGACCCTAAACCGTCCCCGTCCCCTAACCCTAACCCTAGCCCGAACCCTAACCCTAACCCTTCCCCAAAGCCTGACCCTCACCCGTCCCCTAATCCTAACCCGTACGCTAACACTAACCCGCGCCCTCACACGCACGCTCCCCCTAAAGCGTTGCCGTACCCTCACCTGGACCCTAAACCGTCCCCGTCCCCTAACCCTAACCCTAGCCCGAACCCTAACCCTAACCCTTCCCCGAAGCCTGACCCTCACCCGTCCCCTAATCCTAACCCGTACGCTAACACTAACCCGCGCCCTCACACGCACGCTCCCCCTAAAGCGTTACCGTACCCTCACCTGGACCCTAAACCGTCCCCGTCCCCTAACCCTAACCCTAACCCTAGCCCGAACCCTAACCCTAACCCTTCCCCGAAGCCTGACCCTCACCCGTCCCCTAATCCTAACCCGTACGCTAACACTAACCCGCGCCCTCACACGCACGCTCCCCCTAAAGCGTTGCCGTACCCTCACCTGGACCCTAAACCGTCCCCGTCCCCTAACCCTAACCCTAGCCCGAACCCTAACCCTAACCCTTCCCCGAAGCCTGACCCTCACCCGTCCCCTAATCCTAACCCGTACGCTAACACTAACCCGCGCCCTCACACGCACGCTCCCCCTAAAGCGTTGCCGTACCCTCACCTGGACCCTAAACCGTCCCCGTCCCCTAACCCTAACCCTAGCCCGAACCCTAACCCTAACCCTTCCCCGAAGCCTGACCCTCACCCGTCCCCTAATCCTAACCCGTACGCTAACACTAACCCGCGCCCTCACACGCACGCTCCCCCTAAAGCGTTACCGTACCCTCACCTGGACCCTAAACCGTCCCCGTCCCCTAACCCTAACCCTAACCCTAGCCCGAACCCTAACCCTAACCCTTCCCCGAAGCCTGACCCTCACCCGTCCCCTAATCCTAACCCGTACGCTAACACTAACCCGCGCCCTCACATGCACGCTCCCCCTAAAGCGTTGCCGTACCCTCACCTGGACCCTAAACCGTCCCCGTCCCCTAACCCTAACCCTAGCCCGAACCCTAACCCTAACCCTTCCCCGAAGCCTGACCCTCACCCGTCCCCTAATCCTAACCCGTACGCTAACACTAACCCGCGCCCTCACACGCACGCTCCCCCTAAAGCGTTGCCGTACCCTCACCTGGACCCTAAACCGTCCCCGTCCCCTAACCCTAACCCTAGCCCGAACCCTAACCCTAACCCTTCCCCGAAGCCTGAACCTCACCCGTCCCCTAATCCTAACCCGTACGCTAACACTAACCCGCGCCCTCACACGCACGCTCCCCCTAAAGCGTTGCCGTACCCTCACCTGGACTCTAAACCGTCCCCATCCCCTAACGCTAACCCTAGCCCGAACCCTAACCCTAACCCTTCCCCGAAGCCTGACCCTCACCCGTCCCCTAATCCTAACCCGTACGCTAACACTAAGCCGCGCCCTCACACGCACGCTCCCCCTAAAGCGTTGCCGTACCCTCACCTGGACCCTAAACCGTCCCCGTCCCCTAACCCTAACCCTAGCCCGAACCCTAACCCTAACCCTTCCCCGAAGCCTGACCCTCACCCGTCCCCTAATCCTAACCCGTACGCTAACACTAACCCGCGCCCTCACACTCACGCTCCCCCTAAAGCGTTGCCGTACCCTCACCTGGACCCTGAACCGTCCCCGTCCCCTAACCCTAACCCTAGCCCGAACCCTAACCCTAACCCTTCCCCGAAGCCTGACCCTCACCCGTCCCCTAATCCTAACACGTACGCTAACACTAACCCGCGCCCTCACACGTACGCTCCCCCTAAAGCGTTGCCGTACCCTCACCTCGACCCTAAACCGTCCCCGTCCCCTAACCCTAACCCTAGCCCGAACCCTAACCCTAACCCTTCCCCGATGCCTGACCCTCACCCGTCCCTTAATCCTAACCCGTACGCTAACACTAACCCGCGTCCTCACACGCACGCTCCCCCTAAAGCGTTGCCGTACCCTCACCTGGACCCTAAACCGTCCCCGTCCCTTAACCCTAACCCTAGCCCGAACCCTAACCCTAAACCTTCCCCGAAGCCTGACCCTCACCCGTCCCCTAATCCTAACCCGTACGCTAACACTAACCCGCGCCCTCACACGCACGCTTCCCCTAAAGCGTTGCCGTACCCTCACCTGGACCCTAAACCTTCCCCATCCCCTAACCCTAACCCTAGCCCGAACCCTAACCCTAACCCTTCCCCGAAGCCTGACCCTCACCCGTCCCCTAATCCTAACCCGTACGCTAACACTAACACACACCCTCACACGCACGCTCCCCCTAAAGCGTTGCCGTACCCTCACCTGGACCCTAAACCGTCCCCGTCCCCTAACCCTAACCCTAGCCCGAACCCTAACCCTAACCCTTCCCCGAAGCCTGACCCTCACCCGTCCCCTAATCCTAACCCGTACGCTAACACTAACCCGCGCCCTCACACGCACGCTCCCCCTAAAACGTTGCCGTACCCTCACCTGGACCCTAAACCGTCCCCGTCCCCTAACCCTAACCCTAGCCCGAACCCTAACCCTAACCCTTCCCCGAAGCCTGACCCTCACCCGTCCCCTAATCCTAACCCGTACGCTAACACTAACCCGCGCTCTCACACGCACGCTCTCCCTAAAGCGTTGCCGTACCCTCACCTGGACCCTAAACCGTCCCCATCCCCTAACCCTAACCCTAGCCCGAACCCTAACCCTAACCCTTCCCCGAAGCCTGACCCTCACCCGTCCCCTAATCCTAACCCGTACGCTAACACTAACCCGCGCCCTCACACGCACGTTCCCCCTAAAGCGTTGCTGTACCCTCACCTGGACCCTAAACCGTCCCCGTCCCCTAACCCTAACCCTAGCCCGAACCCTAACCCTAACCCTTCCCCGAAGCCTGACCCTCACCCGTCCCCTAATCCTAACCCGTACGCTAACACTAACCCGCGCCCTCACACGCACGCTCTCCCTAAAGCGTTGCCGTACCCTCACCTGGACCCTAAACCGTCCCCATCCCCTAACCCTAACCCTAGCCCGAACCCTAACCCTAATCCTTCCCCGAAGCCTGACCCTCACCCGTCCCCTAATCCTAACCCGTACGCTAACACTAACCCGCGCCCTCACACGCACGTTCCCCCTAAAGCGTTGCTGTACCCTCACCTGGACCCTAAACCGTCCCCGTCCCCTAACCCTATCCCTAGCCCGAACCTTAACCCTAACCCTTCCCCGATGCCTGACCCTCACCCGTCCCCTAATCCTAACCCGTACGCTAACACTAACCCGCGCCCTCACACGCACGCTCCCCCTAAAGCGTTGCCGTACCCTCACCTGGACCCTAAACCGTCCCCGTCCCCTAACCCTAACCCTAGCCCGAACCCTAACCCTAACCCTTCCCCGAAGCCTGACACTCACCCGTCCCCTAATCCTAACCCGTACGCTAACACTAACCCGCGCCCTCACACACACGCTCCCCCTAAAGCATTGCCGTACCCTCACCTGGACCCTAAACCGTCCCCGTCCCCTAATCCTAACCCTAGCCCGAACCCTAACCCAAACCCTTCCCCGAAGCCTGACCCTCACCCGTCCCCTAATCCTAACCCGTACGCTAACAATAACCCGCGCCCTCACACGCACGCTCCCCCTAAAGCGTTGCCGTACCCTCACCTGGACCCTAAACCGTCCCCGTCCCCTAACCCTAACCCTAGCCCGAACCCTAACCCTAACCCTCCCCGAAGCCTGACCCTCACCCGTCCCCTAATCCTAACCCGTACGCTAACACTAACCCGCGCCCTCACACGCACGCTCCCACTAAAGCGTTGCCGTACCCTCACCTGGACCCTAAACCGTCCCCGTTCCCTAACCCTAACCCTAGCCCGAACCCTAACCCTAACCCTTCCCCGAAGCCTGACCCTCACCCGTCCCCTAATCCTAACCCGTACGCTAACACTAACCCGCGCCCTCACACGCACGCTCCCCCTAAAGCGTTGCCGTACCCTCACCTGGACCCTAAACCGTCCCCGTCCCCTAACCCTAACCCTAGCCCGAACCCTAACCCTAACCCTTCCCCGAAGCCTGACCCTCACCCGTCCCCTAATCCTAACCCGAACGCTAACACTAACCCGCGCCCTCACACGCACGCTCCCCCTAAAGCGTTGCCGTACCCTCACCTGGACCCTAAACCGTCCCCGTCCCCTAACCCTAACCCTAGCCCGAACCCTAACCCTAACCCTTCCCCGAAGCCTGACCCTCACCCGTCCCCTAATCCTAACCCGTACGCTAACACTAACCCGCGCCCTCACACGCACGCTCCCCCTAAAGCGTTGCCGTACCCTCACCTGGACCCTAAACCGTCCCCGTCCCCTAACCCTAACCCTAGCCCGAACCCTAACCCTAACCCTTCCCCGAAGCCTGACCCTCACCCGTCCCCTAATCCTAACCCGTACGCTAACACTAACCCGCGCCCTCACACGCACGCTCCCCCTAAAGCGTTGCCGTACCCTCACCTGGACCCGAAACCGTCCCCGTCCCCTAACCCTAACCCTAGCCCGAACCCTAACCCTAACCCTTCCCCGAAGCCTGACCCTCACCCGTCCCCTAATCCTAACCCGTACGCTAACACTAACCCGCGCCCTCACACGCACGCTCCCCCTAAAGCGTTGCCGTACCCTCACCTGGACCCTAAACCGTCCCCGTCCCCTAACCCTAACCCTAGCCCGAACCCTAACCCTAACCCTTCCCCGAAGCCTGACCCTCACCCGTCCCCTAATCCTAACCCGTACGCTAACACTAACCCGCGCCCTCACACGCACGCTCCCCCTAAAGCGTTGCCGTACCCTCACCTGGACCCTAAACCGTCCCCGTCCCCTAACCCTAACCCTAGCCCGAACCCTAACCCTAACACTTCCCCGAAGCCTGACCCTCACCCGTCCCCTAATCCTAAACCGTACGCTAACACTAACCCGCGCCCTCACACGCACGCTCCCCCTAAAGCGTTGCCGTACCCTCACCTGGACCCTAAACCGTCCCCGTCCCCTAACCCTAACCCTAGCCCGAACCCTAACCCTAACCCTTCCCCGAAGCCTGACCCTCACCCGTCCCCTAATCCTAACCCGTACGCTAACACTAACCCGCGCCCTCACACGCACGCTCCCCCTAAAACGTTGCCGTACCCTCACCTGGACCCTAAACCGTCCCCGTCCCCTAACCCTAACCCTAGCCCGAACCCTAACCCTAACACTTCCCAGAAGCCTGACCCTCACCCGTCCTCTAATCCTAACCCGTACGCTAACACTAACCCGCGCCCTCACACGCACGCTCCCCCTAAAGCGTTGCCGTACCCTCACCTGGACCCTAAACCGTCCCCGTCCCCTAACCCTAACCCTAGCCCGAACCCTAACCCTAACCCTTCCCCGAAGCCTGACCCTCACCCGTCCCCTAATCCTAACCCGTACGCTATCATTAACCCGCGCCCTCACACGCACGCTCCCCCTAAAACGTTGCCGTACCCTCACCTGGACCCGAAACCGTCCCCGTCCCCTAACCCTAACCCTAGCCCGAACCCTAACCCTAACCCTTCCCCGAAGCCTGACCCTCACCCGTCCCCTAATCCTAACCGTACGCTAACACTAACCCGCGCCCTCACACGCACGCTCCCCCTAAAGCGTTGCCGTACCCTCACCTGGACCCTAAACCGTCCCCGTCCCCTAACCCTAACCCTAGCCCGAACCCTAACCCTAACCCTTCCCCGAAGCCTGACCCTCACCCGTCCCCTAATCCTAACCCGTACGCTAACACTAACCCGCGCCCTCACACGCACGCTCCCCCTAAAGTGTTGCCGTACACTCACCTGGACCCTAAACCGTCCCCGTCCCCTAACCCTAACCCTAGACCGAACCCTAACCCTAACCCTTCCCCGAAGCCTGACCCTCACCCGTCCCCTAATCCTAACCCGTACGCTAACACTAACCCGCGCCCTCACACGCACGCTCCCCCTAAAGCGTTGCCGTACCCTCACCTGGACCCTAAACCGTCCCCGTCCCCTAACCCTAACCCTAGCCCGAACCCTAACCCTAACCCTTCCCCGAAGCCTGACCCTCACCCGTCCCCTAATCCTAACCCGTACGCTAACACTAACCCGCGCCCTCACACGCAAGCTCCCCCTAAAGCGTTGCCGTACCCTCACCTGGACCCGAAACCGTCCCCGTCCCCTAACCCTAACCCTAGCCCGAACCCTAACCCTAACCCTTCCCTGAAGCCTGACCCTCACCCGTCCCCTAATCCTAACCCGTACGCTAACACTAACCCGCGCCCTCACACGCACGCTCCCCCTAAAGCGTTGCCGTACCCTCACCTGGACCCTAAACCGTCCCCGTCCCCTAACCCTAACCCTAGCCCGAACCCTAACCCTAACCCTTCCCCGAAGCCTGACCCTCACCCGTCCCCTAATCCTAACCCGTACGCTAACACTAACCCGCGCCCTCACACGCACGCTCCCCCTAAAGCGTTGCCGTACCCTCACCTGGACCCTAAACCGTCCCCGTCCCCTAACCCTAACCCTAGCCCGAACCCTAACCCTAACACTTCCCCGAAGCCTGACCCTCACCCGTCCCCTAATCCTAAACCGTACGCTAACACTAACCCGCGCCCTCACACGCACGCTCCCCCTAAAGCGTTGCCGTACCCTCACCTGGACCCTAAACCGTCCCCGTCCCCTAACCCTAACCCTAGCCCGAACCCTAACCCTAACCCTTCCCCGAAGCCTGACCCTCACCCGTCCCCTAATCCTAACCCGTACGCTAACACTAACCCGCGCCCTCACACGCACGCTCCCCCTAAAACGTTGCCGTACCCTCACCTGGACCCTAAACCGTCCCCGTCCCCTAACCCTAACCCTAGCCCGAACCCTAACCCTAACACTTCCCAGAAGCCTGACCCTCACCCGTCCTCTAATCCTAACCCGTACGCTAACACTAACCCGCGCCCTCACACGCACGCTCCCCCTAAAGCGTTGCCGTACCCTCACCTGGACCCTAAACCGTCCCCGTCCCCTAACCCTAACCCTAGCCCGAACCCTAACGCTAACCCTTCCCCGAAGCCTGACCCTCACCCGTCCCCTAATCCTAACCCGTACGCTATCATTAACCCGCGCCCTCACACGCACGCTCCCCCTAAAACGTTGCCGTACCCTCACCTGGACGCTAAACCGTCCCCGTCCCCTAACCCTAACCCTAGCCCGAACCCTAACCCTAACCCTTCCCCGAAGCCTGACCCTCACCCGTCCCCTAATCCTAACCGTACGCTAACACTAACCCGCGCCCTCACACACACGCTCCCCCTAAAGCGTTGCCGTACCCTCACCTGGACCCTAAACCGTCCCCGTCCCCTAACCCTAACCCTAGCCCGAACCCTAACCCTAACACTTCCCCGAAGCCTGACCCTCACCCGTCCCCTAATCCTAACCCGTACGCTAACACTAACCCGCGCCCTCACACGCACGCTCCCCCTAAAGCGTTGCCGTACCCTCACCTGGACACTAAACCGTCCCCGTCCCCTAACCCTAACCCTAGCCCGAACCCTAACCCTAACCCTTCCCCGAAGCCTGACCCTCACCCGTCCCCTAATCCTAAGCCGTACGCTAACACTAACCCGCGCCCTCACACGCACGCTCCCCCTAAAGCGTTGCCGTACCCTCACCTGGACCCTAAACCGTCCCCGTCCCCTAAGCCTAACCCTAGCCCGAACCCTAACCCTAACACTTCCCCGAAGCCTGACCCTCACCCGTCCCCTAATCCTAAGCCGCACGCTAACACTAACGCGCGCCCTCACACGCACGCTCCCCCTAAAGCGTTGCCGTACCCTCACTTGGACCCTAAACCGTCCCCGTCCCCTAACCCTAACCCTAGCCCGAACCCTAACCCTAACCCTTCCCCGAAGCCTGACCCTCACCCGTCCCCTAATCCTAAGCCGTACGCTAACACTAACGCGCGCCCTCACACGCACGCTCCCCCTAAAACGTTGCCGTACCCTCACCTGGACCCTAAACCGTCCCCGTCCCCTAACCCAAACCCTAGCCCGAACCCTAACCCTAACACTTCCCAGAAGCCTGACCCTCACCCGTCCTCTAATCCTAACCCGTACGCTAACACTAACCCGCGCCCTCACACGCACGGTCCCCCTAAAGCGTTGCCATACCCTCACCTGGACCCTAAACCGTCCCCGTCCCCTAACCCTAACCCTAGCCCGAACCCTAACCCTAACCCTTCCCCGAAGCCTGACCCTCACCCGTCCCCTAATCCTAACCCGTACGCTATCATTAACCTGCGCCCTCACACGCACGCTCCCCCTAAAACGTTGCCGTACCCTCACCTGGACCCGAAACCGTCCCCGTCCCCTAACCCTAACCCTAGCCCGAACCCTAACCCTAACCCTTCCCCGAAGCCTGACCCTCACCCGTCCCCTAATCCTAACCGTACGCTAACACTAACCCGCGCCCTCACACACACGCTCCCCCTAAAGCGTTGCCGTACCCTCACCTGGACCCTAAACCGTCCCCATCCCCTAACCCTAACCCTAGCCCGAACCCTAACCCTAACCCTTCCCCGAAGCCTGACCCTCACCCGTCCCCTAATCCTAACCCGTACGCTAACACTAACTCGCGCCCTCACACGCACGCTCCCCCTAAAGCGTTGCCGTACCCTCACCTGGACCCTAAACCGTCCCCGTCCCCTAACCCTAACCCTAGCCCGAACCCTAACCCTAACCCTTCCCCGAAGCCTGAACCTCACCCGTCCCCTAATCCTAACCCGTACGCTAACACTAACCCGCGCCCTCACACGCACGCTCCCCCTAAAGCGTTGCCGTACCCTCACCTGGACCCTAAACCGTCCCCGTCCCCTAACCCTAACCCTAGCCCGAACCCTAACCCTAACCCTTCCCCGAAGCCTGACCCTCACCCGTCCCCTAATCCTAAGCCGTACGCTAACACTAACCCGCGCCCTCACACGCACGCTCCCCCTAAAGCGTTGCCGTACCCTCACGTGGACCCTAAACCGTCCCCGTCCCCTAACCCTAACCCTAGCCCGAACCCTAACCCTAACCCTTCCCCGAAGCCTGACCCTCACCCGTCCCCTAATCCTAAGCCGCACGCTAACACTAACGCGCGCCCTCACACGCACGCTCCCCCTAAAGCGTTGCCGTACCCTCACTTGGACCCTAAACCGTCCCCGTCCCCTAACCCTAACCCTAGCCCGAACCCTAACCCTAACCCTTCCCCGAAGCCTGACCCTCACCCGTCCCCTAATCCTAAGCCGTACGCTAACACTAACGCGCGCCCTCACACGCACGCTCCCCCTAAAGCGTTTCCGTACCCTCTCCTGGACCCTAAACCGTCCCCGTACCCTAACTCTAACCCTAGCCCGAACCCTAACCCTAACCCTTCCCCGAAGCCTGACCCTCACCCATCCCCTAATCCTAACCCGTACGCTAACACTAACCCGCGCCCTCACACGCACGCTCCCCCTAAAACGTTGCCGTACCCTCACCTGGACCCTAAACCGTCCCCGTCCCCTAACCCTAACCCTAGCCCGAACCCTAACCCTAACCCTTCCCAGAAGCCTGACCCTCACCCGTCCCCTAATCCTAACCCGTACGCTAACACTAACCCGCGCCCTCACACGCACGCTCCCCCTAAAGCGTTGCCGTACCCTCACCTGGACCCTAAACCGTCCCCGTCCCCTAACCCTAACCCTAGCCCGAACCCTAACCCTATCCCTTCCCCGAAGCCTGACCCTCACCCGTCCCCTAATCCTAACCCGTACGCTATCATTAACCCGCGCCCTCACACGCACGCTCCCCCTAAAACGTTGCCGTACCCTCACCTGGACCCGAAACCGTCCCCGTCCCCTAACCCTAACCCTAGCCCGAACCCTAACCCTAACCCTTCCCCGAAGCCTGACCCTCACCCGTCCCCTAATCCTAACCGTACGCTAACACTAACCCGCGCCCTCACACACACGCTCCCCCTAAAGCGTTGCCGTACCCTCACCTGGACCCTAAACAGTCCCCGTCCCCTAACCCTAACCCTAGCCCGAACCCTAACCCTAACCCTTCCCCGAAGCCTGACCCTCACCCGTCCCCTAATCCTAAGCCGTACGCTCACACTAACCCGCGCCCTCACATGCACGCTCCACCTAAAGCGTTGCCGTACCCTCACCTGGACCCTAAACCGTCCCCGTCCCCTAACCCTAACCCTAGCCCGAACCCTAACCCTAACCCTTCCCCGAAGCCTGACCCTCACCCGTCCCCTAATCCTAAGCCGCACGCTAACACTAACGCGCGCCCTCACACGCACGCTCCCCCTAAAGCGTTGCCGTACCCTCACTTGGACCCTAAACCGTCCCCGTCCCCTAACCCTAACCCTAGCCCGAACCCTAACCCTAACCCTTCCCCGAAGCCTGACCCTCACCCGTCCCCTAATCCTAAGCCGTACGATAACACTAACGCGCGCCCTCACACGCACGCTCCCCCTAAAGCGTTGCCGTACCCTCTCCTGGACCCTAAACCGTCCCCGTACCCTAACCCTAACCCTAGCCCGAACCCTAACCCTAACCCTTCCCCGAAGCCTGACCCTCACCCGTCCCCTAATCCTAACCCGTACGCTAACACTAACGCGTGCCCTCACACGCACGCTCCCCCTAAAGCGTTGCCGTACCCTCACCTGGACCCTAAACCGTCCCCGTCCCCTAACCCTAACCCTAGCCCGAACCCTAACCCTAACCCTTCCCCGAAGCCTGACCCTCACCCGTCCCCTAATCCTAACCCGTACGCTAACACTAACCCGCGCCCTCACACGCACGCTCCCCCTAAAGCGTTGCCGTACCCTCACCTGGACCCTAAACCGTCCCCGTCCCCTAACCCTAACCCTAGCCCGAACCCTAACCCTAACCCTTCCCCGAAGCCTGACCCTCACCCGTCCCCTAATCCTAACCCGTACGCTAACACTAACCCGCGCCCTCACACGCACGCTCCCCCTAAAGCATTGCCGTACCCTCACCTGGACCCTAAACCGTCCCCGTCCCCTAACCCTAACCCTAGCCCGAACCATAACCCTAACCCTTCCCCGAAGCCTGACCCTCACCCGTCCCCTAATCCTAAGCCGTACGCTAACACTAACCCGCGCCCTCACACGCACGCTCCCCCTAAAGCGTTGCCGTACCCTCACCTGGACCCTAAACCGTCCCCGTCCCCTAACCCTAACCCTAGCCCGAACCCTAACCCTAACCCTTCCCCGAAGCCTGACCCTCACCCGTCCCCTAATCCTAAGCCGCACGCTAACACTAACGCGCGCCCTCACACGCACGCTCCCCCTAAAGCGTTGCCGTACCCTCACTTGGAACCTAAACCGTCCCCGTCCCCTAACCCTAACCCTAGCCCGAACCCTAACCCTAACCCTTCCCCGAAGCCTGACCCTCACCCGTCCCCTAATCCTAAGCCGTACGCTGACACTAACGCGCGCCCTCACACGCACGCTCCCCCTAAAGCGTTGCCGTACCCTCTCCTGGACCCTAAACCGTCCCCGTACCCTAACCCTAACCCTAGCCCGAACCCTAACCCTAACCCTTCCCCGAAGCCTGACCCTCACCCGTCCCCTAATCCTAACCCGTACGCTAACACTAACGCGTGCCCTCACACGCACGCTCCCCCTAAAGCGTTGCCGTACCCTCACCTGGACCCGAAACCGTCCCCGTCCCCTAACCCTAACCCTAGCCCGAACCCTAACCCTAACCCTTCCGCGAAGCCTGACCCTCACCCGTCCCCTAATCCTAACCCGTACGCTAACACTAACCCGCGCCCTCACACGCACGCTCCCCCTAAAGCTTTGCCGTACCCTCACCTGGACCCTAAACCGTCCCCGTTCCCTAACCCTAACCCTGGACCGAACCCTAACCCTAACCCTTCCCCGAAGCCTGACCCTCACCCGTCCCCTAATCCTAACCCGTACGCTAACACTAACCCGCGCCCTCACACGCACGCTCCCCCTAAAGCGTTGCCGTACCCTCACCTGGACCCTAAACCTTCCCCGTCCCGTAACCCTAACCGTAGCCCGAACCCTAACCCTAATCCTTCCCCGAAGCCTGACCCTCACCCGTCCCCTAATCCTAAGCCGTACGCTAACACTAACCCGCGCCCTCACACGCACGCTCCCCCTAAAGCGTTGCCGTACCCTCACCTGAACCCTAAACCGTAACTGTCCCCTAACCCTAACCCTAGCCCGAACCCTAACCCTAACCCTTCCCCGAAGCCTGACCGTCACCGTCCCCTAATCCTAACCCGTACGCTAACACTAACCCGCGCCCTCACACGCACGCTCCCCCTAAAGCGTTGCCGTACCCTCACCTGGACCCGAAACCGTCCCCGTCCCCTAACCCTAACCCTAGCCCGAACCCTAACCCTAACTCTTCCCCGAAGCCTAACCCTCACCCGTCCCCTAATCCTAACCCGTACGCTAACACTAACCCGCGCCCTCACACGCACGCTCCCCCTAAAGCGTTGCCGTACCCTCACCTGGACCCTAAACCGTCCCCGTCCCCTAACCCTAACCCTAGCCCGAACCCTAACCCTAACCCTTCCCCGAAGCCTGACCCTCACCCGTCCCCTAATCCTAACCCGTACGCTAACACTAACCCGTGCCCTCACACGCACGCTCCCCCTAAAGCGTTGCTGTACCCTCACCTGGACCCTAAACCTTCCCCGTCCCCTAACCCTAACCGTAGCCCGAACCCTAACCCTAACCCTTCCCCGAAGCCTGACCCTCACCCGTCCCCTAATCCTAAGCCGTACGCTAACACTAACCCGCGCCCTCACACGCACGCTCCCCCTAAAGCGGTGCCGTACCCTCACCTGAACCCTAAACCGTCCCCGTCCCCTAACCCTATCCCTAGCCCGAACCCTAACCCTAACCCTTCCCCGAAGCCTGACCCTCACCCGTCCCCTAATCCTAACCCGTACGCTAACACTAACCCGCGCCCTCACACGCACGCTCCCCCTAAAGCGTTGCCGTACCCTCACCTGGACCCTAAACCGTCCCCGTCCCCTAACCCTAACCCTAGGCGGAACCCTAACCCTAACCCTTCCCCGAAACCTGACCCTCACCCGTCCCCTAATCCTAACCCGTACGCTAACACTAACCTGCGCCCTCACATGCACGCTCCCCCTAAAGCGTTGCCGTACCCTCACCTGGACCCTAAACCGTCCCCGTCCCCTAACCCTAACCCTAGCCCGAACCCTAACCCTAACCCTTCCCCGAAGCCTGACCCTCACCCGTCCCCTAATCCTAACACGTACGCTAACACTAACCCGCGCCCTCACACGTATGCTCCCCCTAAAGCGTTGCCGTACCCTCACCTGGACCCTAAACCGTCCCCGTCCCCTAACCCTAACCCTAGCCCGAACCCTAACCCTAACCCTTTCCCGATGCCTGACCCTCACCCGTCCCCTAATCCTAACCCGTACGCTAACACTAACCCTCGTCCTCACACGCACGCTCCCCCTAAAGCGTTGCCGTACCCTCTCCTGGACCCTAAACCGTCCCCGTCCCTTAACCCTTACCCTAGCCCGAACCCTAACCCTAAACCTTCTCCGAAGCCTGACCCTCACCCGTCCCCTAATCCTAACCCGTACGCTAACACTAACCCACGCCCTCACACGCACGCTCCCCCTAAAGCGTTGCCGTACCCTCACCTGGACCCTAAACCTTCCCCATTCCCTAACCCTAACCCTAGCCCGAACCCTAACCCTAACCCTTCCCCGAAGCCTGACCCTCACCCGTCCCCTAATCCTAACCCGTACGCTAACACTAACCCGCGCCCTCACACGCACGCTCCCCCTAAAGCGTTGCCATACCCTCACCTGGACCCTAAACCGTCCCCGTCCCCTAACCCTAACCCTAGCCCGAACCCTAACCCTAACCCTTCCCCGAAGCCTGACCCTCACCCGTCCCCTAATCCTAACCCGTACGCTAACACTAACCCGCGCCCTCACATGCACGCTCCCCCTAAAGCGTTGCCGTACCCTCACCTGGACCCTAAACCGTCCCCGTCCCCTAACCCTAACCCTAGCCCGAACCCTAACCCTAACCCTTCCCCGAAGCCTGACCCTCACCCGTCCCCTAATCCTAACACGTACACTAACACTAACCCGCGCCCTCACACGTACGCTCCCCCTAAAGCGTTGCCGTACCCTCACCTGGACCCTAAACCGTCCCCGTCCCCTAACCCTAACCCTAGCCCGAACCCTAACCCTAACCCTTTCCCGATGCCTGACCCTCACCCGTCCCCTAATCCTAACCCGTACGCTAACACTAACCCTCGTCCTCACACGCACGCTCCCCCTAAAGCGTTGCCGTACCCTCACCTGGACCCTAAACCGTCCCCGTCCCTTAACCCTTACCCTAGCCCGAACCCTAACCCTAAACCTTCTCCGAAGCCTGACCCTCACCCGTCCCCTAATCCTAACCCGTACGCTAACACTAACCCACGCCCTCACACGCACGCTCCCCCTAAAGCGTTGCCGTACCCTCACCTGGACCCTAAACCTTCCCCATCCCCTAACCCTAACCCTAGCCCGAACCCTAACCCTAACCCTTCCCCGAAGCCTGACCCTCACCCGTCCCCTAATCCTAACCCGTACGCTAACACTAACCCGCGCCCTCACACGCACGCTCCCCCTAAAGCGTTGCCGTACCCTCACCTGGACCCTAAACCGTCCCCGTCCCCTAACCCTAACCCTAGCCCGAACCCTAACCCTAACTCTTCCCCGAAGCCTGACCCTCACCCATCCCCTAATCCTAACCCGTACGCTAACACTAACACGCGCCCTCACACGCACGCTCCCCCTAAAGCGTTGCCGTACCCTCACCTGGACCCTAAACCGTCCCCATCCCCTAACCCTAACCCTAGCCCAAACCCTAACCCTAACCCTTCCCCGAAGCCTGACCCTCACCCGTCCCCTAATCCTAACCCGTACGCTAACACTAACCCGCACCCTCACACGCACGCTCCCCCTAAAGCGTTGCCGTACCCTCACCTGGACCCTAAACCGTCCCCGTCCCCTAACCCTAACCCTAGCCCGAACCCTAACCCTAACCCTTCCCCGAAGCCTGACCCTCACCCGTCCCCTAATCCTAAGCCGTACGCTAACACTAACCCGCGCCCTCACACGCACGCTCCCCCTAAAGCGTTGCCGTACCCTCACCTGGACCCTAAACCGTCCCCGTCCCCTAACCCTAACCCTAGCCCGAACCCTAACCCTAACCCTTCCCCGAAGCCTGACCCTCACCCTTCCCCTAATCCTAAGCCGCACGCTAACACTAACGCGCGCCCTCACACGCACGCTCCCCCTAAAGCGTTGCCGTACCCTCACTTGGAACCTAAACCGTCCCCGTCCCCTAACCCTAACCCTAGCCGGAACCCTAACCCTAACCCTTCCCCGAAGCCTGACCCTCACCCGTCCCCTAATCCTAAGCCGTACGCTGACACTAACGCGCGCCCTCACACGCACGCTCCCCCTAAAGCGTTGCCGTACCCTCTCCTGGACCCTAAACCGTCCCCGTACCCTAACCCTAACCCTAGCCCGAACCCTAACCCTAACCCTTCCGCGAAGCCTGACCCTCACCCGTCCCCTAATCCTAACCCGTACGCTAACACTAACCCACGCTCTCACACGCACGCTCCCCCTAAAGCGTTGCCGTACCCTCACCTGGACCCTAAACCGTCCCCGTCCCCTAACCCTAACCCTAGCCCGAACCCTAACCCTAACCCTTCCCCGAAGCCTGACCCTCACCCGTCCCCTAATCCTAACCCGTACGCTAACACTAACCCGCGCCCTCACACGCACGCTCCCCCTAAAGCGTTGCCGTACCCTCACCTGGACCCTAAACCTTCCCCGTCCCCTAACCCTAACCGTAGCCCGAACCCTAACCCTAATCCTTCCCCGAAGCCTGACCCTCACCCGTCCCCTAATCCTAAGCCGTACGCTAACACTAACCCGCGCCCTCACACGCACGCTCCCCCTAAAGCGTTGCCGTACCCTCACCTGAACCCTAAACCGTAACTGTCCCCTAACCCTAACCCTAGCCCGAACCCTAACCCTAACCCTTCCCCGAAGCCTGACCCTCACCGTCCCCTAATCCTAACCCGTACGCTAACACTAACCCGCGCCCTCACACGCACGCTCCCCCTAAAGCGTTGCCGTACCCTCACCTGGACCCTAAACCGTCCCCGTCCCCTAACCCTAACCCTAGCCCGAACCCTAACCCTAACCCTTCCCCGAAGCCTGACCCTCACCCGTCCCCTAATCCTAACCCGTACGCTAACACTAACCCGTGCCCTCACACGCACGCTCCCCCTAAAGCGTTGCCGTACCCTCACCTGGACCCTAAACCTTCCCCGTCCCCTAACCCTAACCGTAGCCCGAACCCTAACCCTAACCCTTCCCCGAAGCCTGACCCTCACCCGTCCCCTAATCCTAAGCCGTACGCTAACACTAACCCGCGCCCTCACACGCACGCTCCCCCTAAAGCGGTGCCGTACCCTCACCTGAACCCTAAACCGTCCCCGTCCCCTAACCCTATCCCTAGCCCGAACCCTAACCCTAACCCTTCCCCGTAGCCTGACCCTCACCCGTCCCCTAATCCTAACCCGTACGCTAACACTAACCCGCGCCCTCACACGCACGCTCCCCCTAAAGCGTTGCCGTACCCTCACCTGGACCCTAAACCGTCCCCGTCCCCTAACCCTAACCCTAGGCCGAACCCTAACCCTAACCCTTCCCCGAAGCCTGACCCTCACCCGTCCCCTAATCCTAACCCGTACGCTAACACTAACCCGCGCCCTCACATGCACGCTCCCCCTAAAGCGTTGCCGTACCCTCACCTGGACCCTAAACCGTCCCCGTCCCCTAACCCTAACCCTAGCCCGAACCCTAACCCTAACCCTTCCCCGAAGCCTGACCCTCACCCGTCCCCTAATCCTAACACGTACGCTAACACTAACCCGCGCCCTCACACGTACGCTCCCCCTAAAGCGTTGCCGTACCCTCACCTGGACCCTAAACCGTCCCCGTCCCCTAACCCTAACCCTAGCCCGAACCCTAACCCTAACCCTTTCCCGATGCCTGACCCTCACCCGTCCCCTAATCCTAACCCGTACGCTAACACTAACCCTCGTCCTCACACGCACGCTCCCCCTAAAGCGTTGCCGTACCCTCACCTGGACCCTAAACCGTCCCCGTCCCTTAACCCTTACCCTAGCCCGAACCCTAACCCTAAACCTTCTCCGAAGCCTGACCCTCACCCGTCCCCTAATCCTAACCCGTACGCTAACACTAACCCACGCCCTCACACGCACGCTCCCCCTAAAGCGTTGCCGTACCCTCACCTGGACCCTAAACCTTCCCCATCCCCTAACCCTAACCCTAGCCCGAACCCTAACCCTAACCCTTCCCCGAAGCCTGACCCTCACCCGTCCCCTAATCCTAACCCGTACGCTAACACTAACCCGCGCCCTCACACGCACGCTCCCCCTAAAGCGTTGCCGTACCCTCACCTGGACCCTAAACCGTCCCCGTCCCCTAACCCTAACCCTAGCCCGAACCCTAACCCTAACCCTTCCCCGAAGCCTGACCCTCACCCATCCCCTAATCCTAACCCGTACGCTAACACTAACACGCGCCCTCACACGCACGCTCCCCCTAAAGCGTTGCCGTACCCTCACCTGGACCCTAAACCGTCCCCATCCCCTAACCCTAACCCTAGCCCAAACCCTAACCCTAACCCTTCCCCGAAGCCTGACCCTCACCCGTCCCCTAATCCTAACCCGTACGCTAACACTAACCCGCACCCTCACACGCACGCTCCCCCTAAAGCGTTGCTGTACCCTCACCTGGACCCTAAACCGTCCCCGTCCCCTAACCCTAACCCTAGCCCAAACCCTAACCCGAACCCTTCCCCGAAGCCTGACCCTCACCGGTCCCCTAATCCTAAGCCGTACGCTAACACTAACCCACGCCCTCACACGCACGCTCCCCCTAAAGCGTTGCCGTACCCTCACCTGGACCCGAAACCGTCCCCGTCCCCTAACCCTAACCCTAGCCCGAACCCTAACCCTAACCCTTCCCGGAAGCATGACCCTCACCCGTCCCCTAATCCTAACCCGTACGCTAACACTAACCCGCGCCCTCACACGCACGCTCCCCCTAAAGCGTTGCCGTACCCTCACCTGGACCCTAAACCGTCCCCGTCCCCTAACCCTAACCCTAGCCCGAACCCTAACCCTAACCCTTCCCCGAAGCCTGACCCTCACCCGTCCCCTAATCCTAACCCGTACGCTAACACTAACCCGCGCCCTCACACGCACGCTCCCCCTAAAGCGTTGCCGTACCCTCACCTGGACCCTAAACCTTCCCCGTCCCCTAACCCTAACCCTAGCCGGAACCCTAACCCTAACCCTTCCCCGAAGCCTGACCCTCACCCGTCCCCTAATCCTAAGCCGTACGCTAACACTAACCCGCGCCCTCACACGCACGCTCCCCCTAAAGCGTTGCCGTACCCTCACCTGAACCCTAAACCGTAACCGTCCCGTAACCTTAACCCTAGCCCGAACCCTAACCCTAACCCTTCCCCGAAGCCTGACCCTCACCCGTCCCCTAATCCTAACCCATACGCTAACACTAACCCGCGCCCTCACACGCTCGCTCCCCCTAAAGCGTTGCCGTACCCTCACCTGGACCCTAAACCGTCCCCGTCCCCTAACCCTAACCCTAGCCCGAACCCTAACCCTAACCCTTCCCGGAAGCCTGACCCTCAACCATCCCCTAATCCTAACCCGTACGCTAACACTAACCCGTGCCCTCACACGCACGCTCCCCCTAAAGCGTTGCCGTACCCTCACCTGGACCCTAAACCGTCCCCGTCCCCTAACCCTAACCCTAGGCCGAACCCTAACCCTAACCCTTCCCAGATGCCTGACCCTCACCCGTCCCCTAATCCTAACCCGTACGCTAACACTAACCCGCGCCCTCACACGTACGCTTCCCCTAAAGCGTTGCCGTACCCTCACCTAGACCCTAAACCGTCCCCGTCCCCTAACCCTAACCCTAGCCCGAACCCTAACCCTAACCCTTCCCCGATGCCTGACCCTCACCCGTCCCCTAATCCTAACCCGTACGCTAACGCTAACCCGCGTCCTCACACGCACGCTCCCCCTAAAGCGTTGCCGTACCCTCACCTGGACCCTAAACCGTCCCCGTCCCTTAACCCTTACCCTAGCCCGAACCCTAACCCTAAACCTTCCCCGAAGCCTGACCCTCACCCGTCCCCTAATCCTAACCCGTACGCTAACACTAACCCACGCCCTCACACGCACGCTCCCCCTAAAGCGTTGCCGTACCCTCACCTGGACCCTAAACCTTCCCCATCCCCTAACCCTAACCCTAGCCCGAACCCTAACCCTAACCCTTCCCCGAAGCCTGACCCTCACCCGTCCCCTAATCCTAACCCGTACGCTAACACTAACCCGCGCCCTCACACGCACGCTCCCCCTAAAGCGTTGCCGTACCCTCACCTGGACCCTAAACCGTCCCCGTCCCCTAACCCTAACCCTAGCCCGAACCCTAACCCTAACCCTTCCCCGAAGCCTGACCCTCACCCGTCCCGTAATCCTAACCCGTACGCTAACACTAACCCGCGCCCTCACACGCACGCTCCCCCTAAAGCGTTGCCGTACCCTCACCTGGACCCTAAACCGTCCCCGTCCCCTAACCCTAACCCTAGCCCGAACCCTAACCCTAACCCTTCCCCGAAGCCTGACCCTCACCCGTCCCCTAATCCTAAGCCGTACGCTAACACTAACCCGCGCCCTCACACGCACGCTCCCCCTAAAGCGTTGCCGTACCCTCACCTGGACCCTAAACCGTCCCCGTCCCCTAACCCTAACCCTAGCCCGAACCCTAACCCTAACCCTTCCCCGAAGCCTGACCCTCACCCGTCCCCTAATCCTAAGCCGCACGCTAACACTAACGTGCGCCCTCACACGCACGCTCCCCCTAAAGCGTTGCCGTACCCTCACTTGGACCCTAAACCGTCCCCGTCCCCTAACCCTAACCCTAGCCCGAACCCTAACCCTAACCCTTCCCCGAAGCCTGACCCTCACCCGTCCCCTAATCCTAAGCTGTACGCTAACACTAACGCGCGCCCTCACACGCACGCTCCCCCTAAAGCGTTGCCGTACCCTCACCTGGACCCTAAACCGTCCCCGTCCCCTAACCCTAACCCTAGCCCGAACCCTAACCCTAACCCTTCCCCGAAGCCTGACCCTCACCCGTCCCCTAATCCTAACCCGTACACTAACACTAACGCGTGCCCTCACACGCACGCTCCCCCTAAAGCGTTGCCGTACCCTCACCTGGACCCGAAACCGTCCCCGTCCCCTAACCCTAACCCTAGCCCGAACCCTAACCCTAACCCTTCCCCGAAGCCTGACCCTCACCCGTCCCCTAATCCTAACCCGTGCGCTAACACTATCCCGCGCCCTCACACGCACGCTCCCCCTAAAGCGTTGCCGTACCCTCAGCTGGACCCTAAACCGTCCCCGTCCCCTAACCCTAACCCTAGCCCGAACCCTAACCCTAACCCTTCCCCGAAGCCTGACCCTCACCCGTCCCCTAATCCTAACCCGTACGCTAACACTAACCGGCGCCCTCACACGCACGCTCCCCCTAAAGCGTTGCCGTACCCTCACCTTGACCCTAAACCTTCCCCGTCCCCTAACCCTAACCGCAGCCCGAACCCTAACCCTAACCCTTCCCCGAAGCCTGACCCTCACCCGTCCCCTAATCCTAACCCGTACGCTAACACTAACCCGCGCCCTCACACGCACGCTCCCCCTAAAGCGTTGCCGTACCCTCACCTGAACCCTAAACCGTAACCGTCCCCTAACCTTAACCCTAGCGCGAACCCTAACCCTAACCCTTCCCCGAAGCCTGACCCTCACCCGTCCCCTAATCCTAACCCGTACGCTAACACTAACCCGCCCCCTCACACGCACGCTCCCCCTAAAGCGTTGCCGTACCCTCACCTGGACCCTAAACCGTCCCCGTCCCCTAACCCTAACCCTAGCCCGAACCCTAACCCTAACCCTTCCCCGAAGCCTGACCCTCACCCATCCCCTAATCCTAACCCATACGCTAACACTAACCCGTGCCCTCACACGCACGCTCCCCCTAAAGCGTTGCCGTACCCTCACCCGGACCCTAACCGTCCCCGTCCCCTAACCCTAACCCTAGCCCGAACCCTAACCCTAACCCTTCCCCGAAGCCGGACCCTCACCCGTCCCCTAATCCTAACCCGTACGCTAACACTAACCTGCGCCCTCACACGCACGCTCCCCCTAAAGCGTTGCCGTACCCTCACCTGGACCCTAAACCTTCCCCGTCCCCTAACCCTAACCCTAGCCCGAACCCTAACCCTAACACTTCCCCGAAGCCTGACCCTCACCCGTCCCCTAATCCTAACCTATACGCTAACACTAACCCGCGCCCTCACACGCACGCTCCCCCTAAAGCGTTGCCGTACCCTCACCTGGACCCTAAACCGTCCCCGTCCCCTAACCCTAACCCTAGCCCGAACCCTAACCCTAACCCTTCCCCGAAGCCTGACCCTCACCCGTCCCCTAATCCTAACCCGTACGCTAACACTAACCCGCGCCCTCACACGCACGCTCCCCCTAAAGCGTTGCCGTACCCTCACCTGGACCCTAAACCGTCCCCGTCCCCTAAACCTAACCCTAGCCCGAACCCTAACCCTAACCCTTCCCCGAAACCTGACCCTCACCCGTACCCTAATCCTAACCCGTACGCTAACACTAACCCGCGCCCTCACACGCACGCTCCCCCTAAAGCGTTGCCGTACCCTCACCTGGACCCGAAACCGTCCCCGTCCCTTAACCCTTACCCTAGCCCGAACCCTAACCCTAACCCTTCCCCGAAGCCTGACCCTCACCCGTCCCCTAATCCTAACCCGTACGCTAACACGAACCCGCGCCCTCACACGCACGCTCCCCCTAAAGCGTTGCCGTACCCTCACCTGGACCCTAAACCGTCCCCGTCCCCTAACCCTAACCCTAGCCCGAACCCTAACCCTAACCCTTACCCGAAGCCTGACCCTCACCCGTCCCCTAATCCTAACCCGTACGCTAACACTAACCCGCGCCCTCACACGCACGCTCCCCCTAAAGCGTTGCCGTACCCTCACCTGGACCCTAAACCGTCCCCGTCCCCTAACCCTAACCCTAGCCCGAACCCTAACCCTAACCCTTCCCCGAAGCCTGACCCTCACCCATCCCCTAATCCTAACCCGTACGCTAACACTAACCCGCGCCCTCACACGCACGCTCCCCCTAAAGCGTTGCCGTACCCTCACCTGGACCCTAAACCGTCCCCGTCCCCTAACCCTAACCCTAGACCAAACCCTAACCCTAACCCTTCCCCGAAGCCTGACCCTCACCCGTCCCCTAATCCTAAGCCGTACGCTAACACTAACCCGCGCCCTCACACGCACGCTCCCCCTAAAGCGTTGCCGTACCCTCACCTGGACCCTAAACCGTCCCCGTCCCCTAACCCTAACCCTAGCCCGAACCCTAACCATAACCCTTTCCCGAAGCCTGACCCTCACCCGTCCCCTAATCCTAACCCGTACGCTAACAATAACCCGCGCCCTCACACGCACGCTCCCCCTAAAGCGTTGCCGTACCCTCACCTGGAACCTAAACCGTCCCAGTCCCCTAACCCTAACCCTAGCCCGAACCCTAACCCTAACCCTTCCCCGAAGCCTGACCCTCACCCGTCCCCTAATCCTAACCCGTACGCTAACACTAACCCGCGCCCTCACATGCACGCTCCCCCTAAAGCGTTGCCGTACCCTCACCTGGACCCTAAACCGTCCCCGTCCCCTAACCCTAACCCTAGCCGGAACCCTAACCCTAACCCTTCCCCGAAGCCTGACCCTCACCCGTCCCCTAATCCTAACCCGTACGCTAACACTAACACGCGCCCTCACACGCACGCTCCCCCTAAAGCGTTGCCGTACCCTCACCTGGACCCTAAACCGTGCCCGTCCCCTAACCCTAACCCTAGCCCGAACCCTAACCCTAACCCTTCCCCAAAGCCTGACCCTCACCCGTCCCCTAATCCTAACACGTACGCTAACACTAACCCGCGCCCTCACACGCACGCTCCCCCTAAAGCGTTGCCGTACCCTCACTTGGACCCTAAACCGTCCCCGTCCCCTAACCCTAACCCTAGCCCGAACCCTAAGCCTAACCCTTCCCCGAAGCCTGACCGTCACCCGTCCCCTAATCCTAACCCGTACGCTAACACTAACCCGCACCCTCACACGCACGCTCCCCCTAAAGCGTTGCCGTACCCTCACCTGGACCCTAAACCGTCCCCGTCCCCTAACCCTAACCCTAGCCCGAACCCTAACCCTAACCCTTCCCCGAAGCCTGACCCTCACCCGTCCCCTAATCCTAACCCGTACGCTAACACTAACCCGCGCCCTCACACGCACGCTCCCCCTAAAGCGTTGCCGTACCCTCAACTAGACCCTAAATCATCCCCGTCCCCTAACCCTAACCCTAGCCCAAACCCTAACCCTAACCCTTCCCCGAAGCCTGACCCTCACCCGTCCCCTAATCCTAACCCGTACGCTAACACTAACCCGCGCCCTCACACGCACGCTCCCCCTAAAGCGTTGCCGTACCCTCACCTGGACCCTAAACCGTCCCCGTCCCCTAACCCTAACCCTAGCCCGAACCCTAACCCTAACCCTTCCCCGAAGCCTGACCCTCACCCGTCCCCTAATCCTAACCCGTACGCTAACACTAACCCGCGCCCTCACACGCACGTTCCCCCTAAAGCGTTGCCGTACCCTCACCTGGACCCTAAACCGTCCCCGTCCCCTAACCCTAACCCTAGCCCGAACCCTAACCCTAACCCTTCCCCGAAGCCTGACCCTCACCCGTCCCCTAATCCTAACCCGTACGCTAACACTAACCCGCGCCCTCACACGAACGCTCCCCCTAAAGCGTTGCCGTACCCTCACCTGGACCCTAAACCGTCCCCGTCCCCTAACCCTAACCCTAGCCCGAACCCTAACCCTAACCCTTCCCCGAAGCCTGACCCTCACCCGTCCCCTAATCCTAACCCGTACGCTAACACTAACCCGCGCCCTCACACGCACACTCCTCCTAAAGCGTTGCCGTACCGTCACCTGGACCCTAAACCGTCCCCGTCCCCTAACCCTAACCCTAGCCCGAACCCTAACCCTAACCCTTCCCCGAAGCCTGACCCTCACCCGTCCCCTAATCCTAACCCGTACGCTAATACTAACGCGCGCCCTCACACGCACGCTCCCCCTAAAGCGTTGCCGTACCCTCACCTGGACCCTAAACCGTCCCCGTCCCCTAACCCTAACCCTAGCCCGAACCCTAACCCTAACCCTTCCCCGAAGCCTGACCCTCACCCGTCCCCTAATCCTAACCCGTACGCTAACACTAACCCGTGCCCTCACACGCACGTTCCCCCTAAAGCGTTGCCGTACCCTCACCTGGACCCTAAACCGTCCCCGTCCCCTAACCCTAACCCTAGCCCGAACCTTAACCCTAACCCTTCCCCGAAGCCTGACCCTCACCCGTCTCCTAATCCTAACCCGTACGCTAACACTAACCCGCGCCCTCACACGCACGCTCCCCCTAAAGCATTGCCGTACCCTCACCTGGACCCTAAACCGTCCCCGGCCCCTAACCCTAACCCTAGCCCGAACCCTAACCCTAACCCTTCCCCGAAGCCTGACCCTCACCCGTCCCCTAATCCTAACCCGTACGCTAACAATAACCCGCGTCCTCACACGCACGCTCCCCCTAAAGCGTTGCCGTACCCTCACCTGGACCCTAAATCGTCCCCGTCCCCTAACCCTAACCATAGCCCGAACCCTCACCCTAACCCTCCCCGAAGCCTGACCCTCACCCGTCCCCTAATCCTAACCCGTACGCTAACACTAACCCGCGCCCTCACACGCACGCTCCCAATAAAGCGTTGCCGTACCCTCACCTGGACGCTAAACCGTCCCCGTCCCCTAACCCTAACCCTAGCCCGAACCCTAACCCTAACCCTTCCCCGAAGCCTGACCCTCACCCGTCCCCTAATCCTAACCCGTACGCTAACACAAACCCGCGCCCTCACACGCACGCTCCCCCTAAAGCGTTGCCGTACCCTCACCTGGACCCTAAACCGTCCCCGTCCCCTAACCCTAACCCTAGCCCGAACCCTAACCCTAACCCTTCCCTGAAGCCTGAACCTCACCCGTCCCCTAATCCTAACCCGTACGCTAACACTAACCCGCGCCCTCACACGCACGCTCCCCCTAAAGCGTTGCCGTACCCTCACCTGGACCCTAAACCGTCCCCGTCCCCTAACCCTAACCCTAGCCCGAACCCTAACCCTAACCCTTCCCCGAAGCCTGACCCTCACCCGTCCCCTAATCCTAAGCCGTACGCTAACACTAACCCGCGCCCTCACACGCACGCTCCCCCTAAAGCGTTGCCGTACCCTCACCTGGACCCTAAACCGTCCCCGTCCCCTAACCCTAACCCTAGCCCGAACCCTAACCCTAACCCTTCCCCGAAGCCTGACCCTCTCCCGTCCCCTAATCCTAACCCGTACGCTAACACTAACCCGCGCCCTCACACGCACGCTCCCCCTAAAGCGTTGCCGTACCCTCACCTGGACCCGAAACCGTCCCCGTCCCCTAACCCTAACCCTAGCCCGAACCCTAACCCTAAACCTTCCCCGAAGCCTGACACTCACCCGTCCCCTAATCCTAACCCGTACGCTAACACTAACCCGCACCCTCACACGCACGCTCCCCCTAAAGCGTTGCCGTACCCTCACCTGGACCCTAAACCGTCCCCGTCCCCTAACACTAACCCTAGCCCGAACCCTAACCCTAACCCTTCCCCGAAGCCTGACCCTCACCCGTCCCCTAATCCTAACCCGTACGCTAACACTAACCCGCGCCCTCACACGCACGCTCCCCCTAAAGCGTTGCCGTACCCTCAACTGGACCCTAAATCATCCCCGTCCCCTAACCCTAACCCTAGCCCAAACCCTAACCCTAACCCTTCCCCGAAGCCTGACCCTCACCCGTCCCCTAATCCTAACCCGTACGCTAACACTAACCCGCGCCCTCACACGCACGCTCCCCCTAAAGCGTTGCCGTACCCTCACCTGGACCCTAAACCGTCCCCGTCCCCTAACCCTAACCCTAGCCCGAACCCTAACCCTAACCCTTCCCCGAAGCCTGACCCTCACCCGTCCCCTAATCCTAACCCGTACGCTAACACTAACCCGCGCCCTCACACGCACCTTCCCCCTAAAGCGTTGCCGTACCCTCACCTGGACCCTAAACCGTCCCCGTCCCCTAACCCTAACCCTAGCCCGAACCCTAACCCTAACCCTTCCCCGAAGCCTGACCCTCACCCGTCCCCTAATCCTAACCCGTACGCTAACACTAACCCGCGCCCTCACACGAACGCTCCCCCTAAAGCGTTGCCGTACCCTCACCTGGACCCTAAACCGTCCCCGTCCCCTAACCCTAACCCTAGCCCGAACCCTAACCCTAACCCTTCCCCGAAGCCTGACCCTCACCCGTCCCCTAATCCTAACCCGTACGCTAACACTAACCCGCGCCCTCACACGCACACTCCTCCTAAAGCGTTGCCGTACCATCACCTGGACCCTAAACCGTCCCCGTCCCCTAACCCTAACCCTAGCCCGAACCCTAACCCTAACCCTTCCCCGAAGCCTGACCCTCACCCGTCCCCTAATCCTAACCCGTACGCTAACACAAACCCGCGCCCTCACACGCACGCTCCCCCTAAAGCGTTGCCGTACCCTCACCTGGACCCTAAACCGTCCCCGTCCCCTAACCCTAACCCTAGCCCGAACCCTAACCCTAACCCTTCCCCGAAGCCTGAACCTCACCCGTCCCCTAATCCTAACCCGTACGCTAACACTAACCCGCGCCCTCACACGCACGCTCCCCCTAAAGCGTTGCCGTACCCTCACCTGGACCCTAAACCGTCCCCGTCCCCTAACCCTAACCCTAGCCCGAACCCTAACCCTAACCCTTCCCCGAAGCCTGACCCTCACCCGTCCCCTAATCCTAAGCCGTACGCTAACACTAACCCGCGCCCTCACACGCACGCTCCCCCTAAAGCGTTGCCGTACCCTCACCTGGACCCTAAACCGTCCCCGTCCCCTAACCCTAACCCTAGCCCGAACCCTAACCCTAACCCTTCCCCGAAGCCTGACCCTCTCCCGTCCCCTAATCCTAACCCGTACGCTAACACTAACCCGCGCCCTCACACGCACGCTCCCCCTAAAGAGTTGCCGTACCCTCACCTGGACCCGAAACCGTCCCCGTCCCCTAACCCTAACCCTAGCCCGAACCCTAACCCTAAACCTTCCCCGAAGCCTGACCCTCACCCGTCCCCTAATCCTAACCCGTACGCTAACACTAACCCGCGCCCTCACACGCACGCTCCCCCTAAAGCGTTGCCGTACCCTCACCTGGACCCTAAACCGTCCCCGTCCCCTAACCCTAACCCTAGCCCGAACCCTAACCCTAACCCTTCCCCGAAGCCTGACCCTCACCCGTCCCCTAATCCTAACCCGTACGCTAACACTAACCCGCGCCCTCACACGCACACTCCACCTAAAGCGTTGCCGTACCCTCACCTTGACCCTGAACCGTCCCCGTCCCCTAACCCTAACCCTAGCCCGAACCCTAACCCTAACCCTTCCCCGAAGCCTGACCCTCACCCGTCCCCTAATTCTAAGCCGTACGCTAACACTAACCCGCGCCCTCACAGGCTCGCTCCCCCTAAAGCGTTGCCGTACCTTCACCTGGACCCTGAACCGTCCCCGTCCCCTAACCCTAACCCTAGCCCGAACCCTAACCCTAACCCTTCCCCGAAGCCTGACCCTCACCCGTCCCCTAATCCTAACCCGTAGGCTAACACTAACCCGCGCCCTCACACGCACGCTCCCCCTAAAGCGTTGCCAACCCTCACCTGGACCCTAAACCGTCCCCGTCCCCTAACCCTAACCCTAGCCCGAACCCTAACCCTAACCCTTCCCCGAAGCCTGACCCTCACCCGTCCCCTAATCCTAACCCGTAGGCTAACACTAACCCGCGCCCTCACACGCACGCTCCCCCTAAAGCGTTGCCGTACCCTCACCTGGACCCTAAACCGTCCCCGTCCCCTAACCCTAACCCTAGCCCGAACCCTAACCCTAACCCTTCCCCGAAGCCTGACCCTCACCCGTCCCCTAATCCTAACCCGTACGCTAACACTAACCCGCGCCCTCACACGCACACTCCTCCTAAAGCGTTGCCGTACCGTCACCTGGACCCTAAACCGTCCCCGTCCCCTAACCCTAACCCTAGCCCGAACCCTAACCCTAACCCTTCCCCGAAGCCTGACCCTCACCCGTCCCCTAATCCTAACCCGTACGCTAATACTAACGCGCGCCCTCACACGCACGCTCCCCCTAAAGCGTTGCCGTACCCTCACCTGGACCCTAAACCGTCCCCGTCCCCTAACCCTAACCCTAGCCCGAACCCTAACCCTAACCCTTCCCCGAAGCCTGACCCTCACCCGTCCCCTAATCCTAACCCGTACGCTAACACTAACCCGTGCCCTCACACGCACGTTCCCCCTAAAGCGTTGCCGTACCCTCACCTGGACCCTAAACCGTCCCCGTCCCCTAACCCTAACCCTAGCCCGAACCTTAACCCTAACCCTTCCCCGAAGCCTGACCCTCACCCGTCTCCTAATCCTAACCCGTACGCTAACACTAACCCGCGCCCTCACACGCACGCTCCCCCTAAAGCATTGCCGTACCCTCACCTGGACCCTAAACCGTCCCCGGCCCCTAACCCTAACCCTAGCCCGAACCCTAACCCTAACCCTTCCCCGAAGCCTGACCCTCACCCGTCCCCTAATCCTAACCCGTACGCTAACAATAACCCGCGCCCTCACACGCACGCTCCCCCTAAAGCGTTGCCGTACCCTCACCTGGACCCTAAATCGTCCCCGTCCCCTAACCCTAACCATAGCCCGAACCCTCACCCTAACCCTCCCCGAAGCCTGACCCTCACCCGTCCCCTAATCCTAACCCGTACGCTAACACTAACCCGCGCCCTCACACGCACGCTCCCAATAAAGCGTTGCCGTACCCTCACCTGGACGCTAAACCGTCCCCGTCCCCTAACCCTAACCCTAGCCCGAACCCTAACCCTAACCCTTCCCCGAAGCCTGACCCTCACCCGTCCCCTAATCCTAACCCGTACGCTAACACAAACCCGCGCCCTCACACGCACGCTCCCCCTAAAGCGTTGCCGTACCCTCACCTGGACCCTAAACCGTCCCCGTCCCCTAACCCTAACCCTAGCCCGAACCCTAACCCTAACCCTTCCCTGAAGCCTGAACCTCACCCGTCCCCTAATCCTAACCCGTACGCTAACACTAACCCGCGCCCTCACACGCACGCTCCCCCTAAAGCGTTGCCGTACCCTCACCTGGACCCTAAACCGTCCCCGTCCCCTAACCCTAACCCTAGCCCGAACCCTAACCCTAACCCTTCCCCGAAGCCTGACCCTCACCCGTCCCCTAATCCTAAGCCGTACGCTAACACTAACCCGCGCCCTCACACGCACGCTCCCCCTAAAGCGTTGCCGTACCCTCACCTGGACCCTAAACCGTCCCCGTCCCCTAACCCTAACCCTAGCCCGAACCCTAACCCTAACCCTTCCCCGAAGCCTGACCCTCTCCCGTCCCCTAATCCTAACCCGTACGCTAACACTAACCCGCGCCCTCACACGCACGCTCCCCCTAAAGCGTTGCCGTACCCTCACCTGGACCCGAAACCGTCCCCGTCCCCTAACCCTAACCCTAGCCCGAACCCTAACCCTAAACCTTCCCCGAAGCCTGACACTCACCCGTCCCCTAATCCTAACCCGTACGCTAACACTAACCCGCACCCTCACACGCACGCTCCCCCTAAAGCGTTGCCGTACCCTCACCTGGACCCTAAACCGTCCCCGTCCCCTAACACTAACCCTAGCCCGAACCCTAACCCTAACCCTTCCCCGAAGCCTGACCCTCACCCGTCCCCTAATCCTAACCCGTACGCTAACACTAACCCGCGCCCTCACACGCACGCTCCCCCTAAAGCGTTGCCGTACCCTCAACTGGACCCTAAATCATCCCCGTCCCCTAACCCTAACCCTAGCCCAAACCCTAACCCTAACCCTTCCCCGAAGCCTGACCCTCACCCGTCCCCTAATCCTAACCCGTACGCTAACACTAACCCGCGCCCTCACACGCACGCTCCCCCTAAAGCGTTGCCGTACCCTCACCTGGACCCTAAACCGTCCCCGTCCCCTAACCCTAACCCTAGCCCGAACCCTAACCCTAACCCTTCCCCGAAGCCTGACCCTCACCCGTCCCCTAATCCTAACCCGTACGCTAACACTAACCCGCGCCCTCACACGCACGTTCCCCCTAAAGCGTTGCCGTACCCTCACCTGGACCCTAAACCGTCCCCGTCCCCTAACCCTAACCCTAGCCCGAACCCTAACCCTAACCCTTCCCCGAAGCCTGACCCTCACCCGTCCCCTAATCCTAACCCGTACGCTAACACTAACCCGCGCCCTCACACGAACGCTCCCCCTAAAGCGTTGCCGTACCCTCACCTGGACCCTAAACCGTCCCCGTCCCCTAACCCTAACCCTAGCCCGAACCCTAACCCTAACCCTTCCCCGAAGCCTGACCCTCACCCGTCCCCTAATCCTAACCCGTACGCTAACACTAACCCGCGCCCTCACACGCACACTCCTCCTAAAGCGTTGCCGTACCATCACCTGGACCCTAAACCGTCCCCGTCCCCTAACCCTAACCCTAGCCCGAACCCTAACCCTAACACTTCCCCGAAGCCTGACCCTCACCCGTCCCCTAATCCTAACCCGTACGCTAATACTAACGCGCGCCCTCACACGCACGCTCCCCCTAAAGCGTTGCCGTACCCTCACCTGGACCCTAAACCGTCCCCGTCCCCTAACCCTAACCCTAGCCCGAACCCTAACCCTAACCCTTCCCCGAAGCCTGACCCTCACCCGTCCCCTAATCCTAACCCGTACGCTAACACTAACCCGTGCCCTCACACGCACGTTCCCCCTAAAGCGTTGCCGTACCCTCACCTGTACCCTAAACCGTCCCCGTCCCCTAACCCTAACCCTAGCCCGAACCTTAACCCTAACCCTTCCCCGAAGCCTGACCCTCACCCGTCTCCTAATCCTAACCCGTACGCTAACACTAACCCGCGCCCTCACACGCACGCTCCCCCTAAAGCATTGCCGTACCCTCACCTGGACCCTAAACCGTCCCCGGCCCCTAACCCTAACCCTAGCCCGAACCCTAACCCTAACCCTTCCCCGAAGCCTGACCCTCACCCGTCCCCTAATCCTAACCCGTACGCTAACAATAACCCGCGCCCTCACACGCACGCTCCCCCTAAAGCGTTGCCGTACCCTCACCTGGACCCTAAATCGTCCCCGTCCCCTAACCCTAACCCTAGCCCGAACCCTCACCCTAACCCTCCCCGAAGCCTGACCCTCACCCGTCCCCTAATCCTAACCCGTACGCTAACACTAACCCGCGCCCTCACACGCACGCTCCCAATAAAGCGTTGCCGTACCCTCACCTGGACGCTAAACCGTCCCCGTCCCCTAACCCTAACCCTAGCCCGAACCCTAACCCTAACCCTTCCCCGAAGCCTGACCCTCACCCGTCCCCTAATCCTAACCCGTACGCTAACACAAACCCGCGCCCTCACACGCACGCTCCCCCTAAAGCGTTGCCGTACCCTCACCTGGACCCTAAACCGTCCCCGTCCCCTAACCCTAACCCTAGCCCGAACCCTAACCCTAACCCTTCCCCGAAGCCTGAACCTCACCCGTCCCCTAATCCTAACCCGTACGCTAACACTAACCCGCGCCCTCACACGCACGCTCCCCCTAAAGCGTTGCCGTACCCTCACCTGGACCCTAAACCGTCCCCGTCCCCTAACCCTAACCCTAGCCCGAACCCTAACCCTAACCCTTCCCCGAAGCCTGACCCTCACCCGTCCCCTAATCCTAAGCCGTACGCTAACACTAACCCGCGCCCTCACACGCACGCTCCCCCTAAAGCGTTGCCGTACCCTCACCTGGACCCTAAACCGTCCCCGTCCCCTAACCCTAACCCTAGCCCGAACCCTAACCCTAACCCTTCCCCGAAGCCTGACCCTCTCCCGTCCCCTAATCCTAACCCGTACGCTAACACTAACCCGCGCCCTCACACGCACGCTCCCCCTAAAGCGTTGCCGTACCCTCACCTGGACCCGAAACCGTCCCCGTCCCCTAACCCTAACCCTAGCCCGAACCCTAACCCTAAACCTTCCCCGAAGCCTGACCCTCACCCGTCCCCTAATCCTAACCCGTACGCTAACACTAACCCGCGCCCTCACACGCACGCTCCCCCTAAAGCGTTGCCGTACCCTCACCTGGACCCTAAACCGTCCCCGTCCCCTAACCCTAACCCTAGCCCGAACCCTAACCCTAACCCTTCCCCGAAGCCTGACCCTCACCCGTCCCCTAATCCTAACCCGTACGCTAACACTAACCCGCGCCCTCACACGCACACTCCACCTAAAGCGTTGCCGTACCCTCACCTTGACCCTGAACCGTCCCCG
Organism: Stenella coeruleoalba; assembly: GCF_951394435.1. NCBI lineage: Eukaryota > Metazoa > Chordata > Mammalia > Artiodactyla > Delphinidae > Stenella > Stenella coeruleoalba. Next base: position 366,082 of record NW_027646194.1, read on the forward strand.
TCCCCTAACCCTAACCCTAGCCCGAACCCTAACCCTAACCCTTCCCCGAAGCCTGACCCTCACCCGTCCCCTAATTCTAAGCCGTACGCTAACACTAACCCGCGCCCTCACAGGCTCGCTCCCCCTAAAGCGTTGCCGTACCTTCACCTGGACCCTGAACCGTCCCCGTCCCCTAACCCTAACCCTAGCCCGAACCCTAACCCTAACCCTTCCCCGAAGCCTGACCCTCACCCGTCCCCTAATCCTAACCCGTAGGCTAACACTAACCCGCGCCCTCACACGCACGCTCCCCCTAAAGCGTTGCCAACCCTCACCTGGACCCTAAACCGTCCCCGTCCCCTAACCCTAACCCTAGCCCGAACCCTAACCCTAACCCTTCCCCGAAGCCTGACCCTCACCCATCCCCTAATCCTAACCCGTACGCTAACACTAACCCACGCCCTCACACGCACGCTCCCCCTAAAGTGTTGCCGTACCCTCACCTGGACCCTAAACCGTCCCCGTCCCCTAACCCTAACCCTAGCCCGAACCCTAACCCTAACCCTTCCCCGAAGCCTGACCCTCACCCGTCCCCTAATCCTAAACCGTACGCTAACACTAACCCGTGCCCTCACACGCACGCTCCCCCTAAAGCGTTGCCGTACCCTCACCTGGACCCTAAACCGTCCCCGTCCCCTAACCCTAACCCTAGCCCGAACCCTAACCCTAACCCTAACCCTTCCCCGAAGCCTGAACCTCACCCGTCCCCTAATCCTAACCCGTACGCTAACACTAACCCACGCCCTCACACACACGCTCCCCCTAAAGCGTTGCCGTACCCTCACCTGGACCCTAAACCGTCCCCGTCCCCTAACCCTAACCCTAGCCCGAACCCTAACCCTAACCCTTCCCCGAAGCCTGACCCTCACCCGTCCCCTAATCCTAACCCGTACGCTAACACTAACCCGCGCCCTCACACGCACACTCCCCCTAAAGCTTTGCCGTACCCTCACCTGGACCCTAAACCGTCCCCGTCCCCTAACCCTAACCCTAGCCCGAACCCTAACCCTAACCCTTCCCCGAAGCCTGACCCTCACCCGTCCCCTAATCCTAACCCGTACGCTAACACTAACCCGCGCCCTCACATGCACGCTCCCCCTAAAGCGTTGCCGTACCCTCACCTGGACCCTAAACCGTCCCCGTCCCCTAACCCTAACCCTAGCCCGAACCCTAACCCTAACCCTTCCCCAAAGCCTGACCCTCACCCGTCCCCTAATCCTAACCCGTACGCTAACACTAACCCGCGCCCTCACACGCACGCTCCCCCTAAAGCGTTGCCGTACCCTCACCTGGACCCTAAACCGTCCCCGTCCCCTAACCCTAACCCTAGCCCGAACCCTAACCCTAACCCTTCCCCGAAGCCTGACCCTCACCCGTCCCCTAATCCTAACCCGTACGCTAACACTAACCCGCGCCCTCACACGCACGCTCCCCCTAAAGCGTTGCCGTACCCTCACCTGGACCCTAAACCGTCCCCGTCCCCTAACCCTAACCCTAGCCCGAACCCTAACCCTAACCCTTCCCCGAAGCCTGACACTCACCCGTCCCCTAATCCTAACCCGTACGCTAACACTAACCCGCGCCCTCACACGCACGCTCCCCCTAAGGCGTTGCCGTACCCTCACCTGGACCCTAAACCGTCCCCGTCCCCTAAACCTAACCCTAGCCCGAACCCTAACCCTAACCCTTCCCCGAAGCCTGACCCTCACCCGTCCCCTAATCCTAACCCGTACGCTAACACTAACCCGCGCCCTCACACGCACGCTCCCCCTAAAGCGTTGCCGTACCCTCACCTGGACCCGAAACCGTCCCCGTCCCTTAACCCTTACCCTAGCCCGAACCCTAACCCTAACCCTTCCCCGAAGCCTGACCCTCACCCGTCCCCTAATCCTAACCCGTACGCTAACACTAACCCGCGCCCTCACACGCACGCTCCCCCTAAAGCGTTGCCGTACCCTCACCTGGACCCTAAACCGTCCCCGTCCCCTAACCCTAACCCTAGCCCGAACCCTAACCCTAACCCTTCCCCGAAGCCTGACCCTCACCCGTCCCCTAATCCTAACCCGTACGCTAACACTAATCCGCGCCCTCACACGCACGCTCCCACTAAAGCGTTGCCGTACCCTCACCTGGACCCTAAACCGTCCCCGTCCCCTAATCCTAACCCTAGCCCGAACCCTAACCCTAACCTTTCCCCGAAGCCTGACCCTCACCCGTCCCCTAATCCTAACCCGTACGCTAACACTAACCCGCGCCCTCACACGCACGCTCCCCCTAAAGCGTTGCCGTACCCTCACCTGGACCCTAAACCGTCCCCGTCCCCTAACCCTAACCCTAGCCCGAACCCTAACCCTAACCCTTCCCCGAAGCCTGACCCTCACCCGTCCCCTAATCCTAACCCGTACGCTAACACTAACCCGCGCCCTCACACGCACGCTCCCCCTAAAGAGTTGCCATACCCTCACCTGGACCCTAAACCGTCCCCGTCCCCTAACCCTAACCCTAGCCCGAACCCTAAACCTAACCCTTCCCCGAAGCCTGACCCTCACCCGTCCCCGAATCCTAACCCGTACGCTAACACTAACCCGCGCCCTCACACGCACGCTCCCCCTAAAGCGTTGCCGTACCCTCACCTGGACCCTAAACCGTCCCCGTCCCCTAACCCTAACCCTAGCCCGAACCCTAACCCTAACACTTCCCCGAAGCCTGACCCTCACCCGTCCCCTAATCCTAACCCGTACGCTAACACTAACCCGCGCCCTCACACGTACGCTCCCCCTAGAGCGTTGCCGTACCCTCACCTGGACCCTAAACCGTCCCCGTCCCCTAACCCTAACCCTAGCCCGAACCCTAACCCTAACCCTTCCCCGAAGCCTGACCCTCACCCGTCCCCTAATCCTAAGCCGTACGCTAACACTAACGCGCGCCCTCACACGCACGCTCCCTCTAAAGCGTTGCCGTACCCTCACCTGGACCCTAAACCGTCCCAGTCCCCTAACCCTAACCCTAGCCCGAACCCTAACCCTAAACCTTCCCCGAAGCCTGACCCTCACCCGTCCCCTAATCCTAAACCGTACGCTAACACTAACCCGCGCCCTCACACGCACGCTCCCCCTAAAGTGTTGCCGTACCCTCACCTGGACCCTAAACCTTCCCCATCCCCTAACCCTAACCCTAGCCCGAACCCTAACCCTAACCCTTCCCCGAAGCCTGACCCTCACCCGTCCCCTAATCCTAACCCGTACGCTAACACTAACCCGCGCCCTCACACGCACGCTCCCCCTAAAGCGTTGCCGTACGCTCACCTGGACCCTAAACCGTCCCCGTCCCCTAACCCTAACCCTAGCCCGAACCCTAACCCTAACCCTTCCCCGAAGCCTGACCCTCACCGGTCCCCTAATCCTAACCCGTACGCTAACACTAACCCGCGCCCTCACACGCACGCTCCCCCTAAAGCGTTGCCGTACCCTCACCTGGACCCTAAACCGTCCCCATCCCCTAACCCTAACCCTAGCCCGAACCCTAACCCTAACCCTTCCCCGAAGCCTGACCCTCACACGTCCCCTAATCCTAACCCGTACGCTAACACTAACCCGCGCCCTCACACGCACGTTCCCCCTAAAGTGTTGCTGTACCCTCACCTGGACCCTAAACCGTCCCCGTCCCCTAACCCTAACCCTAGCCCGAACCCTAACCCTAACCCTTCCCCGAAGCCTGACCCTCACACGTCCCCTAATCCTAACCCGTACGCTAACACTAACCCGCGCCCTCACACGCACGCTCCCCCTAAAGCATTGCCGTACCCTCACCTGAACCCTAAACCGTCCCCGTCCCCTAATTCTAACCCTAGCCCGAACCCTAACCCTAACCCTTCCCCGAAGCCTGACCCTCACCCGTCCCCTAATCCTAACCCGTACGCTAACAATAAACCGCGCCCTCACACGCACGCTCCCCCTAAAGCGTTGCCGTACCCTAACCTGGACCCTAAACCGTCCCCGTCCCCTAACCCTAACCCTAGCCCGAACCCTAACCCTAACCCTCCCCGAAGCCTGACCCTCACCCGTCCCCTAATCCTAACCCGTACGCTAACACTAACCCGCGCCCTCACACGCACGCTCCCCCTAAAGCGTTGCCGTACCCTCACCTGGACCCTAAACCGTCCCCGTCCCCTAACCCTAACCCTAGCCCGAACCCTAACCCTAACCCTTCCCCGAAGCCTGACACTCACCCGTCCCCTAATCCTAACCCGTACGCTAACACTAACCCGCGCCCTCACACGCACGCTCCCCCTAAAGCGTTGCCGTACCCTCACCTGGACCCTAAACCGTCCCCGTCCCCTAAACCTAACCCTAGCCCGAACCCTAACCCTAACCCTTCCCCGAAGCATGACCCTCACCCGTCCCCTAATCCTAACCCGTACGCTAACACTAACCCGCGCCCTCACACGCACGCTCCCCCTAAAGCGTTGCCATACCCTCACCTGGACCCGAAACCGTCCCCGTCCCCTAACCCTAACCCTAGCCCGAACCCTAACCCTAACCCTTCCCCGAAGCCTGACCCTCACCCGTCCCCTAATCCTAAGCCGTACGCTAACACTAACCCGCGCCCTCACATGCACGCTCCACCTAAAGCGTTGCCGTACCCTCACCTGGACCCTAAACCGTCCCCGTCCCCTAACCCTAACCCTAGCCCGAACCCTAACCCTAACCCTTCCCCGAAGCCTGACCCTCACCCGTCCCCTAATCCTAAGCCGCACGCTAACACTAACGCGCGCCCTCACACGCACGCTCCCCCTAAAGCGTTGCCGTACCCTCACCTGGACCCTAAACCGTCCCCGTCCCCTAACCCTAACCCTAGCCCGAACCCTAACCCTAACCCTTCCCCGAAGCCTGACCCTCACCCGTCCCCTAATCCTATCCCGTACGCTAACACTAACCCGCGCCCTCACACGCACGCTCCCCCTAAAGCATTGCCGTACCCTCACCTGGACCCTAAACCGTCCCCGTCCCCTAACCCTAACCCTAGCCCGAACCCTAACCCTAACCCTTCCCCGAAGCCTGACCCTCACCCGTCCCCTAATTCTAAGCCGTACGCTAACACTAACCCGCGCCCTCACACGCACGCTTCCCCTAAAGCGTTGCCGTACCCTCACCTGGACCCTAAACCGTCCCCGTCCCCTAACCCTAACCCTAGCCCGAACCCTAACCCTAACCCTTCCCCGAAGCCTGACCCTCACCCGTCCCCTAATCCTAAGCCGCACGCTAACACTAACGCGCGCCCTCACACGCACGCTCCCCCTAAAGCGTTGCCGTACCCTCACTTGGACCCTAAACCGTCCCCGTCCCCTAACCCTAACCCTAGCCCGAACCCTAACCCTAACCCTTCCCCGAAGCCTGACCCTCACCCGTCCCCTAATCCTAACCCGTACGCTATCATTAACCCGCGCCCTCACACGCACGCTCCCCCTAAAACGTTGCCGTACCCTCACCTGGACCCGAAACCGTCCCCGTCCCCTAACCCTAACCCTAGCCCGAACCCTAACCCTAACCCTTCCCCGAATCCTGACCCTCACCCGTCCCCTAATCCTAACCGTACGCTACACTAACCCGCGCCCTCACACACACGCTCCCCCTAAAGCATTGCCGTACCCTCACCTGGACCCTAAACCGTCCCCGTCCCCTAACCCTAACCCTAGCCCGAACCCTAACCCTAACCGTTCCCCGAAGCCTGACCCTCACCCGTCCCCTAATCCTAACCCGTTCGCTAACACTAACCCGCGCCCTCACACGCACGCTCCCCCTAAAGCGTTGCCGTACCCTCACCTGGACCCTAAACCGTCCCCGTCCCCTAACCCTAACCGTAGCCCAAACCCTAACCGTAGCCCAAACCCTAACCCTAACCCTTCCCCGAAGCCTGACCCTCACCCGTCCCCTAATCCTAAGCCGTACGCTAACACTAACCCGCGCCCTCACATGCACGCTCCACCTAAAGCGTTGCCGTACCCTCACCTGGACCCTAAACCGTCCCCGTCCCCTAACCCTAACCCTAGCCCGAACCCTAACCCTAACCCTTCCCTGAAGCCTGACCCTCACCCGTCCCCTAATCCTAAGCCGCACGCTAACACTAACGCGCGCCCTCACACGCACGCTCCCCCTAAAGCGTTGCCGTACCCTCACGTGGACCCTAAACCGTCCCCGTCCCCTAACCCTAACCCTAGCCCGAACCCTAACCCTAACCCTTCCCCGAAGCCTGACCCTCACCCGTCCCCTAATCCTAAGCCGTACGCTAACACTAACGCGCGCCCTCACACGCACGCTCCCCCTAAAGCGTTGCCGTACCCTCTCCTGGACCCGAAACCGTCCCCGTCCCCTAACCCTAACCCTAGCCCGAACCCTAACCCTAACCCTTCCCCGAAGCATGACCCTCACCCGTCCCCTAATCCTAACCCGTACGCTAACACTAACCCGCGCCCTCACACGCACGCTCCCCCTAAAGCGTTGCCATACCCTCACCTGGACCCTAAACCGTCCCCGTCCCCTAACCCTAACCCTAGCCCGAACCCTAACCCTAACCCTTCCCCGAAGCCTGACCCTCACCCGTCCCCTAATCCTAACCCGTACGCTAACACTAACCCGCGCCCTCACACGCACGCTCCCCCTAAAGCGTTGCCGTACCCTCACCAGGACCCTAAACCTTCCCCGTCCCCTAACCCTAACCCTAGCCCGAACCCTAACCCTAACCGTTCCCCGAAGCCTGACCCTCACCCGTCCCCTAATCCTAACCCGTACGCTAACACTAACCCGCGCCCTCACACGCACGCTCCCCCTAAAGCGTTGCCGTACCCTCACCTGAACCCTAAACCGTAACCGTCCCCTAACCTTAACCCTAGCCCGAACCCTAACCCTAACCCTTCCCCGAAGCCTGACCCTCACCCGTCCCCTAATCCTAACCCGTACGCTAACACTAACCCGCGCCCTCACACTCTCGCTCCCCCTAAAGCGTTGCCGTACCCTCACCTGGACCCTAAACAGTCCCCGTCCCCTAACCCTAACCCTAGCCCGAACCCTAACCCTAACCCTTCCCGGAAGCCTGACCCTCACCCATCCCCTAATCCTAACCCGTACGCTAACACTAACCCGTGCCCTCACACGCACGCTCCCCCTAAAGCGTTGCCGTACCCTCACCTGGACCCTAAACCGTCCCCGTCCCCTAACCCTAACCCTAGCCCGAACCCTAACCCTAACCCTAACCCTTCCCCGAAGCCTGAACCTCACCCGTCCCCTAATCCTAACCCGTACGCTAACACTAACCCACGCCCTCACACACACGCTCCCCCTAAAGCGTTGCCGTACCCTCACCTGGACCCTAAACCGTCCCCGTCCCCTAACCCTAACCCTAGCCCGAACCCTAACCCTAACCCTTCCCCGAAGCCTGACCCTCACCCGTCCCCTAATCCTAACCCGTACGCTAACACTAACCCGCGCCCTCACACGCACACTCCCCCTAAAGCTTTGCCGTACCCTCACCTGGACCCTAAACCGTCCCCGTCCCCTAACCCTAACCCTAGCCCGAACCCTAACCCTAACCCTTCCCCGAAGCCTGACCCTCACCCGTCCCCTAATCCTAACCCGTACGCTAACACTAACCCGCGCCCTCACATGCACGCTCCCCCTAAAGCGTTGCCGTACCCTCACCTGGACCCTAAACCGTCCCCGTCCCCTAACCCTAACCCTAGCCCGAACCCTAACCCTAACCCTTCCCCAAAGCCTGACCCTCACCCGTCCCCTAATCCTAACCCGTACGCTAACACTAACCCGCGCCCTCACACGCACGCTCCCCCTAAAGCGTTGCCGTACCCTCACCTGGACCCTAAACCGTCCCCGTCCCCTAACCCTAACCCTAGCCCGAACCCTAACCCTAACCCTTCCCCGAAGCCTGACCCTCACCCGTCCCCTAATCCTAACCCGTACGCTAACACTAACCCGCGCCCTCACACGCACGCTCCCCCTAAAGCGTTGCCGTACCCTCACCTGGACCCTAAACCGTCCCCGTCCCCTAACCCTAACCCTAGCCCGAACCCTAACCCTAACCCTTCCCCGAAGCCTGACACTCACCCGTCCCCTAATCCTAACCCGTACGCTAACACTAACCCGCGCCCTCACACGCACGCTCCCCCTAAGGCGTTGCCGTACCCTCACCTGGACCCTAAACCGTCCCCGTCCCCTAAACCTAACCCTAGCCCGAACCCTAACCCTAACCCTTCCCCGAAGCCTGACCCTCACCCGTCCCCTAATCCTAACCCGTACGCTAACACTAACCCGCGCCCTCACACGCACGCTCCCCCTAAAGCGTTGCCGTACCCTCACCTGGACCCGAAACCGTCCCCGTCCCTTAACCCTTACCCTAGCCCGAACCCTAACCCTAACCCTTCCCCGAAGCCTGACCCTCACCCGTCCCCTAATCCTAACCCGTACGCTAACACTAACCCGCGCCCTCACACGCACGCTCCCCCTAAAGCGTTGCCGTACCCTCACCTGGACCCTAAACCGTCCCCGTCCCCTAACCCTAACCCTAGCCCGAACCCTAACCCTAACCCTTCCCCGAAGCCTGACCCTCACCCGTCCCCTAATCCTAACCCGTACGCTAACACTAACCCGCGCCCTCACACGCACGCTCCCACTAAAGCGTTGCCGTACCCTCACCTGGACCCTAAACCGTCCCCGTCCCCTAATCCTAACCCTAGCCCGAACCCTAACCCTAACCTTTCCCCGAAGCCTGACCCTCACCCGTCCCCTAATCCTAACCCGTACGCTAACACTAACCCGCGCCCTCACACGCACGCTCCCCCTAAAGCGTTGCCGTACCCTCACCTGGACCCTAAACCGTCCCCGTCCCCTAACCCTAACCCTAGCCCGAACCCTAACCCTAACCCTTCCCCGAAGCCTGACCCTCACCCGTCCCCTAATCCTAACCCGTACGCTAACACTAACCCGCGCCCTCACACGCACGCTCCCCCTAAAGAGTTGCCATACCCTCACCTGGACCCTAAACCGTCCCCGTCCCCTAACCCTAACCCTAGCCCGAACCCTAAACCTAACCCTTCCCCGAAGCCTGACCCTCACCCGTCCCCGAATCCTAACCCGTACGCTAACACTAACCCGCGCCCTCACACGCACGCTCCCCCTAAAGCGTTGCCGTACCCTCACCTGGACCCTAAACCGTCCCCGTCCCCTAACCCTAACCCTAGCCCGAACCCTAACCCTAACACTTCCCCGAAGCCTGACCCTCACCCGTCCCCTAATCCTAACCCGTACGCTAACACTAACCCGCGCCCTCACACGTACGCTCCCCCTAGAGCGTTGCCGTACCCTCACCTGGACCCTAAACCGTCCCCGTCCCCTAACCCTAACCCTAGCCCGAACCCTAACCCTAACCCTTCCCCGAAGCCTGACCCTCACCCGTCCCCTAATCCTAAGCCGTACGCTAACACTAACGCGCGCCCTCACACGCACGCTCCCTCTAAAGCGTTGCCGTACCCTCACCTGGACCCTAAACCGTCCCAGTCCCCTAACCCTAACCCTAGCCCGAACCCTAACCCTAAACCTTCCCCGAAGCCTGACCCTCACCCGTCCCCTAATCCTAAACCGTACGCTAACACTAACCCGCGCCCTCACACGCACGCTCCCCCTAAAGTGTTGCCGTACCCTCACCTGGACCCTAAACCTTCCCCATCCCCTAACCCTAACCCTAGCCCGAACCCTAACCCTAACCCTTCCCCGAAGCCTGACCCTCACCCGTCCCCTAATCCTAACCCGTACGCTAACACTAACCCGCGCCCTCACACGCACGCTCCCCCTAAAGCGTTGCCGTACGCTCACCTGGACCCTAAACCGTCCCCGTCCCCTAACCCTAACCCTAGCCCGAACCCTAACCCTAACCCTTCCCCGAAGCCTGACCCTCACCGGTCCCCTAATCCTAACCCGTACGCTAACACTAACCCGCGCCCTCACACGCACGCTCCCCCTAAAGCGTTGCCGTACCCTCACCTGGACCCTAAACCGTCCCCATCCCCTAACCCTAACCCTAGCCCGAACCCTAACCCTAACCCTTCCCCGAAGCCTGACCCTCACACGTCCCCTAATCCTAACCCGTACGCTAACACTAACCCGCGCCCTCACACGCACGTTCCCCCTAAAGTGTTGCTGTACCCTCACCTGGACCCTAAACCGTCCCCGTCCCCTAACCCTAACCCTAGCCCGAACCCTAACCCTAACCCTTCCCCGAAGCCTGACCCTCACACGTCCCCTAATCCTAACCCGTACGCTAACACTAACCCGCGCCCTCACACGCACGCTCCCCCTAAAGCATTGCCGTACCCTCACCTGAACCCTAAACCGTCCCCGTCCCCTAATTCTAACCCTAGCCCGAACCCTAACCCTAACCCTTCCCCGAAGCCTGACCCTCACCCGTCCCCTAATCCTAACCCGTACGCTAACAATAAACCGCGCCCTCACACGCACGCTCCCCCTAAAGCGTTGCCGTACCCTAACCTGGACCCTAAACCGTCCCCGTCCCCTAACCCTAACCCTAGCCCGAACCCTAACCCTAACCCTCCCCGAAGCCTGACCCTCACCCGTCCCCTAATCCTAACCCGTACGCTAACACTAACCCGCGCCCTCACACGCACGCTCCCCCTAAAGCGTTGCCGTACCCTCACCTGGACCCTAAACCGTCCCCGTCCCCTAACCCTAACCCTAGCCCGAACCCTAACCCTAACCCTTCCCCGAAGCCTGACACTCACCCGTCCCCTAATCCTAACCCGTACGCTAACACTAACCCGCGCCCTCACACGCACGCTCCCCCTAAAGCGTTGCCGTACCCTCACCTGGACCCTAAACCGTCCCCGTCCCCTAAACCTAACCCTAGCCCGAACCCTAACCCTAACCCTTCCCCGAAGCCTGACCCTCACCCGTCCCCTAATCCTAACCCGTACGCTAACACTAACCCGCGCCCTCACACGCACGCTCCCCCTAAAGCGTTGCCGTACCCTCACCTGGACCCGAAACCGTCCCCGTCCCTTAACCCTTACCCTAGCCCGAACCCTAACCCTAACCCTTCCCCGAAGCCTGACCCTCACCCGTCCCCTAATCCTAACCCGTACGCTAACACTAACCCGCGCCCTCACACGCACGCTCCCCCTAAAGCGTTGCCGTACCCTCACCTGGACCCTAAACCGTCCCCGTCCCCTAACCCTAACCCTAGCCCGAACCTTAACTCTAACCCTTCCCCGATGCCTGACCCTCATCCGTCCCCTAATCCTAACCCGTACGCTAACACTAACCCGCGCCCTCACACGCACGCTCCCCCTAAAGCGTTGCCGTACCCTCACCTGGACCCTAAACCGTCCCCGTCCCCTAACCCTAACCCTAGCCCGAACCCTAACCCTAACCCTTCCCCGAAGCCTGACCCTCACCCGTCCCCTAATCCTAACCCGTACGCTAACACTAACCCGCGCCCTCACACGCACGCTCCCCCTAAAGCATTGCCGTACCCTCACCTGAACCCTAAACCGTCCCCGTCCCCTAATTCTAACCCTAGCCCGAACCCTAACCCTAACCCTTCCCCGAAGCCTGACCCTCACCCGTCCCCTAATCCTAACCCGTACGCTAACAATAAACCGCGCCCTCACACGCACGCTCCCCCTAAAGCGTTGCCGTACCCTAACCTGGACCCTAAACCGTCCCCGTCCCCTAACCCTAACCCTAGCCCGAACCCTAACCCTAACCCTTCCCCGAAGCCTGACCCTCACCCGTCCCCTAATCCTAAGCCGTACGCTAACACTAACCCGCGCCCTCACATGCACGCTCCACCTAAAGCGTTGCCGTACCCTCACCTGGACCCTAAACCGTCCCCGTCCCCTAACCCTAACCCTAGCCCGAACCCTAACCCTAACCCTTCCCCGAAGCCTGACCCTCACCCGTTCCCTAATCCTAAGCCGCACGCTAACACTAACGCGCGCCCTCACACGCACGCTCCCCCTAAAGCGTTGCCGTACCCTCACCTGGACCCTAAACCGTCCCCGTCCCCTAACCCTAACCCTAGCCCGAACCCTAACCCTAACCCTTCCCCGAAGCCTGACCCTCACCCGTCCCCTAATCCTAACCCATACGCTAACACTAACCCGCGCCCTCACACGCACGCTCCCCCTAAAGCATTGCCGTACCCTCACCTGGACCCTAAACCGTCCCCGTCCCCTAACCCTAACCCTAGCCCGAACCCTAACCCTAACCCTTCCCCGAAGCCTGACCCTCACCCGTCCCCTAATTCTAAGCCGTACGCTAACACTAACCCGCGCCCTCACACGCACGCTTCCCCTAAAGCGTTGCCGTACCCTCACCTGGACCCTAAACCGTCCCCGTCCCCTAACCCTAACCCTAGCCCGAACCCTAACCCTAACCCTTCCCCGAAGCCTGACCCTCACCCGTCCCCTAATCCTAAGCCGCACGCTAACACTAACGCGCGCCCTCACACGCACGCTCCCCCTAAAGCGTTGCCGTACCCTCACTTGGACCCTAAACCGTCCCCGTCCCCTAACCCTAACCCTAGCCCGAACCCTAACCCTAACCCTTCCCCGAAGCCTGACCCTCACCCGTCCCCTAATCCTAACCCGTACGCTATCATTAACCCGCGCCCTCACACGCACGCTCCCCCTAAAACGTTGCCGTACCCTCACCTGGACCCGAAACCGTCCCCGTCCCCTAACCCTAACCCTAGCCCGAACCCTAACCCTAACCCTTCCCCGAAGCCTGACCCTCACCCATCCCCTAATCCTAACCGTACGCTAACACTAACCCGCGCCCTCACACACACGCTCCCCCTAAAGCATTGCCGTACCCTCACCTGGACCCTAAACCGTCCCCGTCCCCTAACCCTAACCCTAGCCCGAACCCTAACCCTAACCCTTCCCCGAAGCCTGACCCTCACCCGTCCCCTAATCCTAAGCCGCACGCTAACACTAACGCGCGCCCTCACACGCACGCTCCCCCTAAAGCGTTGCCGTACCCTCACTTGGACCCTAAACCGTCCCCGTCCCCTAACCCTAACCCTAGCCCGAACCCTAACCCTAACACTTCCCCGAAGCCTGACCCTCACCCGTCCCCTAATCCTAACCCGTACGCTATCATTAACCCGCGCCCTCACACGCACGCTCCCCCTAAAACGTTGCCGTACCCTCACCTGGACCCGAAACCGTCCCCGTCCCCTAACCCTAACCCTAGCCCGAACCCTAACCCTAACCCTTCCCCGAAGCCTGACCCTCACCCGTCCCCTAATCCTAACAGTACGCTACACTAACCCGCGCCCTCACACACACGCTCCCCCTAAAGCATTGCCGTACCCTCACCTGGACCCTAAACCGTCCCCGTTCCCTAACCCTAACCCTAGCCCGAACCCTAACCCTAACCCTTCCCCGAAGCCTGACCCTCACCCGTCCCCTAATCCTAACCCGTTCGCTAACACTAACCCGCGCCCTCACACGCACGCTCCCCCTAAAGCGTTGCCGTACCCTCACCTGGACCCTAAACCGTCCCCGTCCCCTAACCCTAACCGTAGCCCAAACCCTAACCGTAGCCCAAACCCTAACCCTAACCCTTCCCCGAAGCCTGACCCTCACCCGTCCCCTAATCCTAAGCCGTACGCTAACACTAACGCGCGCCCTCACACGCACGCTCCCCCTAAAGCGTTGCCGTACCCTCACTTGGACCCTAAACCGTCCCCGTCCCCTAACCCTAACCCTAGCCCGAACCCTAACCCTAACCCTTCCCCGAAGCCTGACCCTCACCCGTCCCCTAATCCTAAGCCGTACGCTAACACTAACACGCGCCCTCACACGCACGCTCCCCCTAAAGCGTTGCCGTACCCTCTCCTGGACCCGAAACCGTCCCCGTCCCCTAACCCTAACCCTAGCCCGAACCCTAACCCTAACCCTTCCCCGAAGCATGACCCTCACCCGTCCCCTAATCCTAACCCGTACGCTAACACTAACCCGCGCCCTCACACGCACGCTCCCCCTAAAGCGTTGCCATACCCTCACCTGGACCCGAAACCGTCCCCGTCCCCTAACCCTAACCCTAGCCCGAACCCTAACCCTAACCCTTCCCCGAAGCCTGACCCTCACCCGTCCCCTAATCCTAAGCCGTACGCTAACACTAACCCGCGCCCTCACATGCACGCTCCACCTAAAGCGTTGCCGTACCCTCACCTGGACCCTAAACCGTCCCCGTCCCCTAACCCTAACCCTAGCCCGAACCCTAACCCTAACCCTTCCCCGAAGCCTGACCCTCACCCGTCCCCTAATCCTAAGCCGCACGCTAACACTAACGCGCGCCCTCACACGCACGCTCCCCCTAAAGCGTTGCCGTACCCTCACCTGGACCCTAAACCGTCCCCGTCCCCTAACCCTAACCCTAGCCCGAACCCTAACCCTAACCCTTCCCCGAAGCCTGACCCTCACCCGTCCCCTAATCCTATCCCGTACGCTAACACTAACCCGCGCCCTCACACGCACGCTCCCCCTAAAGCATTGCCGTACCCTCACCTGGACCCTAAACCGTCCCCGTCCCCTAACCCTAACCCTAGCCCGAACCCTAACCCTAACCCTTCCCCGAAGCCTGACCCTCACCCGTCCCCTAATTCTAAGCCGTACGCTAACACTAACCCGCGCCCTCACACGCACGCTTCCCCTAAAGCGTTGCCGTACCCTCACCTGGACCCTAAACCGTCCCCGTCCCCTAACCCTAACCCTAGCCCGAACCCTAACCCTAACCCTTCCCCGAAGCCTGACCCTCACCCGTCCCCTAATCCTAAGCCGCACGCTAACACTAACGCGCGCCCTCACACGCACGCTCCCCCTAAAGCGTTGCCGTACCCTCACTTGGACCCTAAACCGTCCCCGTCCCCTAACCCTAACCCTAGCCCGAACCCTAACCCTAACCCTTCCCCGAAGCCTGACCCTCACCCGTCCCCTAATCCTAACCCGTACGCTATCATTAACCCGCGCCCTCACACGCACGCTCCCCCTAAAACGTTGCCGTACCCTCACCTGGACCCGAAACCGTCCCCGTCCCCTAACCCTAACCCTAGCCCGAACCCTAACCCTAACCCTTCCCCGAATCCTGACCCTCACCCGTCCCCTAATCCTAACCGTACGCTACACTAACCCGCGCCCTCACACACACGCTCCCCCTAAAGCATTGCCGTACCCTCACCTGGACCCTAAACCGTCCCCGTCCCCTAACCCTAACCCTAGCCCGAACCCTAACCCTAACCGTTCCCCGAAGCCTGACCCTCACCCGTCCCCTAATCCTAACCCGTTCGCTAACACTAACCCGCGCCCTCACACGCACGCTCCCCCTAAAGCGTTGCCGTACCCTCACCTGGACCCTAAACCGTCCCCGTCCCCTAACCCTAACCGTAGCCCAAACCCTAACCGTAGCCCAAACCCTAACCCTAACCCTTCCCCGAAGCCTGACCCTCACCCGTCCCCTAATCCTAAGCCGTACGCTAACACTAACCCGCGCCCTCACATGCACGCTCCACCTAAAGCGTTGCCGTACCCTCACCTGGACCCTAAACCGTCCCCGTCCCCTAACCCTAACCCTAGCCCGAACCCTAACCCTAACCCTTCCCTGAAGCCTGACCCTCACCCGTCCCCTAATCCTAAGCCGCACGCTAACACTAACGCGCGCCCTCACACGCACGCTCCCCCTAAAGCGTTGCCGTACCCTCACGTGGACCCTAAACCGTCCCCGTCCCCTAACCCTAACCCTAGCCCGAACCCTAACCCTAACCCTTCCCCGAAGCCTGACCCTCACCCGTCCCCTAATCCTAAGCCGTACGCTAACACTAACGCGCGCCCTCACACGCACGCTCCCCCTAAAGCGTTGCCGTACCCTCTCCTGGACCCGAAACCGTCCCCGTCCCCTAACCCTAACCCTAGCCCGAACCCTAACCCTAACCCTTCCCCGAAGCATGACCCTCACCCGTCCCCTAATCCTAACCCGTACGCTAACACTAACCCGCGCCCTCACACGCACGCTCCCCCTAAAGCGTTGCCATACCCTCACCTGGACCCTAAACCGTCCCCGTCCCCTAACCCTAACCCTAGCCCGAACCCTAACCCTAACCCTTCCCCGAAGCCTGACCCTCACCCGTCCCCTAATCCTAACCCGTACGCTAACACTAACCCGCGCCCTCACACGCACGCTCCCCCTAAAGCGTTGCCGTACCCTCACCAGGACCCTAAACCTTCCCCGTCCCCTAACCCTAACCCTAGCCCGAACCCTAACCCTAACCGTTCCCCGAAGCCTGACCCTCACCCGTCCCCTAATCCTAACCCGTATGCTAACACTAACCCGCGCCCTCACACGCACGCTCCCCCTAAAGCGTTGCCGTACCCTCACCTGAACCCTAAACCGTAACCGTCCCCTAACCTTAACCCTAGCCCGAACCCTAACCCTAACCCTTCCCCGAAGCCTGACCCTCACCCGTCCCCTAATCCTAACCCGTACGCTAACACTAACCCGCGCCCTCACACTCTCGCTCCCCCTAAAGCGTTGCCGTACCCTCACCTGGACCCTAAACAGTCCCCGTCCCCTAACCCTAACCCTAGCCCGAACCCTAACCCTAACCCTTCCCGGAAGCCTGACCCTCACCCATCCCCTAATCCTAACCCGTACGCTAACACTAACCCGTGCCCTCACACGCACGCTCCCCCTAAAGCGTTGCCGTACCCTCACCTGGACCCTAAACCGTCCCCGTCCCCTAACCCTAACCCTAGCCCGAACCCTAACCCTAACCCTTTCCAGAAGCCTGACCCTCACCCGTCCCCTAATCCTAACCCGTACGCTAACACTAACCCGCGCCCTCACACGTACGCTCCCCCTAAAGCGTTGCCGTACCCTCACCTAGACCCTAAACCGTCCCCGTCCCCTAACCCTAACCCTAGCCCGAACCCTAACCCTAACCCTTCCCCGATGCCTGACCCTCACCCGTCCCCTAATCCTAACCCGTACGCTAACACTAACCCGCGTCCTCACACGCACGCTCCCACTAAAGCGTTGCCGTACCCTCACCTGGACCCTAAACCGTCCCCGTCCCCTAACCCTAACCCTAGCCCGAACCCTAACCCTAACCCTTCCCCGAAGCCTGACCCTCACCCGTCCCCTAATCCTAAGCCGCACGCTAACACTAACGCGCGCCCTCACACGCACGCTCCCCCTAAAGCGTTGCCGTACCCTCACCTGGACCCTAAACCGTCCCCGTCCCCTAACCCTAACCCTAGCCCGAACCCTAACCCTAACCCTTCCCCGAAGCCTGACCCTCACCCGTCCCCTAATCCTATCCCGTACGCTAACACTAACCCGCGCCCTCACACGCACGCTCCCCCTAAAGCATTGCCGTACCCTCACCTGGACCCTAAACCGTCCCCGTCCCCTAACCCTAACCCTAGCCCGAACCCTAACCCTAACCCTTCCCCGAAGCCTGACCCTCACCCGTCCCCTAATTCTAAGCCGTACGCTAACACTAACCCGCGCCCTCACACGCACGCTTCCCCTAAAGCGTTGCCGTACCCTCACCTGGACCCTAAACCGTCCCCGTCCCCTAACCCTAACCCTAGCCCGAACCCTAACCCTAACCCTTCCCCGAAGCCTGACCCTCACCCGTCCCCTAATCCTAAGCCGCACGCTAACACTAACGCGCGCCCTCACACGCACGCTCCCCCTAAAGCGTTGCCGTACCCTCACTTGGACCCTAAACCGTCCCCGTCCCCTAACCCTAACCCTAGCCCGAACCCTAACCCTAACCCTTCCCCGAAGCCTGACCCTCACCCGTCCCCTAATCCTAACCCGTACGCTATCATTAACCCGCGCCCTCACACGCACGCTCCCCCTAAAACGTTGCCGTACCCTCACCTGGACCCGAAACCGTCCCCGTCCCCTAACCCTAACCCTAGCCCGAACCCTAACCCTAACCCTTCCCCGAATCCTGACCCTCACCCGTCCCCTAATCCTAACCGTACGCTACACTAACCCGCGCCCTCACACACACGCTCCCCCTAAAGCATTGCCGTACCCTCACCTGGACCCTAAACCGTCCCCGTCCCCTAACCCTAACCCTAGCCCGAACCCTAACCCTAACCGTTCCCCGAAGCCTGACCCTCACCCGTCCCCTAATCCTAACCCGTTCGCTAACACTAACCCGCGCCCTCACACGCACGCTCCCCCTAAAGCGTTGCCGTACCCTCACCTGGACCCTAAACCGTCCCCGTCCCCTAACCCTAACCGTAGCCCAAACCCTAACCGTAGCCCAAACCCTAACCCTAACCCTTCCCCGAAGCCTGACCCTCACCCGTCCCCTAATCCTAAGCCGTACGCTAACACTAACCCGCGCCCTCACATGCACGCTCCACCTAAAGCGTTGCCGTACCCTCACCTGGACCCTAAACCGTCCCCGTCCCCTAACCCTAACCCTAGCCCGAACCCTAACCCTAACCCTTCCCTGAAGCCTGACCCTCACCCGTCCCCTAATCCTAAGCCGCACGCTAACACTAACGCGCGCCCTCACACGCACGCTCCCCCTAAAGCGTTGCCGTACCCTCACGTGGACCCTAAACCGTCCCCGTCCCCTAACCCTAACCCTAGCCCGAACCCTAACCCTAACCCTTCCCCGAAGCATGACCCTCACCCGTCCCCTAATCCTAACCCGTACGCTAACACTAACCCGCGCCCTCACACGCACGCTCCCCCTAAAGCGTTGCCATACCCTCACCTGGACCCTAAACCGTCCCCGTCCCCTAACCCTAACCCTAGCCCGAACCCTAACCCTAACCCTTCCCCGAAGCCTGACCCTCACCCGTCCCCTAATCCTAACCCGTACGCTAACACTAACCCGCGCCCTCACACGCACGCTCCCCCTAAAGCGTTGCCGTACCCTCACCAGGACCCTAAACCTTCCCCGTCCCCTAACCCTAACCCTAGCCCGAACCCTAACCCTAACCGTTCCCCGAAGCCTGACCCTCACCCGTCCCCTAATCCTAACCCGTACGCTAACACTAACCCGCGCCCTCACACGCACGCTCCCCCTAAAGCGTTGCCGTACCCTCACCTGAACCCTAAACCGTAACCGTCCCCTAACCTTAACCCTAGCCCGAACCCTAACCCTAACCCTTCCCCGAAGCCTGACCCTCACCCGTCCCCTAATCCTAACCCGTACGCTAACACTAACCCGCGCCCTCACACTCTCGCTCCCCCTAAAGCGTTGCCGTACCCTCACCTGGACCCTAAACAGTCCCCGTCCCCTAACCCTAACCCTAGCCCGAACCCTAACCCTAACACTTCCCGGAAGCCTGACCCTCACCCATCCCCTAATCCTAACCCGTACGCTAACACTAACCCGTGCCCTCACACGCACGCTCCCCCTAAAGCGTTGCCGTACCCTCACCTGGACCCTAAACCGTCCCCGTCCCCTAACCCTAACCCTAGCCCGAACCCTAACCCTAACCCTTTCCAGAAGCCTGACCCTCACCCGTCCCCTAATCCTAACCCGTACGCTAACACTAACCCGCGCCCTCACACGTACGCTCCCCCTAAAGCGTTGCCGTACCCTCACCTAGACCCTAAACCGTCCCCGTCCCCTAACCCTAACCCTAGCCCGAACCCTAACCCTAACCCTTCCCCGATGCCTGACCCTCACCCGTCCCCTAATCCTAACCCGTACGCTAACACTAACCCGCGTCCTCACACGCACGCTCCCACTAAAGCGTTGCCGTACCCTCACCTGGACCCTAAACCGTCCCCGTCCCTTAACCCTTACCCTAGCCCGAACCCTAACCCTAAACCTTCCCCGAAGCCTGACCCTCACCCGTCCCCTAATCCTAACCCGTACGCTAACACTAACCCACGCCCTCACACGCACGCTCCCCCTAAAGCGTTGCCGTACCCTCACCTGGACCCTAAACCTTCCCCATCCCCTAACCCTAACCCTAGCCCGAACCCTAACCCTAACCCTTCCCCGAAGCCTGACCCTCACCCGTCCCCTAATCCTAACCCGTACGCTAACACTAACCCGCGCCCTCACACGCACGCTCCCCCTAAAGCGTTGCCGTACCCTCACCTGGACCCTAAACCGTCCCCGTCCCCTAACCCTAACCCTAGCCCGAACCCTAACCCTAACCCTTCCCCGAAGCCTGACCCTCACCCGTCCCCTAATCCTAACCCGTACGCTAACACTAACCCGCGCCCTCACACGCACGTTCCCCCTAAAGTGTTGCCGTACCCTCACCTGGACCCTAAACCGTCCCCGTCCCCTAACCCTAACCCTAGCCCGAACCCTAACCCTAACCCTTCCCCGAAGCCTGACCCTCACCCGTCCCCTAATCCTAACCCGTACGCTAACACTAACCCGCGCCCTCACACGCACGCTCCCCCTAAAGCGTTGCCGTACCCTCACCTGGACCCTAAACCGTCCCCGTCCCCTAACCCTAACCCTAGCCCGAACCCTAACCCTAACCCTTCCCCGAAGCCTGACACTCACCCGTCCCCTAATCCTAAGCCGCACGCTAACACTAACGCGCGCCCTCACACGCACGCTCCCCCTAAAGCGTTGCCGTACCCTCACTTGGACCCTAAACCGTCCCCGTCCCCTAACCCTAACCCTAGCCCGAACCCTAACCCTAACCCTTCCCCGAAGCCTGACCCTCACCCGTCCCCTAATCCTAAGCTGTACGCTAACACTAACGCGCGCCCTCACACGCACGCTCCCCCTAAAGCGTTGCCGTACCCTCTCCTGGACCCTAAACCGTCCCCGTCCCCTAACCCTAACCCTAGCCCAAACCCTAACCCTAACCCTTCCCCGAAGCCTGACCCTCACCCGTCCCCTAATCCTAACCCGTACGCTATCATTAACCCGCGCCCTCACACGCACGCTCCCCCTAAAACGTTGCCGTACCCTCACCTGGACCCGAAACCGTCCCCGTCCCCTAACCCTAACCCTAGCCCGAACCCTAACCCTAACCCTTCCCCGAAGCCTGACCCTCACCCGTCCCCTAATCCTAACCGTACGCTACACTAACCCGCGCCCTCACACACACGCTCCCCCTAAAGCATTGCCGTACCCTCACCTGGACCCTAAACCGTCCCCGTCCCCTAACCCTAACCCTAGCCCGAACCCTAACCCTAACCCTTCCCCGAAGCCTGACCCTCACCCGTCCCCTAATCCTAACCCGTTCGCTAACACTAACCCGCGCCCTCACACGCACGCTCCCCCTAAAGCGTTGCCGTACCCTCACCTGGACCCTAAACCGTCCCCGTCCCCTAACCCTAACCGTAGCCCAAACCCTAACCGTAGCCCAAACCCTAACCCTAACCCTTCTCCGAAGCCTGACCCTCACCCGTCCCCTAATCCTAAGCCGTACGCTAACACTAACGCGCGCCCTCACACGCACGCTCCCCCTAAAGCGTTGCCGTACCCTCACTTGGACCCTAAACCGTCCCCGTCCCCTAACCCTAACCCTAGCCCGAACCCTAACCCTAACCCTTCCCCGAAGCCTGACCCTCACCCGTCCCCTAATCCTAAGCCGTACGCTAACACTAACGCGCGCCCTCACACGCACGCTCCCCCTAAAGCGTTGCCGTACCCTCTCCTGGACCCGAAACCGTCCCCGTCCCCTAACCCTAACCCTAGCCCGAACCCTAACCCTAACCCTTCCCCGAAGCATGACCCTCACCCGTCCCCTAATCCTAACCCGTACGCTAACACTAACCCGCGCCCTCACACGCACGCTCCCCCTAAAGCGTTGCCATACCCTCACCTGGACCCGAAACCGTCCCCGTCCCCTAACCCTAACCCTAGCCCGAACCCTAACCCTAACCCTTCCCCGAAGCCTGACCCTCACCCGTCCCCTAATCCTAACCGTACGCTAACACTAACCCGCGCCCTCACACACACGCTCCCCCTAAAGCGTTGCCGTACCCTCACCTGGACCCTAAACCGTCCCCGTCCCCTAACCCTAACCCTAGCCCGAACCCTAACCCTAACACTTCCCCGAAGCCTGACCCTCACCCGTCCCCTAATCCTAACCCGTACGCTAACACTAACCCGCGCTCTCACACGCACGCTCCCCCTAAAGCGTTGCCGTACCCTCACCTGGACCCTAAACCGTCCCCGTCCCCTAACCCTAACCCTAGCCCTAACCCTAACCCTAACCCTTCCCCGAAGCCTGACCCTCACCCGTCCCCTAATCCTAAGCCGTACGCTAACACTAACCCGCGCCCTCACATGCACGCTCCACCTAAAGCGTTGCCGTACCCTCACCTGGACCCTAAACCGTCCCCGTCCCCTAACCCTAACCCTAGCCCGAACCCTAACCCTAACCCTTCCCCGAAGCCTGACCCTCACCCGTCCCCTAATCCTAAGCCGCACGCTAACACTAATGCGCGCCCTCACACGCACGCTCCCCCTAAAGCGTTGCCGTACCCTCACCTGGACCCTAAACCGTCCCCGTCCCCTAACCCTAACCCTAGCCCGAACCCTAACCCTAACCCTTCCCCGAAGCCTGACCCTCACCCGTCCCCTAATCCTAACCCGTACGCTAACACTAACCCGCGCCCTCACACGCACGCTCCCCCTAAAGCATTGCCGTACCCTCACCTGGACCCTAAACCGTCCCCGTCCCCTAACCCTAACCCTAGCCCGAACCCTAACCCTAACCCTTCCCCGAAGCCTGACCCTCACCCGTCCCCTAATTCTAAGCCGTACGCTAACACTAACCCGCGCCCTCACACGCACGCTTCCCCTAAAGCGTTGCCGTACCCTCACCTGGACCCTAAACCGTCCCCGTCCCCTAACCCTAACCCTAGCCCGAACCCTAACCCTAACCCTTCCCCGAAGCCTGACCCTCACCCGTCCCCTAATCCTAAGCCGCACGCTAACACTAACGCGCGCCCTCACACGCACGCTCCCCCTAAAGCGTTGCCGTACCCTCACTTGGACCCTAAACCGTCCCCGTCCCCTAACCCTAACCCTAGCCCGAACCCTAACCCTAACCCTTCCCCGAAGCCTGACCCTCACCCGTCCCCTAATCCTAACCCGTACGCTATCATTAACCCGCGCCCTCACACGCACGCTCCCCCTAAAACGTTGCCGTACCCTCACCTGGACCCGAAACCGTCCCCGTCCCCTAACCCTAACCCTAGCCCGAACCCTAACCCTAACCCTTCCCCGAAGCCTGACCCTCACCCATCCCCTAATCCTAACCGTACGCTAACACTAACCCGCGCCCTCACACACACGCTCCCCCTAAAGCATTGCCGTACCCTCACCTGGACCCTAAACCGTCCCCGTCCCCTAACCCTAACCCTAGCCCGAACCCTAACCCTAACCCTTCCCCGAAGCCTGACCCTCACCCGTCCCCTAATCCTAAGCCGCACGCTAACACTAACGCGCGCCCTCACACGCACGCTCCCCCTAAAGCGTTGCCGTACCCTCACTTGGACCCTAAACCGTCCCCGTCCCCTAACCCTAACCCTAGCCCGAACCCTAACCCTAACCCTTCCCCGAAGCCTGACCCTCACCCGTCCCCTAATCCTAACCCGTACGCTATCATTAACCCGCGCCCTCACACGCACGCTCCCCCTAAAACGTTGCCGTACCCTCACCTGGACCCGAAACCGTCCCCGTCCCCTAACCCTAACCCTAGCCCGAACCCTAACCCTAACCATTCCCCGAATCCTGACCCTCACCCGTCCCCTAATCCTAACCGTACGCTACACTAACCCGCGCCCTCACACACACGCTCCCCCTAAAGCATTGCCGTACCCTCACCTGGACCCTAAACCGTCCCCGTCCCCTAACCCTAACCCTAGCCCGAACCCTAACCCTAACCGTTCCCCGAAGCCTGACCCTCACCCGTCCCCTAATCCTAACCCGTTCGCTAACACTAACCCGCGCCCTCACACGCACGCTCCCCCTAAAGCGTTGCCGTACCCTCACCTGGACCCTAAACCGTCCCCGTCCCCTAACCCTAACCATAGCCCAAACCCTAACCGTAGCCCAAACCCTAACCCTAACCCTTCCCCGAAGCCTGACCCTCACCCGTCCCCTAATCCTAAGCCGTACGCTAACACTAACCCGCGCCCTCACATGCACGCTCCACCTAAAGCGTTGCCGTACCCTCACCTGGACCCTAAACCGTCCCCGTCCCCTAACCCTAACCCTAGCCCGAACCCTAATCCTAACCCTTCCCTGAAGCCTGACCCTCACCCGTCCCCTAATCCTAAGCCGCACGCTAACACTAACGCGCGCCCTCACACGCACGCTCCCCCTAAAGCGTTGTCGTACCCTCACTTGGACCCTAAACCGTCCCCGTCCCCTAACCCTAACCCTAGCCCGAACCCTAACCCTAACCCTTCCCCGAAGCCTGACCCTCACCCGTCCCCTAATCCTAAGCCGTACGCTAACACTAACGCGCGCCCTCACACGCACGCTCCCCCTAAAGCGTTGCCGTACCCTCTCCTGGACCCGAAACCGTCCCCGTCCCCTAACCCTAACCCTAGCCCGAACCCTAACCCTAACCCTTCCCCGAAGCATGACCCTCACCCGTCCCCTAATCCTAACCCGTACGCTAACACTAACCCGCGCCCTCACACGCACGCTCCCCCTAAAGCGTTGCCATACCCTCACCTGGACCCTAAACCTTCCCCGTCCCCTAACCCTAACCCTAGCCCGAACCCTAACCCTAACCGTTCCCCGAAGCCTGACCCTCACCCGTCCCCTAATCCTAACCCGTACGCTAACACTAACCCGCGCCCTCACACGCACGCTCCCCCTAAAGCGTTGCCGTACCCTCACCTGAACCCTAAACCGTAACCGTCCCCTAACCTTAACCCTAGCCCGAACCCTAACCCTAACCCTTCCCCGAAGCCTGACCCTCACCCGTCCCCTAATCCTAACCCGTACGCTAACACTAACCCGCGCCCTCACACTCTCGCTCCCCCTAAAGCGTTGCCGTACCCTCACCTGGACCCTAAACCGTCCCCGTCCCCTAACCCTAACCCTAGCCCGAACCCTAACCCTAACCCTTCCCGGAAGCCTGACCCTCACCCATCCCCTAATCCTAACCCGTACGCTAACACTAACCCGTGCCCTCACACGCACGCTCCCCCTAAAGCGTTGCCGTACCCTCACCTGGACCCTAAACCGTCCCCGTCCCCTAACCCTAACCCTAGCCCGAACCCTAACCCTAACCCTTTCCAGAAGCCTGACCCTCACCCGTCCCCTAATCCTAACCCGTACGCTAACACTAACCCGCGCCCTCACACGTACGCTCCCCCTAAAGCGTTGCCGTACCCTCACCTAGACCCTAAACCGTCCCCGTCCCCTAACCCTAACCCTAGCCCGAACCCTAACCCTAACCCTTCCCCGATGCCTGACCCTCACCCGTCCCCTAATCCTAACCCGTACGCTAACACTAACCCGCGTCCTCACACGCACGCTCCCACTAAAGCGTTGCCGTACCCTCACCTGGACCCTAAACCGTCCCCGTCCCTTAACCCTTACCCTAGCCCGAACCCTAACCCTAAACCTTCCCCGAAGCCTGACCCTCACCCGTCCCCTAATCCTAACCCGTACGCTAACACTAACCCACGCCCTCACACGCACGCTCCCCCTAAAGCGTTGCCGTACCCTCACCTGGACCCTAAACCTTCCCCATCCCCTAACCCTAACCCTAGCCCGAACCCTAACCCTAACCCTTCCCCGAAGCCTGACCCTCACCCGTCCCCTAATCCTAACCCGTACGCTAACACTAACCCGCGCCCTCACACGCACGCTCCCCCTAAAGCGTTGCCGTACCCTCACCTGGACCCTAAACCGTCCCCGTCCCCTAACCCTAACCCTAGCCCGAACCCTAACCCTAACCCTTCCCCGAAGCCTGACCCTCACCCGTCCCCTAATCCTAACCCGTACGCTAACACTAACCCGCGCCCTCACACGCACGCTCCCCCTAAAGTGTTGCCGTACCCTCACCTGGACCCTAAACCGTCCCCGTCCCCTAACCCTAACCCTAGCCCGAACCCTAACCCTAACCCTTCCCCGAAGCCTGACCCTCACCCGTCCCCTAATCCTAAGCCGTAGGCTAACACTAACCCGCGCCCTCACACGCACGCTCCCCCTAAAGCGTTGCCGTACCCTCACCTGGACCCTAAACCGTCCCCGTCCCCTAACCCTAACCCTAGCCCGAACCCTAACCCTAACCCTTCCCCGAAGCCTGACACTCACCCGTCCCCTAATCCTAAGCCGCACGCTAACACTAACGCGCGCCCTCACACGCACGCTCCCCCTAAAGCGTTGCCGTACCCTCACTTGGACCCTAAACCGTCCCGGTCCCCTAACCCTAACCCTAGCCCGAACCCTAACCCTAACCCTTCCCCGAAGCCTGACCCTCACCCGTCCCCTAATCCTAAGCTGTACGCTAACACTAACGCGCGCCCTCACACGCACGCTCCCCCTAAAGCGTTGCCGTACCCTCTCCTGGACCCTAAACCGTCCCCGTCCCCTAACCCTAACCCTAGCCCAAACCCTAACCCTAACCCTTCCCCGAAGCCTGACCCTCACCCGTCCCCTAATCCTAACCCGTACGCTAACACTAACACGTGCCCTCACACGCACGCTCCCCCTAAAGCGTTGCCGTACCCTCACCTGGACCCGAAACCGTCCCCGTCCCCTAACCCTAACCCTAGCCCGAACCCTAACCCTAACCCTTCCCCGAAGCCTGACCCTCACCCGTCCCCTAATCCTAACCCGTACGCTAACACTATCCCGCGCCCTCACACGCACGCTCCCCCTAAAACGTTGCCGTACCCTCAGCTGGACCCTAAAGCGTCCCCGTCCCCTAACCCTAACCCTAGCCCGAACCCTAACCCTAACCCTTCCCCGAAGCCTGACCCTCACCCGTCCCCTAATCCTAAGCCGTACGCTAACACTAACCCACGCCCTCACACGCACGCTCCCCCTAAAGCGTTGCCGTACCCTCACCTGGACCCTAAACCGTCCCCGTCCCCTAACCCTAACCCTAGCCCGAACCCTAACCCTAACCCTTCCCCGAAGCCTGACCCTCACCCGTCCCCTAATCCTAAGCCGCACGCTAACACTAACGCGCGCCCTCACACGCACGCTCCCCCTAAAGCGTTGCCGTACCCTCACCTGGACCCTAAACCGTCCCCGTCCCCTAACCCTAACCCTAGCCCGAACCCTAACCCTAACCCTTCCCCGAAGCCTGACCCTCACCCGTCCCCTAATCCTAAGCCGTACGCTAACACTAACGCGCGCCCTCACACGCACGCTCCCCCTAAAGCGTTGCCGTACCCTCTCCTGGACCCTAAACCGTCCCCGTACCCTAACCCTAACCCTAGCCCGAACCCTAACCCTAACCCTTCCCCGAACCCTGACCCTCACCCGTCCCCTAATCCTAACCCGTACGCTAACACTAACCCGCGCCCTCACACGCACGCTCCCCCTAAAGCGTTGCCGTACCCTCACCTGGACCCGAAACCGTCCCCGTCCCCTAACCCTAACCCTAGCCCGAACCCTAACCCTAACCCTTCCCCGAAGCTTGACCCTCACCCGTCCCCTAATCCTAACCCGTACGCTAACACTAACCCGCGCCCTCACACGCACGCTCCCCATAAAGCGTTGCCGTACCCTCACCTGGACCCTAAACCGTCCCCGTCCCCTAACCCTAACCCTAGCCCGAACCCTAACCCTAACCCTTCCCCGAAGCCTGACCCTCACCCGTCCCCTAATCCTAACCCGTACGCTAACACTAACCCGCGCCCTCACACGCACGCTCCCCCTAAAGCGTTGCCGTACCCTCACCTGGACCCTAAACCTTCCCCATCCCCTAACCCTAACCCTAGCCCGAACCCTAACCCTAACCGTTCCCCGAAGCCTGACCCTCACCCGTCCCCTAATCCTAAGCCGTACGCTAACACTAACCCGCGCCCTCACACGCACGCTCCCCCTAAAGCGTTGCCATACCCTCACCTGAACCCTAAACCGTAACCGTCCCCTAACCTTAACCCTAGCCCGAACCCTAACCCTAACCCTTCCCCGAAGCCTGACCCTCACCCGTCCCCTAATCCTAACCCGTACGCTAACACTAACCCGCGCCCTCACACGCTCGCTCCCCCAAAAGCATTGCCGTACCCTCAGCTGGACCCTAAACCGTCCCCGTCCCCTAACCCTAACCCTAGCCCGAACCCTAACCCTAACCCTTCCCGGAAGCCTGACCCTCACCCATCCCCTAATCCTAACCCGTACGCTAACACTAACCCGTGCCCTCACACGCACGCTCCCCCTAAAGCGTTGCCGTACCCTCACCTGGACCCTAAACCGTCCCCGTCCCCTAACCCTAACCCTAGCCCGAACCCTAACCCTAACCCTTCCCAGAAGCCTGACCCTCACCCGTCCCCTAATCCTAACCCGTACGCTAACACTAACCCGCGCCCTCACACGTACGCTCCCCCTAAAGCGTTGCCGTACCCTCACCTAGACCCTAAACCGTCCCCGTCCCCTAACCCTAACCCTAGCCCGAACCCTAACCCTAACCCTTCCCCGATGCCTGACCCTCACCCGTCCCCTAATCCTAACCCGTACGCTAACACTAACCCGCGTCCTCACACGCACGCTCCCCCTAAAGCGTTGCCGTACCCTCACCTGGACCCTAAACCGTCCCCGTCCCTTAACCCTTACCCTAGCCCGAACCCTAACCCTAAACCTTCCCCGAAGCCTGACCCTCACCCGTCCCCTAATCCTAACCCGTACGCTAACACTAACCCGCGCCCTCACACGCACGCTCCCCCTAAAGCGTTGCCGTAAACTCACCTGGACCCTAAACCGTCCCGGTCCCCTAACCCTAACCCTAGCCCGAACCCTAACCCTAACCCTTCCCGGAAGCCTGACCCTCACCCGTCCCCTAATCCTAACCCGTAGGCTAACACTAACCCGCGCCCTCACACGCACGCTCCCCCTAAAGCGTTGCCGTACCCTCACCTGGACCCTAAACCGTCCCCGTCCCCTAACCCTAACCCTAGCCCGAACCCTAACCCTAACCCTTCCCCGAAGCCTGACCCTCACCCGTCCCCTAATCCTAAGCCGTACGCTAACACTAACCCGCGCCCTCACACGCACGCTCCCCCTAAAGCATTGCCGTACCCTCACCTGGACCCTAAACCGTCCCCGTCCCCTAACCCTAACCCTAGCCCGAACCCTAACCCTAACCCTTCCCCGAAGCCTGACCCTCACCCGTCCCCTAATCCTAAGCCGCACGCTAACACTAACGCGCGCCCTCACACGCACGCTCCCCCTAAAGCGTTGCCGTACCCTCACTTGGACCCTAAACCGTCCCCGTCCCCTAACCCTAACCCTAGCCCGAACCCTAACCCTAACCCTTCCCCGAAGCCTGACCCTCACCCGTCCCCTAATCCTAAGCTGTACGCTAACACTAACGCGCGCCCTCACACGCACGCTCCCCCTAAAGCGTTGCCGTACCCTCTCCTGGACCCTAAACCGTCCCCGTCCCCTAACCCTAACCCTAGCCCGAACCCTAACCCTAACCCTTCCCCGAAGCCTGACCCTCACCCGTCCCCTAATCCTAACCCGTACGCTAACACTAACGCGCGCCCTCACACGCACGCTCCCCCTAAAGCGTTGCCGTACCCTCACCTGGACCCGAAACCGTCCCCTTCCCCTAACCCTAACCCTAGCCCGAACCCTAACCCTAACCCTTCCCCGAAGCCTGACCCTCACCCGTCCCCTAATCCTAACCCGTACGCTAACACTATCCCGCGCCCTCACACGCACGCTCCCCCTAAAACGTTGCCGTACCCTCAGCTGGACCCTAAACCGTCCCCGTCCCCTAACCCTAACCCTAGCCCGAACCCTAACCCTAACCCTTCCCCGAAGCCTGACCCTCACCCGTCCCCTAATCCTAAGCCGTACGCTAACACTAACCCGCGCCCTCACATGCACGCTCCCCCTAAAGCGTTGCCGTACCCTCACCTGAACCCTAAACCGTAACCGTCCCCTAACCTTAACCCTAGCCCGAACCCTAACCCTAACCCTTCCCCGAAGCCTGACCCTCACCCGTCCCCTAATCCTAACCCGTACGCTAACACTAACCCGCGCCCTCACATGCACGCTCCCCCTAAAGCGTTGCCGTACCCTCACCTGGACCCTAAACCGTCCCCGTCCCCTAACCCTAACCCTAGCCCGAACCCTAACCCTAACCCTTCCCCGAAGCCTGACCCTCACCCATCCCCTAATCCTAACCCGTACGCTAACACTAACCCGTGCCCTCACACGCACGCTCCCCCTAAAGCGTTGCCGTACCCTCACCTGGACCCTAACCGTCCCCGTCCCCTAACCCTAACCCTAGCCCGAACCCTAACCCTAACCCTTCCCCGAAGCCTGACCCTCACCCGTCCCCTAATCCTAACCCGTACGCTAACACTAACCCGCGCCCTCACACTCACGCTCCCCCTAAAGCGTTGCCGTACCCTCACCTGGACCCTAAACCTTCCCCGTCCCCTAACCCTAACCGTAGCCCGAACCCTAACCCTAACCCTTCCCCGAAGCCTGACCCTCACCCGTCCCCTAATCCTAAGCTGTACGCTAACACTAACCCGCGCCCTCACACGCACGCTCCCCCTAAAGCGTTGCCGTACCCTCACCTGAACCCTAACCGTCCCCGTCCCCTAACCCTAACCCTAGCCCGAACCCTAACCCTAACCCTTCCCCGAAGCCTGACCCTCACCCGTCCCCTAATCCTAACCCGTACGCTAACACTAACCCGCGCCCTCACACGCACGCTCCCCCTAAAGCGTTGCCGTACCCTCACCTGGACCCTAAACCATCCCCGTCCCCTAACCCTAACCCTAGCCCGAACCCTAACCCTAACCCTTCCCCGAAGCCTGACCCTCACCCGTCCCCTAATCCTAACCCGTACGCTAACACTAACCCGAGCCCTCACATGCACGCTCCCCCTAAAGCGTTGCCGTACCCTCACCTGGACCCTAAACCGTCCCCGTCCCCTAACCCTAACCCTAGCCCGAACCCTAACCCTAACCCTTCCCCGAAGCCTGACCCTCACCCGTCCCCTAATCCTAAGCCGCACGCTAACACTAACGCGCACCCTCACACGCACGCTCCCCCTAAAGCGTTGCCGTACCCTCACCTGGACCCTAAACCGTCCCCGTCCCCTAACCCTAACCCTAGCCCGAACCCTAACCCTAACCCTTCCCCGAAGCCTGACCCTCACCCGTCCCCTAATCCTAAGCCGTACGATAACACTAACGCGCGCCCTCACACGCACGCTCCCCCTAAAGCGTTGCCGTACCCTCTCCTGGACCCTAAACCATCCCCGTACCCTAACCCTAACCCTAGCCCGAACCCTAACCCTAACCCTTCCCCGAAGCCTGACCCTCACCCGTCCCCTAATCCTAACCCGTACGCTAACACTAACGCGTGCCCTCACACGCACGCTCCCCCTAAAGCGTTGCCGTACCCTCACCTGGACCCGAAACCATCCCCGTCCCCTAACCCTAACCCTAGCCCGAACCCTAACCCTAACCCTTCCCCGAAGCCTGACCCTCACCCGTCCCCTAATCCTAACCCGTACGCTAACACTAACCCGCGCCCTCACACGCACGCTCCCCCTAAAGCGTTGCCGTACCCTCACCTGGACCCTAAACCGTCCCCGTCCCCTAACCCTAACCCTAGCCCGAACCCTAACCCTAACCCTTCCCCGAAGCCTGACCCTCACCCGTCCCCTAATCCTAACCCGTACGCTATCATTAACCCGCGCCCTCACACGCACGGATCCCCTAAAACGTTGCCGTACCCTCACCTGGACCCGAAACCGTCCCCGTCCCCTAACCCTAACCCTAGCCCGAACCCTAACCCTAACCCTTCCCCGAAGCCTGACCCTCACCCGTCCCCTAATCCTAACCCGTAGCTAACACTAACCCGCGCCCTCACACGCACGCTCCCCCTAAAGCGTTGCCGTACCCTCACCTGGACCCTAAACCGTCCCCGTCCCCTAACCCTAACCCTAGCCCGAACCCTAACCCTAACCCTTCCCCGAAGCCTGACCCTCACCCGTCCCCTAATCCTAACCCGTACACTAACACTAACACGCGCCCTCACACGCACGCTCCCCCTAAAGCGTTGCCGTACCCTCACCTGGACCCTAAACCGTCCCCGTCCCCTAACCCTAACCCTAGCCCGAACCCTAACCCTAACCCTTCCCCGAAGCCTGACCCTCACCCGTCCCCTAATCCTAAGCCGTACGCTAACACTAACCCGCGCCCTCACACGCACGCTCCCCCTAAAGCGTTGCCGTACCCTCACCTGGACCCTAAACCGTCCCCGTCCCCTAACCCTAACCCTAGCCCGAACCCTAACCCTAACCCTTCCCCGAAGCCTGACCCTCACCCGTCTCCTAATCCTAAGCCGCACGCTAACACTAACGCGCGCCCTCACACGCACGCTCCCCCTAAAGCGTTGCCGTACCCTCACCTGGACCCTAAACCGTCCCCGTCCCCTAACCCTAACCCTAGCCCGAACCCTAACCCTAACCCTTCCCCGAAGCCTGACCCTCACCCGTCCCCTAATCCTAACCCGTACGCTAACACTAACACGCGCCCTCACACGCACGCTCCCCCTAAAGCGTTGCCGTACCCTCACCTGGACCCTAAACCGTCCCCATCCCCTAACCCTAACCCTAGCCCGAACCCTAACCCTAACCCTTCCCCGAAGCCTGACCCTCACCCGTCCCCTAATCCTAACCCGTACGCTAACACTAACCCGCGCCCTCACACGCACGCTCCCCCTAAAGCGTTGCCGTACCCTCACCTGGACCCTAAACCGTCCCCGTCCCCTAACCCTAACCCTAGCCCGAACCCTAACCCTAACCCTTCCCCGAAGCCTGACCCTCACCCGTCCCCTAATCCTAAGCCGTACGCTAACACTAACCCGCGCCCTCACACGCACGCTCCCCCTAAAGCGTTGCCGTACCCTCACCTGGACCCTAAACCGTCCCCGTCCCCTAACCCTAACCCTAGCCCGAACCCTAACCCTAACCCTTCCCCGAAGCCTGACCCTCACCCGTCCCCTAATCCTAAGCTGCACGCTAACACCAACGCGCGCCCTCACACGCACGCTCCCCCTAAAGCGTTGCCGTACCCTCACCTGGACCCGAAACCGTCCCCGTCCCCTAACCCTAACCCTAGCCCGAACCCTAACCCTAACCCTTCCCCGAAGCCTGACCCTCACCCGTCCCCTAATCCTAACCTGTACGCTAACACTAACCCGCGCCCTCACACGCACGCTCCCCCTAAAGCGTTGCCGTACCCTCACCTGGACCCTAAACCGTCCCCGTCCCCTAACCCTAACCCTAGCCCGAACCCTAACCCTAACCCTTCCCCGAAGCCTGACCCTCACCCGTCCCCTAATCCTAACCTGTGCGCTAACACTAACCCGCGCCCTCACATGCACGCTCCCCCTAAAGCGTTGCCGTACCCTCTCCTGGACCCTAAACCGTCCCCGTACCCTAACCCTAACCCTAGCCCAAACCCTAACCCTAACCCTTCCCCGAAGCCTGACCCTCACCCGTCCCCTAATCCTAACCCGTACGCTAACACTAACGCGTGCCCTCACACGCACGCTCCCCCTAAAGCGTTGCCGTACCCTCACCTGGACCCGAAACCGTCCCCATCCCCTAACCCTAACCCTAGCCCGAACCCTAACCCTAACCCTTCCCCGAAACCTGACCCTCACCCGTCCCCTAATACTAACCCGTACGCTAACACTAACCCGCGCCCTCACACGCACGCGCCCCCTAAAGCGTTGCCGTACCCTCACCTGGACCCTAAACCGTCCCCGTCCCCTAACCCTAACCCTAGCCCGAACCCTAACCCTAACCCTTCCCCGAAGCCTGACCCTCACCCGTCCCCTAATCCTAAGCCGTACGCTAACACTAACGCGCGCCCTCACACGCACGCTCCCCCTAAAGCGTTGCCGTACCCTCTCCTGGACCCTAAACCGTCCCCGTACTCTAACACTAACCCTAGCCCGAACCCTAACCCTAACCCTTCCCCGAAGCCTGACCCTCACCCGTCCCCTAATCCTAACCCGTACGCTAACACTAACGCGTGCCCTCACACGCACGCTCCCCCTAAAGCGTTGCCGTACCCTCACCTGGACCCGAAACCGTCCCCGTCCCCTAACCCTAACCCTAGCCCGAACCCTAACCCTAACCCTTCCCCGAAGCCTGACCCTCACCCGTCCCCTAATCCTAACCCGTACGCTAACACTAACCCGCGCCCTCACACGCACGCTCCCCCTAAAGCGTTGCCGTACCCTCACCTGGACCCTAAACCATCCCCGTCCCCTAACCCTAACCCTAGCCCGAACCATAACCCTAACCCTTCCCCGAAGCCTGACCCTCACCCGTCCCCTAATCCTAACCCGTACGCTAACACTAACCCGCGCCCTCACACGCACGCTCCCCCTAAAGCGTTGCCGTACCCTCACCTGGACCCTAAACCTTCCCCGTCCCCTAACCCTAACCGTAGCCCGAACCCTAACCCTAACCCTTCCCGAAGCCTGACCCTCACCCGTCCCCTAATCCTAAGCCGTACGCTAACACTAACCCGCGCCCTCACACGCACGCTCCCCCTAAAGCGTTGCCGTACCCTCACCTGAACCCTGAACCGTAACCGTCCCCTAACCCTAACCCTAGCCCGAACCCTAACCCTAACCCTTCCCCGATGCCTGACCCTCACCGTCCCCTAATCCTAACCCGTACGCTAACACTAACCCGCGCCCTCACACGCACGCTCCCCCTAAAGCGTTGCCGTACCCTCACCTGGACCCGAAACCGTCCCCGTCCCCTAACCCTAACCCTAGCCCGAACCCTAACCCTAACCCTTCCCCGAAGCCTGACCCTCACCCGTCCCCTAATCCTAACCCGTACGCTAACACTAACCCGCGCCCTCACACGCACGCTCCCCCTAAAGCGTTGCCGTACCCTCACCTGGACCCTAAACCGTCCCCGTCCCCTAACCCTAACCCTAGCCCGAACCCTAACCCTAACCCTTCCCCGAAGCCTGACCCTCACCCGTCCCCTAATCCTAACCCGTACGCTAACACTAACCCGTGCCCTCACACGCACGCTCCCCCTAAAGCGTTGCCGTACCCTCACCTGGACCCTAAACCTTCCCCGTCCCCTAACCCTAACCGTAGCCCGAACCCTAACCCTAACACTTCCCCGAAGCCTGACCCTCACCCGTCCCCTAATCCTAAGCCGTACGCTAACACTAACCCGCGCCCTCACACGCACGCTCCCCCTAAAGCGTTGCCGTACCCTCACCTGAACCCTAAACCGTCCCCGTCCCCTAACCCTATCCCTAGCCCGAACCCTAACCCTAACACTTCCCCGAAGCCTGACCCTCACCCGTCCCCTAATCCTAACCCGTACGCTAACACTAACCCGCGCCCTCACACGCACGCTCCCCCTAAAGCGTTGCCGTACCCTCACCTGGACCCTAAACCGTCCCCGTCCCCTAACCCTAACCCTAGGCCGAACCCTAACCCTAACCCTTCCCCGAAGCCTGACCCTCACCCGTCCCCTAATCCTAACCCGTACGCTAACACTAACCCGCGCCCTCACATGCACGCTCCCCCTAAAGCATTGCCGTACCCTCACCTGGACCCTAAACCGTCCCCGTCCCCTAACCCTAACCCTAGCCCGAACCCTAACCCTAACCCTTCCCAGAAGCCTGACCCTCACCCGTCCCCTAATCCTAACCCGTACGCTAACACTAACCCGCGCCCTCACACGTACGCTCCCCCTAAAGCGTTGCCGTACCCTCACCTGGACCCTAAACCGTCCCCGTCCCCTAACCCTAACCCTAGCCCGAACCCTAACCCTAACCCTTCCCAGAAGCCTGACCCTCACCCGTCCCCTAATCCTAACCCGTACACTAACACTAACCCGCGTCCTCACACGCACGCTCCCCCTAAAGCGTTGCCGTACCCTCACCTGGACCCTAAACCGTCCCCGTCCCTTAACCCTTACCCTAGCCCGAACCCTAACCCTAAACCTTCCCCGAAGCCTGACCCTCACCCGTCCCCTAATCCTAACCCGTACGCTAACACTAACCCACGCCCTCACACGCACGCTCCCCCTAAAGCGTTGCCGTACCCTCACCTGGACCCTAAACCTTCCCCATCCCCTAACCCTAACCCTAGACCGAACCCTAACCCTAACCCTTCCCCGAAGCCTGACCCTCACCCGTCCCCTAATCCTAACCCGTACGCTAACACTATCCCGCGCCCTCACACGCACGCTCCCCCTAAAGCGTTGCCGTACCCTCACCTGGACCCGAAACCGTCCCCGTCCCCTAACCCTAACCGTAGCCCGAACCCTAACCCTAACCCTTCCCCGAAGCCTGACCCTCACCCGTCCCCTAATCCTAAGCCGTACGCTAACACTAACCCGCGCCCTCACACGCACGCTCCCCCTAAAGTGTTGCCGTACCCTCACCTGAACCCTAAACCGTCCCCGTCCCCTAACCCTATCCCTAGCCCGAACCCTAACCCTAACCCTTCCCCGAAGCCTGACCCTCACCCGTCCCCTAATCCTAACCCGTACGCTAACACTAACCTGCGCCCTCACACGCACGCTCCCCCTAAAGCGTTGCCGTACCCTCACCTGGACCCTAAACCGTCCCCGTCCCCTAACCCTAACCCTAGGCCGAACCCTAACCCTAACCCTTCCCCGAAGCCTGACCCTCACCCGTCCCCTAATCCTAACCCGTACGCTAACACTAACCCGCGCCCTCACATGCACGCTCCCCCTAAAGCGTTGCCGTACCCTCACCTGGACCCTAAACCGTCCCCGTCCCCTAACCCTAACCCTAGCCCGAACCCTAACCCTAACCCTTCCCAGAAGCCTGACCCTCACCCGTCCCCTAATCCTAACCCGTACGCTAACACTAACCCACGCCCTCACACGTACGCTCCTCCTAAAGCGTTGCCGTACCCTCACCTGGACCCTAAACCGTCCCCGTCCCCTAACCCTAACCCTAGCCCGAACCCTAACCCTAA
Organism: Stenella coeruleoalba; assembly: GCF_951394435.1. Taxonomy (NCBI): domain Eukaryota; kingdom Metazoa; phylum Chordata; class Mammalia; order Artiodactyla; family Delphinidae; genus Stenella; species Stenella coeruleoalba. The sequence goes on from NW_027646194.1 coordinate 403,345, forward strand.
ACCTTCCCAGAAGCCTGACCCTCACCCGTCCCCTAATCCTAACCCGTACACTAACACTAACCCGCGTCCTCACACGCACGCTCCCCCTAAAGCGTTGCCGTACCCTCACCTGGACTCTAAACCGTCCCCGTCCCTTAACCCTTACCCTAGCCCGAACCCTAACCCTAAACCTTCCCCGAAGCCTGACCCTCACCCGTCCCCTAATCCTAACCCGTACGCTAACACTAACCCACGCCCTCACACGCACGCTCCCCCTAAAGCGTTGCCGTACCCTCACCTGGACCCTAAACCTTCCCCATCCCCTAACCCTAACCCTAGCCCGAACCCTAACCCTAACACTTCCCCGAAGCCTGACCCTCACCCGTCCCCTAATCCTAACCCGTACGCTAACACTAACCCGCGCCCTCACACGCACGCTCCCCCTAAAGCGTTGCCGTACCCTCACCTGGACCCTAAACCGTCCCCGTCCCCTAACCCTAACCCTAGCCCGAACCCTAACCCTAACCCTTCCCCGAAGCCTGACCCTCACCCATCCCCTAATCCTAACCCGTACGCTAACACTAACACGCGCCCTCACACGCACGCTCCCCCTAAAGCATTGTCGTACCCTCACCTGGACCCTAAACCGTCCCCGTCCCCTAACCCTAACCCTAGCCCGAACCCTAACCCTAACCCTTCCCCGAAGCCTGACCCTCACCCGTCCCCTAATCCTAACCCGTACGCTAACACTAACCCGCGCAATCACACGCACGCTCCCCCTAAAGCGTTGCCGTACCCTCACCTGGACCCTAAACCGTCCCCGTCCCCTAACCCTAACCCTAGCCCAAACCCTAACCCTAACCCTTCCCCGAAGCCTGACCCTCACCCGTCCCCTAATCCTAAGCCGTACGCTAACACTAACCCACGCCCTCACACGCACGCTCCCCCTAAAGCGTTGCCGTACCCTGACCTGGACCCTAAACCGTCCCCGGCCCCTAACCCTAACCCTAGCCCGAACCCTAACCCTAACCCTTCCCCGAAGCCTGACCCTCACCCGTCCCCTAATCCTAAGCCGCACGCTAACACTAACGCGCGCCCTCACACGCACGCTCCCCCTAAAGCTTTGCCGTACCCTCACTTGGACCCTAAACCGTCCCCGTCCCCTAACCCTAACCCTAGCCCGAACCCTAACCCTAACCCTTCCCCGAAGCCTGACCCTCACCCGTCCCCTAATCCTAAGCCGTACGCTAACACTAACGCGCGCCCTCACACGCACGCTCCCCCTAAAGCGTTGCCGTACTCTCTCCTGGACCCTAAACCGTCCCCGTACCCTAACCCTAACCCTAGCCCGAACCCTAACCCTAACCCTTCCCCGAAGCCTGACCCTCACCCGTCCCCTAATCCTAACCCGTACGCTAACACTAACGCATGCCCTCACACGCACGCTCCCCCTAAAGCGTTGCCGTACCCTCACCTGGACCCGAAACCGTCCCCGTCCCCTAACCCTAACCCTAGCCCGAACCCTAAACCTAACCCTTCCCCGAAGCCTGACCCTCACCCGTCCCCTAATCCTAACCCGTACGCTAACACTAACCCGCGCCCTCACACGCACGCTCCCCCTAAAGCGTTGCCGTACCCTCACCTGGACCCTAAACCGTCCCCGTCCCCTAACCCTAACCCTAGCCCGAACCCTAAACCTAACCCTTCCCCGAAGCCTGACCCTCACCCGTCCCCTAATCCTAACCCGTACGCTAACACTAACACACGCCCTCACACGCACGCTCCCCCTAAAGCGTTGCCGTACCCTCACCTGGACCCTAAACCGTCCCCATCCCCTAATCCTAACCCTAGCCCGAACCCTAACCCTAACCCTTCCCCGAAGCCTGACCCTCACCCGTCCCCTAATCCTAACCCGTACGCTAACACTATCCCGCGCCCTCACACGCACGCTCCCCCTAAAGCGTTGCCGTACCCTCACCTGGACCCTAAACCGTCCCCGTCCCCTAACCCTAACCCTAGCCCAAACCCTAACTCTAACACTTCCCCGAAGCCTGACCCTCACCCGTCCCCTAATCCTAAGCCGTACGCTAACACTAACCCGCGCCCTCACACGCACGCTCCCCCTAAAGCGTTGCCGTACCCTCACCTGGACCCTAAACCGTCCCCGTCCCCTAACCCTAACCCTAGCCCGAACCCTAAGCCTAACCCTTCCCCGAAGCCTGACCCTCACCCGTCCCCTAATCCTAAGCCGCACGCTAACACTAACGCGCGCCCTCACACGCACGCTCCCCCTAAAGCGTTGCCGTACCCTCACTTGGACCCTAAACCGTCCCCGTCCCCTAACCCTAACCCTAGCCCGAACCCTAACCCTAACCCTTCCCCGAAGCCTGACCCTCACCCGTCCCCTAATCCTAAGCCGTACGCTAACACTAACGCGTGCCCTCACACGCACGCTCCCCCTAAAGCGTTGCCGTACCCTCTCCTGGACCCTAAACCGTCCCCGTCCCCTAACCCTAACCCTAGCCCGAACCCTAACCCTAACCCTTCCCCGAAGTCTGACCCTCACCCGTCCCCTAATCGTAACACGTACGCTAACACTAACGCGTGCCCTCACACGCACGCTCCCCCTAAAGCGTTGCCGTACCCTCACCTGGACCCGAAACCGTCCCCGTCCCCTAACCCTAACCCTAGCCCGAACCCTAACCCTAACCCTTCCCCGAAGCCTGACCCTCACCCATCCCCTAATCCTAACCCGTACGCTAACACTAACCTGTGCCCTCACACGCACGCTCCCCCTAAAGCGTTGCCGTACCCTCACCTGGACCCTAAACCGTCCCCGTCCCCTAACCCTAACCCTAGCCCGAACCCTAACCCTAACCCTTCCCCGAAGCCTGACCCTCACCCATCCCCTAATCCTAACCCGTACGCTAACACTAACCCGCGCCCTCACACGCACGCTCCCCCTAAAGCGTTGCCGTACCCTCACCTGGACCCTAAACCTTCCCCTTCCCCTAACCCTAACCGTAGCCCGAACCCTAACCCTAACCCTTCCCCGAAGCCTGACCCTCACCCATCCCCTAATCCTAAGCCGTACGCTAACACTAACCCGCGCCCTCACACGCACGCTCCCCCTAAAGCGTTGCCATACCCTTAGCTGAACCCTAACCGTCCCCGTCCGCTAACCCTAACCCTAGCCCGAACCCTAACCCTAAACCTTCCCCGAAGCCTGACCCTCACCCGTCCCCTAATCCTAACCCGTACGCTAACAATAACCCGCGCCCTCACACGCACGCTCCCCCTAAAGCGTTGCCGTACCCTCACCTGGACCCTAAACCGTCCCCGTCCCCTAACCCTAACCCTAGCCCGAACCCTAACCCTAACCCTTCCCCGAAGCCTGACCCTCACCCGTCCCCTAATCCTAAGCCGCACGCTAACACTAACGCGCGCCCTCACACGCACGCTCCCCCTAAAGCGTTGCCGTACCCTCACTTGGACCCTAAACCGTCCCCGTCCCCTAACCCTAACCCTAGCCCGAACCCTAACCCTAACCCTTCCCCGAAGCCTGACCCTCACCCGTCCCCTAATCCTAAGCCGTACGCTAACACTAACGCGCGCCCTCACACGCACGCTCCCCCTAAAGCGTTGCCGTACCCTCTCCTGGACCCTAAACCGTCCCCGTCCCCTAACCCTAACCCTAGCCCGAACCCTAACCCTAACCCTTCCCCGAAGTCTGACCCTCACCCGTCCCCTAATCCTAACCCGTACGCTAACACTAACGTGTGCCCTCACATGCACGCTCCCCCTAAAGCGTTGCCGTACCCTCACCTGGACCCGAAACCGTCCCCGTCCCCTAACCCTAACCCTAGCCCGAACCCTAACCCTAACCCTTCCCCGAAGCCTGACCCTCACCCGTCCCCTAATCCTAACCCGTACGCTAACACTAACCCGCGCCCTCACACGCACGCTCCCCCTAAAGCGTTGCCGTACCCTCACCTGGACCCTAAACCGTCCCCGTCCCCTAACCCTAACCGTAGCCCGAACCCTAACCCTAACCCTTCCCCGAAGCCTGACCCTCACCCGTCCCCTAATCCTAAGCCGTACGCTAACATTAACCCGCGCCCTCACACGCACGCTCCCCCTAAAGCGTTGCCGTACCCTCACCTGAACCCTAAACCGTAACCGTCCCCTAACCTTAACCCTAGCCCGAACCCTAACCCTAACCCTTCCCCGAAGCCTGACCCTCACACGTCCCCTAATCCTAACCCGTACGCTAACACTAACCCTCGCCCTCACACGCACGCTCCCCCTAAAGCGTTGCCGTACCCTCACCTGGACCCGAAACCGTCCCCGTCCCCTAACCCTAACCCTAGCCCGAACCCTAACCCTAACCCTTCCCCGAAGCCTGACCCTCACCCATCCCCTAATCCTAACCCGTACGCTAACACTAACCCGTGCCCTCACATGCACGCTCCCCCTAAAGCGTTGCCGTACCCTCACCTGGACCCTAAACCGTCCCCGTCCCCTAACCCTAACCCTAGCCCGAACCCTAACCCTAACCCTTCCCCGAAGCCTGACCCTCACCCGTCCCCTAATCCTAAGCCGTACGCTAACACTAACCCGCGCCCTCACACGCACGCTCCCCCTAAAGCGTTGCCGTACCCTCACCTGGACCGTAAACCTTCCCCGTCCCCTAACCCTAACCGTAGCCCGAACCCTAACCCTAACCCTTCCCCGAAGCCTGACCCTCACCCGTCCCCTAATCCTAAGCCGTACGCTAACACTAACCCGCGCCCTCACACGCACGCTCCCCCTAAAGCGTTGCCGTACCCTCACCTGAACCCTAACCGTCCCCGTCCCCTAACCCTAACCCTAGCCCGAACCCTAACCCTAACCCTTCCCCGAAGCCTGACCCTCACCCGTCCCCTAATCCTAACCCGTACGCTAACACTAACCCGCGCCCTCACACGCACGCTCCCCCTAAAGCGTTGCCGTACCCTCACCTGGACCCTAAACCGTCCCCGTCCCCTAACCCTAACCCTAGCCCGAACCCTAACCCTAACCCTTCCCCGAAGCCTGACCCTCACCCGTCCCCTAATCCTAAGCCGCACGCTAACACTAACGCGCGCCCTCACACGCACAGTCCCCCTAAAGCGTTGCCGTACCCTCACTTGGACCCTAAACCGTCCCCGTCCCCTAACCCTAACCCTAGCCCGAACCCTAACCCTAACCCTTCCCCGAAGCCTGACCCTCACCCGTCCCCTAATCCTAAGCCGTACGCTAACACTAACGCGCGCCCTCACACGCACGCTCCCCCTAAAGCGTTGCCGTACCCTCTCCTGGACCCTAAACCGTCCCCGTCCCCTAACCCTAACCCTAGCCCGAACCCTAACCCTAACCCTTCCCCGAAGCCTGACTCTCACCCGTCCCCTAATCCTAACCCGTACGCTAACACTAACGTGTGCCCTCACATGCACGCTCCCCCTAAAGCGTTGCCGTACCCTCACCTGGACCCGAAACCGTCCCCGTCCCCTAACCCTAACCCTAGCCCGAACCCTAACCCTAACCCTTCCCCGAAGCCTGACCCTCACCCGTCCCCTAAACCTAACCCGTACGCTAACACTGACACGCGCCCTCACACGCACGCTCCCCCTAAAGCGTTGCCGTACCCTCACCTGGACCCTAAACCGTCCCCGTCCCCTAACCCTAACCCTAGCCCGAACCCTAACCCTAACCCTTCCCCGAAGCCTGACCCTCACCCGTCCCCTAATCCTAACCTGTACGCTAACACTAACCCACGTCCTCACACGCACGCTCCCCCTAAAGCGTTGCCGTACCCTCACCTGGACCCTAAACCTTCCTCGTCCCCTAACCCTAACCGTAGCCCGAACCCTAACCCTAACCCTTCCCCGAAGCCTGACCCTCACCCGTCCCCTAATCCTAAGCCGTACGCTAACATTAACCCGCGCCCTCACACGCACGCTCCCCCTAAAGCGTTGCCGTACCCTCACCTGAACCCTAAACCGTAACCGTCCCCTAACCTTAACCCTAGCCCGAACCTTAACCCTAACCCTTCCCCGAAGCCTGACCCTCACACGTCCCCTAATCCTAACCCGTACGCTAACACTAACCCTCGCCCTCACACGCACGCTCCCCCTAAAGCGTTGCCGTACCCTCACCTGGACCCTAAACCGTCCCCGTCCCCTAACCCTAACCCTAGCCCGAACCCTAACCCTAACCCTTCCCCGAAGCCTGACCCTCACCCATCCCCTAATCCTAACCCGTACGCTAACACTAACCCGTGCCCTCACACGCACGCTCCCCCTAAAGCGTTGCCGTACCCTCACCTGGACCCTAAACCGTCCCCGTCCCCTAACCCTAACCCTAGCCCGAACCCTAACCCTAACCCTTCCCCGAAGCCTGACCCTCACCCGTCCCCTAATCCTATCCCGTACGCTAACACTAACCCGCGCCCTCACACGCACGCTCCCCCTAAAGCGTTGCCGTACCCTCACCTGGACCCTAAACCTTCCCCGTCCCCTAACCCTAACCGTAGCCCGAACCCTAACCCTAACCCTTCCCCGAAGCCTGACCCTCACCCGTCCCCTAATCCTAAGCCGTACGCTAACACTAACCCACGCCCTCACACGCACGCTCCCCCTAAAGCGTTGCCGTACCCTCACCTGAACCCTAAACCGTCCCCGTCCCCTAACCCTAACCCTAGCCCGAACCCTAACCCTAACCCTTCCCCGAAGCCTGACCCTCACCCGTCCCCTAATCCTAACCCGTACGCTAACACTAACCCGCGCCCTCACACGCACGCTCCCCCTAAAGCGTTGCCGTACCCTCACCTGGACCCTAAACCGTCCCCGTCCCCTAACCCTAACCCTAGCCCGAACCCTAACCCTAAACCTTCCCCGAAGCCTGACCCTCACCCGTCCCCTAATCCTAACCCGTACGCTAACAATAACCCGCGCCCTCACACGCACGCTCCCCCTAAAGCGTTGCCGTACCCTCACCTGGACCCTAAACCGCCCCGTCCCCTAACCCTAACCCTAGCCCGAACCCTAACCCTAACCCTTCCCCGAAGCCTGACCCTCACCCGTCCCCTAATCCTAAGCCGCACGCTAACACTAACGCGCGCCCTCACACGCACGCTCCCCCTAAAGCGTTGCCGTACCCTCACTTGGACCCTAAACCGTCCCCGTCCCCTAACCCTAACCCTAGCCCGAACCCTAACCCTAACCCTTCCCCGAAGCCTGACCCTCACCCGTCCCCTAATCCTAAGCCGTACGCTAACACTAACGCGCGCCCTCATACGCACGCTCCCCCTAAAGCGTTGCCGTACCCTCTCCTGGACCCTAAACCGTCCCCGTCCCCTAACCCTAACCCTAGCCCGAACACTAACCCTAACGCTTCCCCGAAGCCTGACCCTCACCCGTCCCCTAATCCTAACCCGTACGCTAACACTAACGCGTGCCCTCACACGCACGCTCCCCCTAAAGCGTTGCCGTACCCTCACCTGGACCAGAAACTGTCCCCGTCCCCTAACCCTAACCCTAGCCCGAACCCTATCCCTAACCCTTCCCCGAAGCATGACCCTCACCCATCCCCTAATCCTAACCCGTACGTTAACACTAACCCGTGCCCTCACACGCACGCTCCCCCTAAAGCGTTGCCGTACCCTCACCTGGACCCTAAACCGTCCCCGTCCCCTAACCCTAACCCTAGCCCGAACCCTAACCCTAACCCTTCCCCGAAGCCTGACCCTCACCCGTCCCCTAATCCTAACCCGTACGCTAACACTAACCCGCGCCCTCACACGCACGCTCCCCCTAAAGCGTTGCCGTACCCTCACCTGGACCCTAAACCTTCCCCGTCCCCTAACCCTAACCGTAGCCCGAACACTAACCCTAACACTTCCCCGAAGCCTGACCCTCACCCGTCCCCTAATCCTAAGCCGTACGCTAACACTAACCCGCGCCCTCACACGCACGCTCCCCCTAAAGCGTTGCCGTACCCTCACCTGAACCCTAACCGTCCCCGTCCCCTAACCCTAACCCTAGCCCGAACCCTAACCCTAACCCTTCCCCGAAGCCTGACCCTCACCCGTCCCCTAATCCTAACCCGTACGCTAACACTAACCCGCGCCCTCACACGCACGCTCCCCCTAAAGCGTTGCCGTACCCTCACCTGGACCCTAAACCGTCCCCGTCCCCTAACCCTAACCCTAGCCCGAACCCTAACCCTAACCCTTCCCCGAAGCCTGACCCTCACCCGTCCCCTAATCCTAAGCCGCACGCTAACACTAACGCGCGCCCTCACACGCACGCTCCGCCTAAAGCATTGCCGTACCCTCACTTGGACCCTAAACCGTCCCCGTCCCCTAACCCTAACCCTAGCCCGAACCCTAACCCTAACCCTTCCCCGAAGCCTGACCCTCACCCGTCCCCTAATCCTAAGCCGTACGCTAACACTAACGCGCGCCCTCACACGCCCGCTCCCCCTAAAGCGTTGCCGTACCCTCTCCTGGACCCTAAACCGTCCCCGTCCCCTAACCCTAACCCTAGCCCGAACCCTAACCCTAACCCTTCCCCGAAGCCTGACCCTCACCCGTCCCCTAATCCTAACCCGTACGCTAACACTAACCCGCGCCCTCACACGCACGCTCCCCCTAAAGCGTTGCCGTACCCTCACCTGGACCCTAAACCTTCCCCGTCCCCTAACCCTAACCGTAGCCCGAACCCTAACCCTAACACTTCCCCGAAGCCTGACCCTCACCCGTCCCCTAATCCTAAGCCGTACGCTAACACTAACCCGCGCCCTCACACGCACGCTCCCCCTAAAGCGTTGCCGTACCCTCACCTGAACCCTAACCGTCCCCGTCCCCTAACCCTAACCCTAGCCCGAACCCTAACCCTAACCCTTCCCCGAAGCCTGACCCTCACCCGTCCCCTAATCCTAACCCGTACGCTAACACTAACCCGCGCCCTCACACGCACGCTCCCCCTAAAGCGTTGCCGTACCCTCACCTGGACCCTAAACCGTCCCCGTCCCCTAACCCTAACCCTAGCCCGAACCCTAACCCTAACCCTTCCCCGAAGCCTGACCCTCACCCGTCCCCTAATCCTAAGCCGCACGCTAACACTAACGCGCGCCCTCACACGCACGCTCCCCCTAAAGCGTTGCCGTACCCTCACTTGGACCCTAAACCGTCCCCGTCCCCTAACCCTAACCCTAGCCCGAACCCTAACCCTAAACCTTCCCCGAAGCCTGACCCTCACCCGTCCCCTAATCCTAAGCCGTACGCTAACACTAACGCGCGCCCTCACACGCACGCTCCCCCTAAAGCGTTGCCGTACCCTCTCCTGGACCCTAAACCGTCCCCGTCCCCTAACCCTAACCCTAGCCCGAACCCTAACCCTAACCCTTCCCCGAAGCCTGACCCTCACCCGTCCCCTAATCCTAACCCGTACGCTAACACTAACGCGTGCCCTCACACGCACGCTCCCCCTAAAGCGTTGCCGTACCCTCACCTGGACCAGAAACCGTCCCCGTCCCCTAACCCTAACCCTAGCCCGAACCCTATCCCTAACCCTTCCCCGAAGCCTGACCCTCACCCATCCCCTAATCCTAACCCGTACGTTAACACTAACCCGTGCCCTCACACGCACGCTCCCCCTAAAGCGTTGCCGTACCCTCACCTGGACCCGAAACCGTCCCCGTCCCCTAACCCTAACCCTAGCCCGAACCCTAACCCTAACCCTTCCCCGAAGCCTGACCCTCACCCGTCCCCTAATCCTAACCCGTACGCTAACACTAACCCGCGCCCTCACACGCACGCTCCCCCTAAAGCGTTGCCGTACCCTCACCTGGACCCTAAACCTTCCCCGTCCCCTAACCCTAACCGTAGCCCGAACCCTAACCCTAACACTTCCCCGAAGCCTGACCCTCACCCGTCCCCTAATCCTAAGCCGTACGCTAACACTAACCCGCGCCCTCACACGCACGCTCCCCCTAAAGCGTTGCCGTACCCTCACCTGAACCCTAACCGTCCCCGTCCCCTAACCCTAACCCTAGCCCAAACCCTAACCCTAACCCTTCCCCGAAGCCTGACCCTCACCCGTCCCCTAATCCTAACCCGTACGCTAACACTAACCCGCGCCCTCACACGCACGCTCCCCCTAAAGCGTTGCCGTACCCTCACCTGGACCCTAAACCGTCCCCGTCCCCTAACCCTAACCCTAGCCCGAACCCTAACCCTAACCCTTCCCCGAAGCCTGACCCTCACCCGTCCCCTAATCCTAAGCCGCACGCTAACACTAACGCGCGCCCTCACACGCACGCTCCCCCTAAAGCATTGCCGTACCCTCACTTGGACCCTAAACCGTCCCCGTCCCCTAACCCTAACCCTAGCCCGAACCCTAACCCTAACCCTTCCCCGAAGCCTGACCCTCACCTGTCCCCTAATCCTAAGCCGTACGCTAACACTAACGCGCGCCCTCACACGCCCGCTCCCCCTAAAGCGTTGCCGTACCCTCTCCTGGACCCTAAACCGTCCCCGTCCCCTAACCCTAACCCTAGCCCGAACCCTAACCCTAACCCTTCCCCGAAGCCTGACCCTCACCCGTCCCCTAATCCTAACCCGTACGCTAACACTAACCCGCGCCCTCACACGCACGCTCCCCCTAAAGCGTTGCCGTACCCTCACCTGGACCCTAAACCTTCCCCGTCCCCTAACCCTAACCGTAGCCCGAACCCTAACCCTAACACTTCCCCGAAGCCTGACCCTCACCCGTCCCCTAATCCTAAGCCGTACGCTAACACTAACCCGCGCCCTCACACGCACGCTCCCCCTAAAGCGTTGCCGTACCCTCACCTGAACCCTAACCGTCCCCGTCCCCTAACCCTAACCCTAGCCCGAACCCTAACCCTAACCCTTCCCCGAAGCCTGACCCTCACCCGTCCCCTAATCCTAACCCGTACGCTAACACTAACCCGCGCCCTCACACGCACGCTCCCCCTAAAGCGTTGCCGTCCCCTCACCTGGACCCTAAACCGTCCCCGTCCCCTAACCCTAACCCTAGCCCGAACCCTAACCCTAACACTTCCCCGAAGCCTGACCCTCACCCGTCCCCTAATCCTAAGCCGCACGCTAACACTAACGCGCGCCCTCACACGCACGCTCCCCCTAAAGCGTTGCCGTACCCTCACTTGGACCCTAAACCGTCCCCGTCCCCTAACCCTAACCCTAGCCCGAACCCTAACCCTAAACTTTCCCCGAAGCCTGACCCTCACCCGTCCCCTAATCCTAAGCCGTACGCTAACACTAACGCGCGCCCTCACACGCACGCTCCCCCTAAAGCGTTGCCGTACCCTCTCCTGGACCCTAAACCGTCCCCGTCCCCTAACCCTAACCCTAGCCCGAACCCTAACCCTAACCCTTCCCCGAAGCCTGACCCTCACCCGTCCCCTAATCCTAACCCGTACGCTAACACTAACGCGTGCTCTCACACGCACGCTCCCCCTAAAGCGTTGCCGTACCCTCACCTGGACCAGAAACCGTCCCCGTCCCCTAACCCTAACCCTAGCCCGAACCCTATCCCTAACCCTTCCCCGAAGCCTGACCCTCACCCATCCCCTAATCCTAACCCGTACGTTAACACTAACCCGTGCCCTCACACGCACGCTCCCCCTAAAGCGTTGCCGTACCCTCACCTGGACCCTAAACCGTCCCCGTCCCCTAACCCTAACCGTAGCCCGAACCCTAACCCTAACCCTTCCCCGAAGCCTGACCCTCACCCGTCCCCTAATCCTAACCCGTACGCTAACACTAACCCGCGCCCTCACACGCACGCTCCCCCTAAAGCGTTGCCGTACCCTCACCTGGACCCTAAACCTTCCCCGTCCCCTAACCCTAACCGTAGCCCGAACCCTAACCCTAACCCTTCCCCGAAGCCTGACCCTCACCCGTCCCCTAATCCTAAGCCGTACGCTAACACTAACCCGCGCCCTCACACGCACGCTCCCCCTAAAGCGTTGCCGTACCCTCACCTGAACCCTAACCGTCCCCGTCCCCTAACCCTAACCCTAGCCCGAACCCTAACCCTAACCCTTCCCCGAAGCCTGACCCTCACCCGTCCCCTAATCCTAACCCGTACGCTAACACTAACCCGCGCCCTCACACGCACGCTCCCCCTAAAGCGTTGCCGTACCCTCACCTGGACCCTAAACCGTCCCCGTCCCCTAACCCTAACCCTAGCCCGAACCCTAACCCTAACCCTTCCCCGAAGCCTGACCCTCACCCGTCCCCTAATCCTAAGCCGCACGCTAACACTAACGCGCGCCCTCACACGCACGCTCCCCCTAAAGCGTTGCCGTACCCTCACTTGGACCCTAAACCGTCCCCGTCCCCTAACCCTAACCCTAGCCCGAACCCTAACCCTAACCCTTCCCCGAAGCCTGACCCTCACCCGTCCCCTAATCCTAAGCCGTACGCTAACACTAACGCGCGCCCTCACACGCACGCTCCCCCTAAAGCGTTGCCGTACCCTCTCCTGGACCCTAAACCGTCCCCGTCCCCTAACCCTAACCCTAGCCCGAACCCTAACCCTAACCCTTCCCCGAAGCCTGACCCTCACCCGTCCCCTAATCCTAACCCGTACGCTAACACTAACGTGTGCCCTCACACGCACGCTCCCCCTAAAGCGTTGCCGTACCCTCACCTGGACCCGAAACCGTCCCCGTCCCCTAACCCTAACCCTAGCCCGAACCCTAACCCTAACCCTTCCCCGAAGCCTGACCCTCACCCGTCCCCTAAACCTAACCCGTACGCTAACACTGACCCGCGCCCTCACACGCACGCTCCCCCTAAAGCGTTGCCGTACCCTCACCTGGACCCTAAACCGTCCCCGTCCCCTAACCCTAACCCTAGCCCGAACCCTAACCCTAACCCTTCCCCGAAGCCTGACCCTCACCCGTCCCCTAATCCTAACCCGTACGCTAACACTAACCCGCGTCCTCACACGCACGCTCCCCCTAAACCGTTGCCGTACCCTCACCTGGACCCTAAACCTTCCTCGTCCCCTAACCCTAACCGTAGCCCGAACCCTAACCCTAACCCTTCCCCGAAGCCTGACCCTCACCCGTCCCCTAATCCTAAGCCGTACGCTAACATTAACCCGCGCCCTCACACGCACGCTCCCCCTAAAGCGTTGCCGTACCCTCACCTGAACCCTAAACCGTAACCGTCCCCTAACCTTAACCCTAGCCCAAACCCTAACCCTAACCCTTCCCCGAAGCCTGACCCTCACACGTCCCCTAATCCTAACCCGTACGCTAACACTAACCCTCGCCCTCACACACACGCTCCCCCTAAAGCGTTGCCGTACCCTCACCTGGACCCTAAACCGTCCCCGTCCCCTAACCCTAAACCTAGCCCGAACCCTAACCCTAACCCTTCCCCGAAGCCTGACCCTCACCCATCCCCTAATCCTAACCCGTACGCTAACACTAACCCGTGCCCTCACACGCACGCTCCCCCTAAAGCGTTGCCGTACCCTCACCTGGACCCTAAACCGTCCCCGTCCCCTAACCCTAACCCTAGCCCGAACCCTAACCCTAACCCTTCCCCGAAGCCTGACCCTCACCCGTCCCCTAATCCTAACCCGTACGCTAACACTAACCCGCGCCCTCACACGCACGCTCCCCCTAAAGCGTTGCCGTACCCTCACCTGGACCCTAAACCTTCCCCGTCCCCTAACCCTAACCGTAGCCCGAACCCTAACCCTAACCCTTCCCCGAAGCCTGACCCTCACCCGTCCCCTAATCCTAAGCCGTACGCTAACACTAACCCGCGCCCTCACACGCACGCTCCCCCTAAAGCGTTGCCGTACCCTCACCTGAACCCTAAACCGTCCCCGTCCCCTAACCCTAACCCTAGCCCGAACCCTAACCCTAACCCTTCCCCGAAGACTGACCCTCACCCGTCCCCTAATCCTAACCCGTACGCTAACACTAACCCGCGCCCTCACACGCACACTCCCCCTAAAGCGTTGCCGTACCCTCACCTGGACCCTAAACCGTCCCCGTTCCCTAACCCTAACCCTAGCCCGAACCCTAACCCTAACCCTTCCCCGAAGCCTGACCCTCACCCGTCCCCTAATCCTAAGCCGCACGCTAACACTAACGCGCGCCCTCACACGCACGCTCCCCCTAAAGCGTTGCCGTACCCTCACTTGGACCCTAAACCGTCCCCGTCCCCTAACCCTAACCCTAGCCCGAACCCTAACCCTAACCCTTCCCCGAAGCCTGACCCTCACCCGTCCCCTAATCCTAAGCCGTACGCTAACACTAACGCGCGCCCTCATACGCACGCTCCCCCTAAAGCGTTGCCGTACCCTCTCCTGGACCCTAAACCGTCCCCGTCCCCTAACCCTAACCCTAGCCCGAACACTAACCCTAACGCTTCCCCGAAGCCTGACCCTCACCCGTCCCCTAATCCTAACCCGTACGCTAACACTAACGCGTGCCCTCACACGCACGCTCCCCCTAAAGCGTTGCCGTACCCTCACCTGGACCAGAAACCGTCCCCGTCCCCTAACCCTAACCCTAGCCCGAACCCTATCCCTAACCCTTCCCCGAAGCCTGACCCTCACCCATCCCCTAATCCTAACCCGTACGTTAACACTAACCCGTGCCCTCACACGCACGCTCCCCCTAAAGCGTTGCCGTACCCTCACCTGGACCCTAAACCGTCCCCGTCCCCTAACCCTAACCCTAGCCCGAACCCTAACCCTAACCCTTCCCCGAAGCCTGACCCTCACCCGTCCCCTAATCCTAACCCGTACGCTAACACTAACCCGCGCCCTCACACGCACGCTCCCCCTAAAGCGTTGCCGTACCTTCACCTGGACCCTAAACCTTCCCCGTCCCCTAACCCTAACCGTAGCCCGAACCCTAACCCTAACACTTCCCCGAAGCCTGACCCTCACCCGTCCCCTAATCCTAAGCCGTACGCTAACACTAACCCGCGCCCTCACACGCACGCTCCCCCTAAAGCGTTGCCGTACCCTCACCTGAACCCTAACCGTCCCCGTCCCCTAACCCTAACCCTAGCCCGAACCCTAACCCTAACCCTTCCCCGAAGCCTGACCCTCACCCGTCCCCTAATCCTAACCCGTACGCTAACACTAACCCGCGCCCTCACACGCACGCTCCCCCTAAAGCGTTGCCGTACCCTCACCTGGACCCTAAACCGTCCCCGTCCCCTAACCCTAACCCTAGCCCGAACCCTAACCCTAACCCTTCCCCGAAGCCTGACCCTCACCCGTCCCCTAATCCTAAGCCGCACGCTAACACTAACGCGCGCCCTCACACGCACGCTCCCCCTAAAGCATTGCCGTACCCTCACTTGGACCCTAAACCGTCCCCGTCCCCTAACCCTAACCCTAGCCCGAACCCTAACCCTAACCCTTCCCCGAAGCCTGACCCTCACCCGTCCCCTAATCCTAAGCCGTACGCTAACACTAACGCGCGCCCTCACACGCCCGCTCCCCCTAAAGCGTTGCCGTACCCTCTCCTGGACCCTAAATCGTCCCCGTCCCCTAACGCTAACCCTAGCCCGAACCCTAACCCTAAACCTTCCCCGAAGCCTGACCCTCACCCGTCCCCTAATCCTAACCCGTACGCTAACACTAACCCGCGCCCTCACACGCACGCTCCCCCTAAAGCGTTGCCGTACCCTCACCTGGACCCTAAACCTTCCCCGTCCCCTAACCCTAACCGTAGCCCGAACCCTAACCCTAACACTTCCCCGAAGCCTGACCCTCACCCGTCCCCTAATCCTAAGCCGTACGCTAACACTAACCCGCGCCCTCACACGCACGCTCCCCCTAAAGCGTTGCCGTACCCTCACCTGAACCCTAACCGTCCCCGTCCCCTAACCCTAACCCTAGCCCGAACCCTAACCCTAACCCTTCCCCGAAGCCTGACCCTCACCCGTCCCCTAATCCTAACCCGTACGCTAACACTAACCCGCGCCCTCACACGCACGCTCCCCCTAAAGCGTTGCCGTACCCTCACCTGGACCCTAAACCGTCCCCGTCCCCTAAGCCTAACCCTAGCCCGAACCCTAACCCTAACCCTTCCCCGAAGCCTGACCCTCACCCGTCCCCTAATCCTAAGCCGCACGCTAACACTAACGCGCGCCCTCACACGCACGCTCCCCCTAAAGCATTGCCGTACCCTCACTTGGACCCTAAACCGTCCCCGTCCCCTAACCCTAACCCTAGCCCGAACCCTAACCCTAACCCTTCCCCGAAGCCTGACCCTCACCCGTCCCCTAATCCTAAGCCGTACGCTAACACTAACGCGCGCCCTCACACGTACGCTCCCCCTAAAGCGTTGCCGTACCCTCTCCTGGACCCTAAACCGTCCCCGTCCCCTAACCCTAACCCTAGCCCGAACCCTAACCCTAACCCTTCCCCGAAGCCTGACCCTCACCCGTCCCCTAATCCTAACCCGTACGCTAACACTAACGCGTGCCCTCACACGCACGCTCCCCCTAAAGCGTTGCCGTACCCTCACCTGGACCCTAAACCGTCCCCGTCCCCTAACCCTAACCCTAGCCCGAACCCTAACCCTAACCGTTCCCCGAAGCCTGACCCTCACCCGTCCCCTAATCCTAAGCCGTACGCTAACACTAACCCGCGCCCTCACACGCACGCTCCCCCGAAAGCGTTGCCGTACCCTCAACTGGACCCGAAACCGTCCCCGTCCCCTAACCCTAACCCTAGCCCGAACCCTAACCCTAACCCTTCCCCGAAGCCTGACCCTCACCCGTCCCCTAATCTTAACCCGTACGCTAACACTAACCCGCGCCCTCACACGCACGCTCCCCCTAAAGCGTTGCCGTACCCTCACCTGGACCCTAAACCGTCCCCGTCCCCTAACCCTAACCCTAGCCCGAACCCTAACCCTAACCCATCCCCGAAGCCTGACCCTCACCCGTCCCCTAATCCTAACCCGTACGCTAACACTAACCCGCGCCCTCACACGCACGCTCCCCCTAAAGCGTTGCCGTACCCTCACCTGGACCCTAAACCGTCCCCGTCCCCTAACCCTAACCCTAGCCCGAACCCTAACCCTAACCCTTCCCCGAAGCCTGACCCTCACCCGTCCCCTAATCCTAAGCCGTACGCTAACACTAACCCGCGCCCTCACACGCACGCTCCCCCTAAAGCGTTGCCGTACCCTCACCTGGACCCTAAACCGTCCCCGTCCCCTAACCCTAACCCTAGCCCGAACCCTAACCCTAACCCTTCCCCGAAGCCTGACCCTCACCCGTCCCCTAATCCTAACCCGTACGCTAACACTAACCCGCGCCCTCACACGCACACTCCCCCTAAAGCGTTGCCGTACCCTCACCTGGACCCTAAACCGTCCCCGTACCCTTACTCTAACCCTAGCCCGAACCCTAACCCTAACCCTTCCCCGAAGCCTGACCCTCACCCGTCCCCTAATCCTAACCCGTACGCTAACACTAACCCGCGCCCTCACACGCACGCTCCCCCTAAAGCGTTGCCGTACCCTCACCTGGACCCTAAACCGTCCCCGTACCCTAACCCTAACCCTAGCCCGAACCCTAACCCTAACACTTCCCCGAAGCCTGACCCTCACCCGTCCCCTAATCCTAACCCGTACGCTAACACTAACCCGCGCCCTCACACGCACGCTCCCCCTAAAGCATTGCCGTACCCTCACTTGGGCCCTAAACCTTCCCCGTCCCCTAACCCTAACCGTAGCCCGAACCCTGAACCTAACCCTTCCCCGAAGCCTGACCCTCACCCGTCCCCTAATCCTAAGCCGTACGCTAACACTAACGCGCGCCCTCACACACCCGCTCCCCCTAAAGCGTTGCCGTACCCTCTCCTGGACCCTAAATCGTCCCCGTCCCCTAACGCTAACCCTAGCCCGAACCCTAACCCTAACCCTTCCCCGAAGCCTGACCCTCACCCGTCCCCTAATCCTAACCCGTACGCTAACACTAACCCGCGCCCTCACACGCACGCTCCCCCTAAAGCGTTGCCGTACCCTCACCTGGACCCTAAACCTTCCCCGTCCCCTAACCCTAACCGTAGCCCGAACCCTAACCCTAACACTTCCCCGAAGCCTGACCCTCACCCGTCCCCTAATCCTAAGCCGTACGCTAACACTAACCCGCGCCCTCACACGCACGCTCCCCCTAAAGCGTTGCCGTACCCTCACCTGAACCCTAACCGTCCCCGTCCCCTAACCCTAACCCTAGCCCGAACCCTAACCCTAACCCTTCCCCGAAGCCTGACCCTCACCCGTCCCCTAATCCTAACCCGTACGCTAACACTAACCCGCGCCCTCACACGCACGCTCCCCCTAAAGCGTTGCCGTACCCTCACCTGGACCCTAAACCGTCCCCGTCCCCTAACCCTAACCCTAGCCCGAACCCTAACCCTAACCCTTCCCCGAAGCCTGACCCTCACCCGTCCCCTAATCCTAAGCCGCACGCTAACACTAACGCGCGCCCTCACACGCACGCTCCCCCTAAAGCATTGCCGTACCCTCACTTGGACCCTAAACCGTCCCCGTCCCCTAACCCTAACCCTAGCCCGAACCCTAACCCTAACCCTTCCCCGAAGCCTGACCCTCACCCGTCCCCTAATCCTAAGCCGTACGCTAACACTAACGCGCGCCCTCACACGCCCGCTCCCCCTAAAGCGTTGCCGTACCCTCTCCTGGACCCTAAACCGTCCCCGTCCCCTAACCCTAACCCTAGCCCGAACCCTAACCCTAACCCTTCCCCGAAGCCTGACCCTCACCCGTCCCCTAATCCTAAGGCATACGCTAACACTAACGCGCGCCCTCACACGCACGCTGCCCCTAAAGCGTTGCCGTACCCTCACCTGGACCCTAAACCGTCCCCGTCCCCTAACCCTAACCCTAGCCCGAACCCTAACCCTAACCGTTCCCCGAAGCCTGACCCTCACCCGTCCCCTAATCCTAAGCCGTATGCTAACACTAACCCGCGCCCTCACACGCACGCTCCCCCTAAAGCGTTGCCGTACCCTCACCTGGACCCGAAACCGTCCCCGTCCCCTAACCCTAACCCTAGCCCGAACCCTAACCCTAACCCTTCCCCGAAGCCTGACCCTCACCCGTCCCCTAATCCTAACCCGTACGCTCACACTAACCCGCGCCCTCACATGCACGCTCCCCCTAAAGCGTTGCCGTACCCTCACCTGGACCCTAAACCGTCCCCGTCCCCTAACCCTAACCCTAGCCCGAACCCTTACCCTAACCCTTCCCCGAAGCCTGACCCTCACCCGTCCCCTAATCCTAACCCGTACGCTAACACTAATCCGCGCCCTCACACGCACGCTCCCCCTAAAGAGTTGCCGTACCCTCACCTGGACCCGAAACCGTCCCCGTCCCCTAACCCTAACCCTAGCCCGAACCCTGACCCTAACCCTTCCCCGAAGCCTGACCCTCACCCGTCCCCTAATCCTAAGCCATACGCTAACACTAACCCGCGCCCTCACACGCACGCTCCCCCTAAAGCGTTGCCGTACCCTCACCTGGACCGTAAACCGTCCCCGTCCCCTAACCCTAACCCTAGCCCGAACCCTAACCCTAACCCTTCCCCGAAGCCTGACCCTCACCCGTCCCCTAATCCTAAGGCATACGCTAACACTAACGCGCGCCCTCACACGCACGCTGCCCCTAAAGCGTTGCCGTACCCTCACCTGGACCCTAAACCGTCCCCGTCCCCTAACCCTAACCCTAGCCCGAACCCTAACCCTAACCCTTCCCCGAAGCCTGACCCTCACCCGTCCCCTAATCCTAACCCGTACGCTAACACTAACCCGCGCCCTCACACGCACGCTCCCCCTAAAGCGTTGCCGTACCCTCACCGGGACCCTAAACCGTCCCCGTCCCCTAACCCTAACCCTAGCCCGAACCCTAACCCTAACCCTTCCCCGAAGCCTGACCCTCACCCGTCCCCTAATCCTAACCCATACGCTAACACTAACCCGCGCCCTCACACGCACGCTCCCCCGAAAGCGTTGCCGTACCCTCAACTGGACCCGAAACCGTCCCCGTCCCCTAACCCTAACCCTAGCCCGAACCCTAACCCTAACCCTTCCCCGAAGCCTGACCCTCACCCGTCCCCTAATCTTAACCCGTACGCTAACACTAACCCGCGCCCTCACACGCACGCTCCCCCTAAAGCATTGCCGTACCCTCACCTGGACCCTAAACCGTCCCCGTCCCCTAACCCTAACCCTAGCCCGAACCCTAACCCTAACCCATCCCCGAAGCCTGACCCTCACCCGTCCCCTAATCCTAACCCGTACGCTAACACTAACCCGCGCCCTCACACGCACGCTCCCCATAAAGCGTTGCCGTACCCTCACCTGGACCCTAAACCGTCCCCGTCCCCTAACCCTAACCCTAGCCCGAACCCTAACCCTAACCCTTCCCCGAAGCCTGACCCTCACCCGTCCCCTAATCCTAAGCCGTACGCTAACACTAACCCGCGCCCTCACACGCACGCTCCCCCTAAAGCGTTGCCGTACCCTCACCTGGACCCTAAACCGTCCCCGTCCCCTAACCCTAACCCTAGCCCGAACCCTAACCCTAACCCTTCCCCGAAGCCTGACCCTCACCCGTCCCCTAATCCTAACCCGTACGCTAACACTAACCCGCGCCCTCACACGCACACTCCCCCTAAAGCGTTGCCGTACCCTCACCTGGACCCTAAACCGTCCCCGTACCCTTACTCTAACCCTAGCCCGAACCCTAACCCTAACCCTTCCCCGAAGCCTGACCCTCACCCGTCCCCTAATCCTAACCCGTACGCTAACACTAACCCGCGCCCTCACACGCACGCTCCCCCTAAAGCGTTGCCGTACCCTCACCTGGACCCTAAACCGTCCCCGTACCCTAACCCTAACCCTAGCCCGAACCCTAACCCTAACACTTCCCCGAAGCCTGACCCTCACCCGTCCCCTAATCCTAACCCGTACGCTAACACTAACCCGCGCCCTCACACGCACGCTCCCCCTAAAGCATTGCCGTACCCTCACTTGGGCCCTAAACCTTCCCCGTCCCCTAACCCTAACCGTAGCCCGAACCCTGAACCTAACCCTTCCCCGAAGCCTATCCCTCACCCGTCCCCTAATCCTAAGCCGTACGCTAACACTAACGCGCGCCCTCACACGCCCGCTCCCCCTAAAGCGTTGCCGTACCCTCTCCTGGACCCTAAATCGTCCCCGTCCCCTAACGCTAACCCTAGCCCGAACCCTAACCCTAACCCTTCCCCGAAGCCTGACCCTCACCCGTCCCCTAATCCTAACCCGTACGCTAACACTAACCCGCGCCCTCACACGCACGCTCCCCCTAAAGCGTTGCCGTACCCTCACCTGGACCCTAAACCTTCCCCGTCCCCTAACCCTAACCGTAGCCCGAACCCTAACCCTAACCCTTCCCCGAAGCCTGACCCTCACCCGTCCCCTAATCCTAAGCCGTACGCTAACACTAACCCGCGCCCTCACACGCACGCTCCCCCTAAAGCGTTGCCGTACCCTCACCTGAACCCTAACCGTCCCCGTCCCCTAACCCTAACCCTAGCCCGAACCCTAACCCTAACCCTTCTCCGAAGCCTGACCCTCACCCGTCCCCTAATCCTAACCCGTACGCTAACACTAACCCGCGCCCTCACACGCACGCTCCCCCTAAAGCGTTGCCGTACCCTCACCTGGACCCTAAACCGTCCCCGTCCCCTAACCCTAACCCTAGCCCGAACCCTAACCCTAACCCTTCCCCGAAGCCTGACCCTCACCCGTCCCCTAATCCTAAGCCGCACGCTAACACTAACGCGCGCCCTCACACGCACGCTCCCCCTAAAGCATTGCCGTACCCTCACTTGGACCCTAAACCGTCCCCGTCCCCTAACCCTAACCCTAGCCCGAACCCTAACCCTAACCCTTCCCCGAAGCCTGACCCTCACCCGTCCCCTAATCCTAACCCGTACGCTAACACTAACGCGCGCCCTCACACGCCCGCTCCCCCTAAAGAATTGCCGTACCCTCTCCTGGACCCTAAACCGTCCCCGTCCCCTAACCCTAACCCTAGCCCGAATCCTAACCCTAACCCTTCCCCGAAGCCTGACCCTCACCCGTCCCCTAATCCTAACCCGTACGCTCACACTAACCCGCGCCCTCACATGCACGCTCCCCCTAAAGCGTTGCCGTACCCTCACCTGGACCCTAAACCGTCCCCGTCCCCTAACCCTAACCCTAGCCCGAACCCTTACCCTAACCCTTCCCCGAAGCCTGACCCTCACCCGTCCCCTAATCCTAACCCGTACGCTAACACTAACCCGCGCCCTCACACGCACGCTCCCCCTAAAGCGTTGCCGTACCCTCACCTGGACCCGAAACCGTCCCCGTCCCCTAACCCTAACCCTAGCCCGAACCCTGACCCTAACCCTTCCCCGAAGCCTGACCCTCACCCGTCCCCTAATCCTAAGCCATACGCTAACACTAACCCGCGCCCTCACACGCACGCTCCCCCTAAAGCGTTGCCGTACCCTCACCTGGACCGTAAACCGTCCCCGTCCCCTAACCCTAACCCTAGCCCGAACCCTAACCCTAACCCTTCCCCGAAGCCTGACCCTCACCCGTCCCCTAATCCTAAGGCATACGCTAACACTAACGCGCGCCCTCACACGCACGCTGCCCCTAAAGCGTTGCCGTACCCTCACCTGGACCCTAAACCGTCCCCGTCCCCTAACCCTAACCCTAGCCCGAACCCTAACCCTAACCCTTCCCCGAAGCCTGACCCTCACCCGTCCCCTAATCCTAACCCGTACGCTAACACTAACCCACGCCCTCACACGCACGCTCCCCCTAAAGCGTTGCCGTACCCTCACCGGGACCCTAAACCGTCCCCGTCCCCTAACCCTAACCCTAGCCCGAACCCTAACCCTAACCCTTCCCCGAAGCCTGACCCTCACCCGTCCCCTAATCCTAACCCGTACGCGAACACTAACCCGCGCCCTCACACGCACGCTCCCCCGAAAGCGTTGCCGTACCCTCACCTGGACCCGAAACCGTCCCCGTCCCCTAACCCTAACCCTAGCCCGAACCCTAACCCTAACCCTTCCCCGAAGCCTGACCCTCACCCGTCCCCTAATCTTAACCCGTACGCTAACACTAACCCGCGCCCTCACACGCACGCTCCCCCTAAAGCGTTGCCGTACCCTCACCTGGACCCTAAACCGTCCCCGTCCCCTAACCCTAACCCTAGCCCGAACCCTAACCCTAACCCATCCCCGAAGCCTGACCCTCACCCGTCCCCTAATCCTAACCCGTACGCTAACACTAACCCGCGCCCTCACACGCACGCTCCCCCTAAAGCGTTGCCGTACCCTCACCTGGACCCTAAACCGTCCCCGTCCCCTAACCCTAACCCTAGCCCGAACCCTAACCCTAACCCTTCCCCGAAGCCTGACCCTCACCCGTCCCCTAATCCTAAGCCGTACGCTAACACTAACCCGCGCCCTCACACGCACGCTCCCCCTAAAGCGTTGCCGTACCCTCACCTGGACCCTAAACCGTCCCCGTCCCCTAACCCTAACCCTAGCCCGAACCCTAACCCTAACCCTTCCCCGAAGCCTGACCCTCACCCGTCCCCTAATCCTAACCCGTACGCTAACACTAACCCGCGCCCTCACACGCACACTCCCCCTAAAGCGTTGCCGTACCCTCACCTGGACCCTAAACCGTCCCCGTACCCTTACTCTAACCCTAGCCCGAACCCTAACCCTAACCCTTCCCCGAAGCCTGACCCTCACCCGTCCCCTAATCCTAACCCGTACGCTAACACTAACCCGCGCCCTCACACGCACGCTCCCCCTAAAGCGTTGCCGTACCCTCACCTGGACCCTAAACCGTCCCCGTACCCTAACCCTAACCCTAGCCCGAACCCTAACCCTAACACTTCCCCGAAGCCTGACCCTCACCCGTCCCCTAATCCTAACCCGTACGCTAACACTAACCCGCGCCCTCACACGCACGCTCCCCCTAAAGCATTGCCGTACCCTCACTTGGACCCTAAACCTTCCCCGTACCCTAACCCTAACCGTAGCCCGAACCCTGAACCTAACCCTTCCCCGAAGCCTGACCCTCACCCGTCCCCTAATCCTAAGCCGTACGCTAACACTAACGCGCGCCCTCACACGCCCGCTCCCCCTAAAGCGTTGCCGTACCCTCTCCTGGACCCTAAATCGTCCCCGTCCCCTAACGCTAACCCTAGCCCGAACCCTAACCCTAACCCTTCCCCGAAGCCTGACCCTCACCCGTCCCCTAATCCTAACCCATACGCTAACACTAACCCGCGCCCTCACACGCACGCTCCCCCTAAAGCGTTGCCGTACCCTCACCTGGACCCTAAACCTTCCCCGTCCCCTAACCCTAACCGTAGCCCGAACCCTAACCCTAACCCTTCCCCGAAGCCTGACCCTCACCCGTCCCCTAATCCTAAGCCGTACGCTAACACTAACCCGCGCCCTCACACGCACGCTCCCCCTAAAGCGTTGCCGTACCCTCACCTGAACCCTAACCGTCCCCGTCCCCTAACCCTAACCCTAGCCCGAACCCTAACCCTAACCCTTCCCCGAAGCCTGACCCTCACCCGTCCCCTAATCCTAACCCGTACGCTAACACTAACCCGCGCCCTCACACGCACGCTCCCCCTAAAGCGTTGCCGTACCCTCACCTGGACCCGAAACCGTCCCCGTCCCCTAACCCTAACCCTAGCCCGAACCCTAACCCTAACCCTTCCCCGAAGCCTGACCCTCACCCGTCCCCTAATCCTAAGCCGCACGCTAACACTAACGCGCGCCCTCACACGCACGCTCCCCCTAAAGCATTGCCGTACCCTCACTTGGACCCTAAACCGTCCCCGTCCCCTAACCCTAACCCTAGCCCGAACCCTAACCCTAACCCTTCCCCGAAGCCTGACCCTCACCCGTCCCCTAATCCTAAGCCGTACGCTAACACTAACGCGCGCCCTCACACGCCCGCTCCCCCTAAAGCGTTGCCGTACCCTCTCCTGGACCCTAAACCGTCCCCGTCCCCTAACCCTAACCCTAGCCCGAACCCTAACCCTAACCCTTCCCCGAAGCCTGACCCTCACCCGTCCCCTAATCCTAACCCGTACGCTAACACTAACGCGTGCCCTCACACGCACGCTCCCCCTAAAGCGTTGCCGTACCCTCACCTGGACCCTAAACCGTCCCCGTCCCCTAACCCTAACCCTAGCCCGAACCCTAACCCTAACCGTTCCCCGAAGCCTGACCCTCACCCGTCCCCTAATCCTAAGCCGTACGCTAACACTAACCCGCGCCCTCACACGCACGCTCCCCCTAAAGCGTTGCCGTACCCTCACCTGGACCCGAAACCGTCCCCGTCCCCTAACCCTAACCCTAGCCCGAACCCTAACCCTAACCCTTCCCCGAAGCCTGACCCTCACCCGTCCCCTAATCCTAACCCGTACGCTCACACTAACCCGCGCCCTCACATGCACGCTCCCCCTAAAGCGTTGCCGTACCCTCACCTGGACCCTAAACCGTCCCCGTCCCCTAACCCTAACCCTAGCCCGAACCCTTACCCTAACCCTTCCCTGAAGCCTGACCCTCACCCGTCCCCTAATCCTAACCCGTACGCTAACACTAACCCGCGCCCTCACACGCACGCTCCCCCTAAAGAGTTGCCGTACCCTCACCTGGACCCGAAACCGTCCCCGTCCCCTAACCCTAACCCTAGCCCGAACCCTGACCCTAACACTTCCCCGAAGCCTGACCCTCACCCGTCCCCTAATCCTAAGCCATACGCTAACACTAACCCGCGCCCTCACACGCACGCTCCCCCTAAAGCGTTGCCGTACCCTCACCTGGACCGTAAACCGTCCCCGTCCCCTAACCCTAACCCTAGCCCGAACCCTAACCCTAACCCTTCCCCGAAGCCTGACCCTCACCCGTCCCCTAATCCTAAGGCATACGCTAACACTAACGCGCGCCCTCACACGCACGCTGCCCCTAAAGCGTTGCCGTACCCTCACCTGGACCCTAAACCGTCCCCGTCCCCTAACCCTAACCCTAGCCCGAACCCTAACCCTAACCCTTCCCCGAAGCCTGACCCTCACCCGTCCCCTAATCCTAACCCGTACGCTAACACTAACCCGCGCCCTCACACGCACGCTCCCCCTAAAGCGTTGCCGTACCCTCACCGGGACCCTAAACCGTCCCCGTCCCCTAACCCTAACCCTAGCCCGAACCCTAACCCTAACCCTTCCCCGAAGCCTGACCCTCACCCGTCCCCTAATCCTAACCCATACGCTAACACTAACCCGCGCCCTCACACGCACGCTCCCCCGAAAGCGTTGCCGTACCCTCAACTGGACCCGAAACCGTCCCCGTCCCCTAACCCTAACCCTAGCCCGAACCCTAACCCTAACCCTTCCCCGAAGCCTGACCCTCACCCGTCCCCTAATCCTAACCCGTACGCTAACACTAACCCGCGCCCTCACACGCACGCTCCCCCTAAAGCGTTGCCGTACCCTCACCTGGACCCTAAACCGTCCCCGTCCCCTAACCCTAACCCTAGCCCGAACCCTAACCCTAACCCTTCCCCGAAGCCTGACCCTCACCCGTCCCCTAATCCTAAGCCGTACGCTAACACTAACCCGCGCCCTCACACGCACGCTCCCCCTAAAGCGTTGCCGTACCCTCACCTGGACCCTAAACCGTCCCCGTCCCCTAACCCTAACCCTAGCCCGAACCCTAACCCTAACCCTTCCCCGAAGCCTGACCCTCACCCGTCCCCTAATCCTAACCCGTACGCTAACACTAACCCGCGCCCTCACACGCACACTCCCCCTAAAGCGTTGCCGTACCCTCACCTGGACCCTAAACCGTCCCCGTACCCTTACTCTAACCCTAGCCCGAACCCTAACCCTAACCCTTCCCCGAAGCCTGACCCTCACCCGTCCCCTAATCCTAACCCGTACGCTAACACTAACCCGCGCCCTCACACGCACGCTCCCCCTAAAGCGTTGCCGTACCCTCACCTGGACCCTAAACCGTCCCCGTACCCTAACCCTAACCCTAGCCCGAACCCTAACCCTAACACTTCCCCGAAGCCTGACCCTCACCCGTCCCCTAATCCTAACCCGTACGCTAACACTAACCCGCGCCCTCACACGCACGCTCCCCCTAAAGCATTGCCGTACCCTCACTTGGGCCCTAAACCTTCCCCGTCCCCTAACCCTAACCGTAGCCCGAACCCTGAACCTAACCCTTCCCCGAAGCCTGACCCTCACCCGTCCCCTAATCCTAAGCCGTACGCTAACACTAACGCGCGCCCTCACACGCCCGCTCCCCCTAAAGCGTTGCCGTACCCTCTCCTGGACCCTAAATCGTCCCCGTCCCCTAACGCTAACCCTAGCCCGAACCCTAACCCTAACCCTTCCCCGAAGCCTGACCCTCACCCGTCCCCTAATCCTAACCCGTACGCTAACACTAACCCGCGCCCTCACACGCACGCTCCCCCTAAAGCGTTGCCGTACCCTCACCTGGACCCTAAACCTTCCCCGTCCCCTAACCCTAACCGTAGCCCGAACCCTAACCCTAACACTTCCCCGAAGCCTGACCCTCACCCGTCCCCTAATCCTAAGCCGTACGCTAACACTAACCCGCGCCCTCACACGCACGCTCCCCCTAAAGCGTTGCCGTACCCTCACCTGAACCCTAACCGTCCCCGTCCCCTAACCCTAACCCTAGCCCGAACCCTAACCCTAACCCTTCCCCGAAGCCTGACCCTCACCCGTCCCCTAATCCTAACCCGTACGCTAACACTAACCCGCGCCCTCACACGCACGCTCCCCCTAAAGCGTTGCCGTACCCTCACCTGGACCCTAAACCGTCCCCGTCCCCTAACCCTAACCCTAGCCCGAACCCTAACCCTAACCCTTCCCCGAAGCCTGACCCTCACCCGTCCCCTAATCCTAAGCCGCACGCTAACACTAACGCGCGCCCTCACACGCACGCTCCCCCTAAAGCATTGCCGTACCCTCACTTGGACCCTAAACCGTCCCCGTCCCCTAACCCTAACCCTAGCCCGAACCCTAACCCTAACCCTTCCCCGAAGCCTGACCCTCACCCGTCCCCTAATCCTAAGCCGTACGCTAACACTAACGCGCGCCCTCACACGCCCGCTCCCCCTAAAGCGTTGCCGTACCCTCTCCTGGACCCTAAACCGTCCCCGTCCCCTAACCCTAACCCTAGCCCGAACCCTAACCCTAACCCTTCCCCGAAGCCTGACCCTCACCCGTCCCCTAATCCTAACCCGTACGCTAACACTAACGCGTGCCCTCACACGCACGCTCCCCCTAAAGCGTTGCCGTACCCTCACCTGGACCCTAAACCGTCCCCGTCCCCTAACCCTAACCCTAGCCCGAACCCTAACCCTAACCGTTCCCCGAAGCCTGACCCTCACCCGTCCCCTAATCCTAAGCCGTACGCTAACACTAACCCGCGCCCTCACACGCACGCTCCCCCTAAAGCGTTGCCGTACCCTCACCTGGACCCGAAACCGTCCCCGTCCCCTAACCCTAACCCTAGCCCGAACCCTAACCCTAACCCTTCCCCGAAGCCTGACCCTCACCCGTCCCCTAATCCTAACCCGTACGCTAACACTAACCCGCGCCCTCACACGCACGCTCCCCCTAAATCGTTGCCGTACCCTCACCTGGACCCTAAACCTTCCCCGTCCCCTAACCCTAACCCTAGCCCGAACCCTAACCCTAACCCTTCCCCGAAGCCTGACCCTCACCCGTCCCCTAATCCTAACCCGTACGCTAACAGTAACCCGCGCCCTCACACGCACGCTCCCCCTAAATCGTTGCCGTACCCTCACCTGGACCCTAAACCTTCCCCATCCCCTAACCCTAACCCTAGCCCGAACCCTAACCCTAACCCTTCCCCGAAGCCTGACCCTCACCCGTCCCCTAATCCTAACCCGTACGCTAACACTAACACGCGCCCTCACACGCACGCTCCCCCTAAAGCGTTGCCGTACCCTCACCTGGACCCTAAACCTTCCCCGTCCCCTAACCCTAACCGTAGCCCGAACCCTAACCCTAACCCTTCCCCGAAGCCTGACCCTCACCCGTCCCCTAATCCTAAGCCGTACGCTAACACTAACCCGCGCCCTCACACGCACGCTCCCCCTAAAGCGTTGCCGTACCCTCACCTGGACCCTAAACCGTCCCCGTCCCCTAACCCTAACCCTAGCCCGAACCCTAACCCTAACCCTTCCCCGAAGCCTGACCCTCACCCGTCCCCTAATCCTAACCCGTACGCTAACACTAACCCGCGCCCTCACACGCACGCTCCCCCTAAAGCGTTGCCGTACCCTCACCTGGACCCTAAACCGTCCCCGTCCCCTAACCCTAACCCTAGCCCGAATCCTAACCCTAACCCTTCCCCGAAGCCTGTCCCTCACCCGTCCCCTAATCCTAACCCGTACGCTCACACTAACCCGCGCCCTCACATGCACGCTCCCCCTAAAGCGTTGCCGTACCCTCACCTGGACCATAAACCGTCCCCGTCCCCTAACCCTAACCCTAGCCCGAACCCTTACCCTAACCCTTCCCCGAAGCCTGACCCTCACCCGTCCCCTAATCCTAACCCGTACGCTAACACTAACCCGCGCCCTCACACGCACGCTCCCCCTAAAGAGTTGCCGTACCCTCACCTGGACCCGAAACCGTCCCCGTCCCCTAACCCTAACCCTAGCCCGAACCCTGACCCTAACCCTTCCCCGAAGCCTGACCCTCACCCGTCCCCTAATCCTAAGCCATACGCTAACACTAACCCGCTCCCTCACACGCACGCTCCCCCTAAAGCGTTGCCGTACCCTCACCTGGACCGTAAACCGTCCCCGTCCCCTAACCCTAACCCTAGCCCGAACCCTAACCCTAACCCTTCCCCGAAGCCTGACCCTCACCCGTCCCCTAATCCTAAGGCATACGCTAACACTAACGCGCGCCCTCACACGCACGCTGCCCCTAAAGCGTTGCCGTACCCTCACCTGGACCCTAAACCGTCCCCGTCCCCTAACCCTAACCCTAGCCCGAACCCTAACCCTAACCCTTCCCCGAAGCCTGACCCTCACCCGTCCCCTAATCCTAACCCGTACGCTAACACTAACCCGCGCCCTCACACGCACGCTCCCCCTAAAGCGTTGCCGTACCCTCACCGGGACCCTAAACCGTCCCCGTCCCCTAACCCTAACCCTAGCCCGAACCCTAACCCTAACCCTTCCCCGAAGCCTGACCCTCACCCGTCCCCTAATCCTAACCCATACGCTAACACTAACCCGCGCCCTCACACGCACGCTCCCCCGAAAGCGTTGCCGTACCCTCAACTGGACCCGAAACCGTCCCCGTCCCCTAACCCTAACCCTAGCCCGAACCCTAACCCTAACCCTTCCCCGAAGCCTGACCCTCACCCGTCCCCTAATCTTAACCCGTACGCTAACACTAACCCGCGCCCTCACACGCACGCTCCCCCTAAAGCGTTGCCGTACCCTCACCTGGACCCTAAACCGTCCCCGTCCCCTAACCCTAACCCTAGCCCGAACCCTAACCCTAACCCATCCCCGAAGCCTGACCCTCACCCGTCCCCTAATCCTAACCCGTACGCTAACACTAACCCGCGCCCTCACACGCACACTCCCCCTAAAGCGTTGCCGTACCCTCACCTGGACCCTAAACCGTCCCCGTCCCCTAACCCTAACCCTAGCCCGAACCCTAACCCTAACCCTTCCCCGAAGCCTGACCCTCACCCGTCCCCTAATCCTAAGCCGTACGCTAACACTAACCCGCGCCCTCACACGCACGCTCCCCCTAAAGCGTTGCCGTACCCTCACCTGGACCCTAAACCGTCCCCGTCCCCTAACCCT
Source organism: Stenella coeruleoalba (assembly GCF_951394435.1). NCBI lineage: Eukaryota > Metazoa > Chordata > Mammalia > Artiodactyla > Delphinidae > Stenella > Stenella coeruleoalba. The sequence continues at coordinate 434,385 of NW_027646194.1, forward strand.
AACCCTAGCCCGAACCCTAACCCTAACCCTTCCCCGAAGCCTGACCCTCACCCGTCCCCTAATCCTAACCCGTACGCTAACACTAACCCGCGCCCTCACACGCACACTCCCCCTAAAGCGTTGCCGTACCCTCACCTGGACCCTAAACCGTCCCCGTAACCTTACTCTAACCCTAGCCCGAACCCTAACCCTAACCCTTCCCCGAAGCCTGACCCTCACCCGTCCCCTAATCCTAACCCGTACGCTAACACTAACCCGCGCCCTCACACGCACGCTCCCCCTAAAGCGTTGCCGTACCCTCACCTGGACCCTAAACCGTCCCCGTACCCTAACCCTAACCCTAGCCCGAACCCTAACCCTAACCCTTCCCCGAAGCCTGACCCTCAACCGTCCCCTAATCCTAACCCGTACGCTAACACTAACCCGCGCCCTCACACGCACGGTCCCCCCAAAGCGTTGCCGTACCCTCACCTGGACCCTAAACCGTCCCCGTCCCCTAACCCTAACCCTAGCCCGAACCCTAACCCTAACCCTTCCCCGAAGCCTGAACCTCACCCGTCCCCTAATCCTAACCCGTACGCTAACACTAACCCGCGCCCTCACACGCACGCTCCACCTAAAGCGTTGCCGTACCCTCACCTGGACCCAAAACCGTCCCCGTCCCCTAACCCTAACCCTAGCCCGAACCCTAACCCTAAACCTTCCCCGAAGCCTGACCCTCACCCGTCCCCTAATCTTAACCCGTACGCTAACACTAACCCACGCCCTCACACGCACGCTCCCCCTAAAGCGTTGCCGTACCCTCACCTGGACCCTAAACCGTCCCCGTCCCCTAACCCTAACCCTAGCCCGAACCCTAACCCTAACCCATCCCCGAAGCCTGACCCTCACCCGTCCCCTAATCCTAACACGTACGCTAACACTAACCCGCGCCCTCACACGCACGCTCCCCCTAAAGCGTTGCCGTACCCTCACCTGGACCCTAAACCGTCCCCGTCCCCTAACCCTAACCCTAGCCCGAACCCTAACCCTAACCCTTCCCCGAAGCCTGACCCTCACCCGTCCCCTAATCCTAACCCGTACGCTAACACTAACCCGCGCCCTCACACGCACGCTCCTCCTAAAGCGTTGCCGTACCCTCACCTGGACCCTAAACCGTCCCCGTACCCTAACCCTAACCCTAGCCCGAACCCTAACCCTAACCCTTCCCCGAAGCCTGACCCTCACCCGTCCCCTAATCCTAAGCCGTACGCTAACACTAACCCGCGCCCTCACACGCACGCTCCCCCTAAAGCGTTGCCGTACCTCACCTGAACCCTAAACCGTCCCCGTCCCCTAACCCTAACCCTAGCCCGAACCCTAACCCTAACCCTTCCCCGAAGCCTGACCCTCACCCGTCCCCTAATCCTAACCCGTACGCTAACACTAACCCGCGCCCTCACACGCACGCTCCCCCTAAAGCGTTGCCGTACCCTCACCTGGACCCTAAACCGTCCCCGTCCCCTAACCCTAACCCCAGCCCGAACCCTAACCCTAACCCTTCCCCGAAGCCTGACCCTCACCCGTCCCCTAATCCTAACCCGTACGCTAACACTAACCCGCGCCCTCACATGCACGCTCCCCCTAAAGCGTTGCCGTACCCTCACCTGGACCCAAAACCGTCCCCGTCCCCTAACCCTAACCCTAGCCCGAACCCTAACCCTAACCCTTCCCCGAAGCCTGACCCTCACCCGTCCCCTAATCCTAAGCCGTACGCTACCACTAACCCGCGCCTTCACACGCACGCTCCCCCTAAAGCGTTGCCGTACCCTCACCTGAACCCTAAACCGTCCCCGTCCCCTAACCCTAACCCTAGCCCGAACCCTAACCCTAACCCTTCCCCGAAGCCTGACCCTCACCCGTCCCCTAATCCTAACCCGTACGCTAACACTAACCCGCGCCCTCACACGCACGCTCCCCCTAAAGCGTTGCCGTACCCTCACCTGGACCCTAAACCGTCCCCGTCCCCTAACCCTAACCCCAGCCCGAACCCTAACCCTAACCCTTCCCCGAAGCCTGACCCTCACCCGTCCCCTAATCCTAAGGCATACGCTAACACTAACCCGCGCCCTCACATGCACGCTCCCCCTAAAGCGTTGCCGTACCCTCACCTGGACCCAAAACCGTCCCCGTCCCCTAACCCTAACCCTAGCCCGAACCCTAACCCTAACCCTTCCCAGAAGCCTGACCCTCACCCGTCCCCTAATCCTAACCCGTACGCTAACACTAACCCGCGCCCTCACACGCACGCTCCCCCTAAAGCGTTGCCGTACCCTCACCTGGACCCTAAACCGTCCCCGTCCCCTAACCCTAACCCTAGCCCGAACCCTAACCCTAACCCTTCCCCGAAGCCTGACCCTCACCCGTCCCCTAATCCTAAGCCGTACGCTACCACTAACCCGCGCCCTCACACGCACGCTCCCCCTAAAGCGTTGCCGTACCCTCACCTGGACCCTAAACCGTCCCGGTCCCCTAACCCTAAACCTAGCCCGAACCCTAACCCTAACACTTCCCCGAAGCCTGACCCTCACCCATCCCCTAATCCTAACCCGTACGCTAACACTAACCCGCACCCTCACATGCACGCTCCCCCTAAAGCGTTGCCGTACCCTCACCTGGACCCTAAACCGTCCCTGTCCCCTAACCCTAACCCTAGCCCGAACCCTAACCCTAACCCTTTCCTGAAGCCTGACCCTCACCCGTCCCCTAATCCTAAGCCGTACGCTAACACTAACCCGCGCCCTCACACGCACGCTCCCCCTAAAGCGTTGCCGTACCCTCACCTGGACCCTAAACCGTCCCCGTCCCCTAACCCTAACCCTAGCCCGAACCCTAACCCTAACCCTTCCCCGAAGCCTGACCCTCACCCGTCCCCTAATCCTAACCCGTACGCTAACACTAACCCGCGCCCTCACACGCACGCTCCCCCTAAAGCGTTGCCGTACCCTCACCTGGACCCTAAACCGTCCCCGTCCCCTAACCCTAACCCTAGCCCGAACCCTAACCCTAACCCTTCCCCGAAGCCTGACCCTCACCCGTCCCCTAATCCTAACCCGTACGCTAACACTAACCCGTGCCCTCACACGCACGCTCCCCCTAAAACGTTGCCGTACCCTCACCTGGACCCGAAACCGTCCCCGTCCCCTAACCCTAACCCTAGCCCGAACCCTAACCCTAACCCTTCCCCGAAGCCTGACCCTCACCCGTCCCCTAATCTTAACCCGTACGCTAACACTAACCCGCGCCCTCACACGCACTCTCCCCCTAAAGCGTTGCCGTACCCTCACCTGGACCCTAAACCGTCCCCGTCCCCTAACCCTAACCCTAGCCCGAACCCTAACCCTAACCCATCCCCGAAGCCTGACCCTCACCCGTCCCCTAATCCTAACCCGTACGCTAACACTAACCCGCGCCCTAACACGCACGCTCCACCTAAAGCGTTGCCGTACCCTCACCTGGACCCGAAACCGTCCCCGTCCCCTAAACCTAACCCTAGCCCGAACCCTAACCCTAACCCTTCCCCGAAGCCGGACCCTCACCCGTCCCCTCATCCTAACCCGTACGCTAACACTAACCCGCGCCCTCACACGCACGCTCCCCCTAAAGCGTTGCCGTACCCTCACCTGGACCCTAAACCGTCCCCGTCCCCTAACCCTAACCCTAGCCCGAACCCTAACCCTAACCCTTCCCCGAAGCCTGACCCTCACCCGTCCCCTAATCCTAACCCGTACGCTAACACTAACCCGCGCCCTCACACGCACGCTCCCCCTAAAGCGTTGCCGTACCCTCACCTGGACCCTAAACCGTCCCCGTACCCTAACCCTAACCCTAGCCCGAACCCTAACCCTAACCCTTCCCCGAAGCCTGACCCTCACCCGTCACCTAATCCTAACCCGTACGCTAACACTAACCCGCGCCGTCACACGCACGCTCCCCCTAAAGCGTTGCCGTACCCTCACCTGGACCCTAAACCGTCCCCGTCCCCTAACCCTAACCCTAGCCCGAACCCTAACCCTAACCCTTCCCCGAAGCCTGACCCTCACCCGTCCCCTAATCCTAACCCGTACGCTAACACTAACCCACGCCCTCACACGCACGCTCCCCCTAAAGCGTTGCCGTACCCTCACCTGGACCCTAAACCGTCCCCGTCCCCTAACCCTAACCCTAGCCCGAACCCTAACCCTAACCCTTCCCCGAAGCCTGACCCTCACCCGTCCCCTAATCCTAAGCCGTACGCTAACACTAACCCGCGCCCTCACACGCACGCTCCCCCTAAAGCGTTGCCGTACCCTCACCTGGACCCGAAACCGTCCCCGTCCCCTAACCCTAACCCTAGCCCGAACCCTAACCCTAACCCTTCCCCGAAGCCTGACCCTCACCCGTCCCCTAATCCTAACCCGTACGCTAACACTAACCCGCGCCCTCACACGCACGCTCCCCCTAAATCGTTGCCTTTCCCTCTCTGGACCCTAAACCTTCCCCATCCCCTAAACCTAACCCTAGCCGGAACCCTAACCCTAACCATTCCCCGAAGCCTGACCCTCACCCGTCCCCTAATCCTAACCCGTACGCTAACACTAACCCGCGCCCTCACACGCACGCTCCCCCTAAAGCGTTGCCGTACCCTCACCTGGACCCTAAACCGTCCCCGTCCCCTAACCCTGACCCTAGCCCGAACCGTAACCATAACCCTTCCCCGAAGCCTGACCCTCACCCGTCCCCTAATCCTAACCCGTACGCTAACACTAACACGCGCCCTCACACGCACGCTCCCCCTAAAGCGTTGCCGTACCCTCACCTGGACCCGAAACCGTCCCCGTCCCCTAACACTAACCCTAGCCACACCCTAACCCTAACCCTTCCCCGAAGCCTGACCCTCACCCGTCCCCTAATCCTAACCCGTACGCTAACACTAACCCGCGCCCTCACATGCACGCTCCCCCTAAAGCGTTGCCGTACCCTCACTTGGACCCTAAACCGTCCCCGTCCCCTAACCCTAACCCTAGCCCGAACCCTAACCCTAACCCTTCCCCGAAGCCTGACCCTCACCCGTCCCCTAATCCTAAGCCGTACGCTACCACTAACCCGCGCCCTCACACGCACGCTCCCCCTAAAGCGTTGCCGTACCCTCACCTGGACCCTAAACCGTCCCCGTCCCCTAACCCTAACCCTAGCCCGAACCCTAACCCTAACCCTTCCCCGAAGCCTGACCCTCAACCGTCCCCTAATCCTAACCCGTACGCTAACACTAACCCGCGCCCTCACACGCACGGTCCCCCTAAAGCGTTGCCGTACCCTCACCTGGACCCTAAACCGTCCCCGTCCCCTAACCCTAACCCTAGCCCGAACCCTAACCCTAACCCTTCCCCGAAGCCTGACCCTCACCCGTCCCCTAATCCTAACCCGTACGCTAACACTAACCCGCGCCCTCACACGCACGCTCCAGCTAAAGCGTTGCCGTACCCTCACCTGGACCCGAAACCGTCCCCGTCCCCTAACCCTAACCCTAGCCCGAACCCTAACCCTAACCCTTCCCCGAAGCCTGACCCTCACCCGTCCCCTAATCCTAACCCGTACGCTAACACTAACCCGCGCCCTCACACGCACGCTCCCCCTAAATCGTTGCCGTTCCCTCACCTGGACCCTAAACCTTCCCCATCCCCTAAACCTAACCCTAGCCGGAACCCTAACCCTAACCATTCCCCGAAGCCTGACCCTCAACCGTCCCCTAATCCTAACCCGTACGCTAACACTAACCCGCACCCTCACACGCACGCTCCCCCTAAAGCGTTGCCGTACCCTCACCTGGACCCTAAACCGTCCCCGTCCCCTAACCCTGACCCTAGCCCGAACCCTAACCGTAACCCTTCCCCGAAGCCTGACCCTCACCCGTCCCCTAATCCTAACCCGTACGCTAACACTAACACGCGCCCTCACACGCACGCTCCCCCTAAAGCGTTGCCGTACCATCACCTGGACCCGAAACCGTCCCCGTCCCCTAACCCTAACCCTAGCCCGAACCCTAACCCTAACCCATCCCCGAAGCCTGACCCTCACCCGTCCCCTAATCCTAACCCGTACGCTAACACTAACCCGCGCCCTCACACGCACGCTCCCCCTAAAGCGTTGCCGTACCCTCACCTGGACCCTAAACCGTCCCCGTCCCCTAACCCTAACCCTAGCCCGAACCCTAACCCTAACCCTTCCCCGAAGCCTGACCCTCACCCGTCCCCTAATCCTAACCCGTACGCTAACACTAACCCGCGCCCTCACACGCACGCTCCCCCTAAAGCGTTGCCGTACCCTCACCTGGACCCTAAACCGTCCCCGTCCCCTAACCCTAACCCTAGCCCGAACCCTAACCCTAACCCTTCCCCGAAGCCTGACCCTCACGCGTCCCCTAATCCTAACCCGTACGCTAACACTAACCCGCGCCCTCACACGCAAGCTCCCCCTAAAGCGTTGCCGTACCCTCACCTGGACCCTAATCCGTCCCCGTACCCTAACCCTAACCCTAGCCCGAACCCTAACCCTAACTCTTCCCCGAAGCCTGACCCTCACCCGTCCCCTAATCCTAACCCGTACGCTAACACTAACCCGCGCCCTCACACGCACGCTCCCCCTAAAGCGTTGCCGTACCCTCACCTGGACCCTAAACCGTCCCCGTCCCCTAACCCTGACCCTAGCCCGAACCCTAACCATAACCCTTCCCCGAAGCCTGACCCTCACCCGTCCCCTAATCCTAACCCGTACGCTAACACTAACACGCGCCCTCACACGCACGCTCCCCCTAAAGCGTTGCCGTACCCTCACCTGGACCCGAAACCGTCCCCGTCCCCTAACACTAACCCTAGCCACACCCTAACCCTAACCCTTCCCCGAAGCCTGACCCTCACCCGTCCCCTAATCCTAACCCGTACGCTAACACTAACCCGCGCCCTCACATGCACGCTCCCCCTAAAGCGTTGCCGTACCCTCACTTGGACCCTAAACCGTCCCCGTCCCCTAACCCTAACCCTAGCCCGAACCCTAACCCTAACCCTTCCCCGAAGCCTGACCCTCACCCGTCCCCTAATCCTAAGCCGTACGCTACCACTAACCAGCGCCCTCACACGCACGCTCCCCCTAAAGCGTTGCCGTACCCTCACCTGGACCCTAAACCGTCCCCATCCCCTAACCCTAACCCTAGCCCGAACCCTAACCCTAACCCTTCCCCGAAGCCTGACCCTCACCCGTCCCCTAATCCTAACCCGTACGCTAACACTAACCCGCGCCCTCACACGCACGGTCCCCCTATAGCGTTGCCGTACCCTCACCTGGACCCTAAACCGTCCCCGTCCCCTAACCCTAACCCTAGCCCGAACCCTAACCCTAACCCTTCCCCGAAGCCTGACCCTCACCCGTCCCCTAATCCTAACCCGTACGCTAACACTAACCCGCGCCCTCACACGCACGCTCCCCCTAAAGCGTTGCCGTACCCTCACCTGGACCCGAAACCGTCCCCGTCCCCTAACCCTAACCCTAGCCCGAACCCTAACCCTAACCCTTCCCCGAAGCCTGACCCTCACCCGTCCCCTAATCCTAACCCGTACGCTAACACTAACCCGCGCCCTCACACGCACGCTCCCCCTAAATCGTTGCCGTTCCCTCACCTGGACCCTAAACCTTCCCCATCCCCTAAACCTAACCCTAGCCGGAACCCTAACCCTAACCATTCCCCGAAGCCTGACCCTCACCCGTCCCCTAATCCTAACCCGTACGCTAACACTAACCCGCACCCTCACACGCACGCTCCCCCTAAAGCGTTGCCGTACCCTCACCTGGACCCTAAACCGTCCCCGTCCCCTAACCCTGACCCTAGACCGAACCCTAACCGTAACCCTTCCCCGAAGCCTGACCCTCACCCGTCCCCTAATCCTAACCCGTACGCTAACACTAACACGCGCCCTCACACGCACGCTCCCCCTAAAGCGTTGCCGTACCCTCACCTGGCCCCGAAACCGTCCCCGTCCCCTAACACTAACCCTAGCCCGAACCCTAACCCTAACCCTTCCCCGAAGCCTGAACCTCACCCGTCCCCTAATCCTAACCCGTACGCTAACACTAACCCGCACCCTCACATGCACGCTCCCCCTAAAGCGTTGCCGTACCCTCACCTGGACCCTAAACCGTCCCTGTCCCCTAACCCTAACCCTAGCCCGAACCCTAACCCTAACCCTTTCCCGAAGCCTGACCCTCACCCGTCCCCTAATCCTAAGCCGTACGCTAACACTAACCCGCGCCCTCACACGCACGCTCCCCCTAAAGCGTTGCCGTACCCTCACCTGGACCCTAAACCGTCCCCGTCCCCTAACCCTAACCCTAGCCCGAACCCTAACCCTAACCCTTCCCCGAAGCCTGACCCTCACCCGTCCCCTAATCCTAACCCGTACGCTAACACTAACCCGCGCCCTCACACGCACGCTCCCCCTAAAGCGTTGCCGTACCCTCACCTGGACCCTAAACCGTCCCCGTCCCCTAACCCTAACCCTAGCCCGAACCCTAACCCTAACCCTTCCCCGAAGCCTGACCCTCACCCGTCCCCTAATCCTAACCCGTACGCTAACACTAACCCGTGCCCTCACACGCACGCTCCCCCTAAAACGTTGCCGTACCCTCACCTGGACCCGAAACCGTCCCCGTCCCCTAACCCTAACCCTAGCCCGAACCCTAACCCTAACCCTTCCCCGAAGCCTGACCCTCACCCGTCCCCTAATCTTAACCCGTACGCTAACACTAACCCGCGCCCTCACACGCACTCTCCCCCTAAAGCGTTGCCGTACCCTCACCTGGACCCTAAACCGTCCCCGTCCCCTAACCCTAACCCTAGCCCGAACCCTAACCCTAACCCATCCCCGAAGCCTGACCCTCACCCGTCCCCTAATCCTAACCCGTACGCTAACACTAACCCGCGCCCTAACACGCACGCTCCACCTAAAGCGTTGCCGTACCCTCACCTGGACCCGAAACCGTCCCCGTCCCCTAAACCTAACCCTAGCCCGAACCCTAACCCTAACCCTTCCCCGAAGCCGGACCCTCACCCGTCCCCTCATCCTAACCCGTACGCTAACACTAACCCGCGCCCTCACACGCACGCTCCCCCTAAAGCGTTGCCGTACCCTCACCTGGACCCTAAACCGTCCCCGTCCCCTAACCCTAACCCTAGCCCGAACCCTAACCCTAACCCTTCCCCGAAGCCTGACCCTCACCCGTCCCCTAATCCTAACCCGTACGCTAACACTAACCCGCGCCCTCACACGCACGCTCCCCCTAAAGCGTTGCCGTACCCTCACCTGGACCCTAAACCGTCCCCGTACCCTAACCCTAACCCTAGCCCGAACCCTAACCCTAACCCTTCCCCGAAGCCTGACCCTCACCCGTCACCTAATCCTAACCCGTACGCTAACACTAACCCGCGCCCTCACACGCACGCTCCCCCTAAAGCGTTGCCGTACCCTCACCTGGACCCTAAACCGTCCCCGTCCCCTAACCCTAACCCTAGCCCGAACCCTAACCCTAACCCTTCCCCGAAGCCTGACCCTCACCCGTCCCCTAATCCTAACCCGTACGCTAACACTAACCCACGCCCTCACACGCACGCTCCCCCTAAAGCGTTGCCGTACCCTCACCTGGACCCTAAACCGTCCCCGTCCCCTAACCCTAACCCTAACCCTTCCCCGAAGCCTGACCCTCACCCGTCCCCTAATCCTAAGCCGTACGCTAACACTAACCCGCGCCCTCACACGCACGCTCCCCCTAAAGCGTTGCCGTACCCTCACCTGGACCCGAAACCGTCCCCGTCCCCTAACCCTAACCCTAGCCCGAACCCTAACCCTAACCCTTCCCCGAAGCCTGACCCTCACCCGTCCCCTAATCCTAACCCGTACGCTAACACTAACCCGCGCCCTCACACGCACGCTCCCCCTAAAGTGTTGCCGTACCCTCACCTGGACCCGAAACCGTCCCCGTCCCCTAACCCTAACCCTAGCCCGAACCCTAACCCTAACCCTTCCCCGAAGCCTGACCCTCACCCGTCCCCTAATCCTAACCCGTACGCTAACACTAACCCGCGCCCTCACACGCACGCTCCCCCTAAATCGTTGCCGTTCCCTCACCTGGACCCTAAACCTTCCCCATCCCCTAAACCTAACCCTAGCCGGAACCCTAACCCTAACCATTCCCCGAAGCCTGACCCTCACCCGTCCCCTAATCCTAACCCGTACGCTAACACTAACCCGCACCCTCACACGCACGCTCCCCCTAAAGCGTTGCCGTACCCTCACCTGGACCCTAAACCGTCCCCGTCCCCTAACCCTGACCCTAGACCGAACCCTAACCGTAACCCTTCCCCGAAGCCTGACCCTCACCCGTCCCCTAATCCTAACCCGTACGCTAACACTAACACGCGCCCTCACACGCACGCTCCCCCTAAAGCGTTGCCGTACCCTCACCTGGACCCTAAACCGTCCCCGTCCCCTAACACTAACCCTAGCCCGAACCCTAACCCTAACCCTTCCCCGAAGCCTGAACCTCACCCGTCCCCTAATCCTAACCCGTACGCTAACACTAACCCGCACCCTCACATGCACGCTCCCCCTAAAGCGTTGCCGTACCCTCACCTGGACCCTAAACCGTCCCTGTCCCCTAACCCTAACCCTAGCCCGAACCCTAACCCTAACCCTTTCCCGAAGCCTGACCCTCACCCGTCCCCTAATCCTAAGCCGTACGCTAACACTAACCCGCGCCCTCACACGCACGCTCCCCCTAAAGCGTTGCCGTACCCTCACCTGGACCCTAAACCGTCCCCGTCCCCTAACCCTAACCCTAGCCCGAACCCTAACCCTAACCCTTCCCCGAAGCCTGACCCTCACCCGTCCCCTAATCCTAACCCGTACGCTAACACTAACCCGCGCCCTCACACGCACGCTCCCCCTAAAGCGTTGCCGTACCCTCACCTGGACCCTAAACCGTCCCCGTCCCCTAACCCTAACCCTAGCCCGAACCCTAACCCTAACCCTTCCCCGAAGCCTGACCCTCACCCGTCCCCTAATCCTAACCCGTACGCTAACACTAACCCGTGCCCTCACACGCACGCTCCCCCTAAAACGTTGCCGTACCCTCACCTGGACCCGAAACCGTCCCCGTCCCCTAACCCTAACCCTAGCCCGAACCCTAACCCTAACCCTTCCCCGAAGCCTGACCCTCACCCGTCCCCTAATCTTAACCCGTACGCTAACACTAACCCGCGCCCTCACACGCACTCTCCCCCTAAAGCGTTGCCGTACCCTCACCTGGACCCTAAACCGTCCCCGTCCCCTAACCCTAACCCTAGCCCGAACCCTAACCCTAACCCATCCCCGAAGCCTGACCCTCACCCGTCCCCTAATCCTAACCCGTACGCTAACACTAACCCGCGCCCTAACACGCACGCTCCACCTAAAGCGTTGCCGTACCCTCACCTGGACCCGAAACCGTCCCCGTCCCCTAACCCTAACCCTAGCCCGAACCCTAACCCTAACCCTTCCCCGAAGCCTGACCCTCACCCGTCCCCTAATCCTAACCCGTACGCTAACACTAACCCGCGCCCTCACACGCACGCTCCCCCTAAAGCGTTGCCGTACCCTCACCTGGACCCTAAACCGTCCCCGTACCCTAACCCTAACCCTAGCCCGAACCCTAACCCTAACCCTTCCCCGAAGCCTGACCCTCACCCGTCACCTAATCCTAACCCGTACGCTAACACTAACCCGCGCCCTCACACGCACGCTCCCCCTAAAGCGTTGCCGTACCCTCACCTGGACCCTAAACCGTCCCCGTCCCCTAACCCTAACCCTAGCCCGAACCCTAACCCTAACCCTTCCCCGAAGCCTGACCCTCACCCGTCCCCTAATCCTAACCCGTACGCTAACACTAACCCACGCCCTCACACGCACGCTCCCCCTAAAGCGTTGCCGTACCCTCACCTGGACCCTAAACCGTCCCCGTCCCCTAACCCTAACCCTAACCCTTCCCCGAAGCCTGACCCTCACCCGTCCCCTAATCCTAAGCCGTACGCTAACACTAACCCGCGCCCTCACACGCACGCTCCCCCTAAAGCGTTGCCGTACCCTCACCTGGACCCGAAACCGTCCCCGTCCCCTAACCCTAACCCTAGCCCGAACCCTAACCCTAACCCTTCCCCGAAGCCTGACCCTCACCCGTCCCCTAATCCTAACCCGTACGCTAACACTAACCCGCGCCCTCACACGCACGCTCCCCCTAAATCGTTGCCTTTCCCTCTCTGGACCCTAAACCTTCCCCATCCCCTAAACCTAACCCTAGCCGGAACCCTAACCCTAACCATTCCCCGAAGCCTGACCCTCACCCGTCCCCTAATCCTAACCCGTACGCTAACACTAACCCGCGCCCTCACACGCACGCTCCCCCTAAAGCGTTGCCGTACCCTCACCTGGACCCTAAACCGTCCCCGTCCCCTAACCCTGACCCTAGCCCGAACCGTAACCATAACCCTTCCCCGAAGCCTGACCCTCACCCGTCCCCTAATCCTAACCCGTACGCTAACACTAACACGCGCCCTCACACGCACGCTCCCCCTAAAGCGTTGCCGTACCCTCACCTGGACCCGAAACCGTCCCCGTCCCCTAACACTAACCCTAGCCACACCCTAACCCTAACCCTTCCCCGAAGCCTGACCCTCACCCGTCCCCTAATCCTAACCCGTACGCTAACACTAACCCGCGCCCTCACATGCACGCTCCCCCTAAAGCGTTGCCGTACCCTCACTTGGACCCTAAACCGTCCCCGTCCCCTAACCCTAACCCTAGCCCGAACCCTAACCCTAACCCTTCCCCGAAGCCTGACCCTCACCCGTCCCCTAATCCTAAGCCGTACGCTACCACTAACCCGCGCCCTCACACGCACGCTCCCCCTAAAGCGTTGCCGTACCCTCACCTGGACCCTAAACCGTCCCCGTCCCCTAACCCTAACCCTAGCCCGAACCCTAACCCTAACCCTTCCCCGAAGCCTGACCCTCACCCGTCCCCTAATCCTAACCCGTACGCTAACACTAACCCGCGCCCTCACACGCACGGTCCCCTTAAAGCGTTGCCGTACCCTCACCTGGACCCTAAACCGTCCCCGTCCCCTAACCCTAACCCTAGCCCGAACCCTAACCCTAACCCTTCCCCGAAGCCTGACCCTCACCCGTCCCCTAATCCTAACCCGTACGCTAACACTAACCCGCGCCCTCACACGCACGCTCCAGCTAAAGCGTTGCCGTACCCTCACCTGGACCCGAAACCGTCCCCGTCCCCTAACCCTAACCCTAGCCCGAACCCTAACCCTAACCCTTCCCCGAAGCCTGACCCTCACCCGTCCCCTAATCCTAACCCGTACGCTAACACTAACCCGCGCCCTCACACGCACGCTCCCCCTAAATCGTTGCCGTTCCCTCACCTGGACCCTAAACCTTCCCCATCCCCTAAACCTAACCCTAGCCGGAACCCTAACCCTAACCATTCCCCGAAGCCTGACCCTCACCCGTCCCCTAATCCTAACCCGTACGCTAACACTAACCCGCACCCTCACACGCACGCTCCCCCTAAAGCGTTGCCGTACCCTCACCTGGACCCTAAACCGTCCCCGTCCCCTAACCCTGACCCTAGCCCGAACCCTAACCGTAACCCTTCCCCGAAGCCTGACCCTCACCCGTCCCCTAATCCTAACCCGTACGCTAACACTAACACGCGCCCTCACACGCACGCTCCCCCTAAAGCGTTGCCGTACCATCACCTGGACCCGAAACCGTCCCCGTCCCCTAACACTAACCCTAGCCCGAACCCTAACCCTAATCCTTCCCCGAAGCCTGAACCTCACCCGTCCCCTAATCCTAACCCGTACGCTAACACTAACCCGTGCCCTCACACGCACGCTCCCCCTAAAGCGTTGCCGTACCCTCACTTGGACCCTAAACCGTCCCCGTCCCCTAACCCTAACCCTAGCCCGAACCCTAACCCTAACCCTTCCCCGAAGCCTGACCCTCACCCGTCCCCTAATCCTAAGCCGTACGCTACCACTAACCCGCGCCCTCACACGCACGCTCCCCCTAAAGCGTTGCCGTACCCTCACCTGGACCCTAAACCGTCCCCGTCCCCTAACCCTAACCCTAGCCCGAACCCTAACCCTAACCCTTCCCCGAAGCCTGACCCTCACCCGTCCCCTAATCCTAACCCGTACGCTAACACTAACCCGCGCCCTCACACGCATGGTCCCCCTAAAGCGTTGCCGTACCCTCACCTGGACCCTAAACCGTCCCCGTACCCTAACCCTAACCCTAGCCCGAACCCTAACCCTAACCCTTCCCCGAAGCCTGAACCTCACCCGTCCCCTAATCCTAACCCGTACGCTAACACTAACCCGCGCCCTCACACGCACGCTCCCCCTAAAGCGTTGCCGTACCCTCACCTGGACCCGAAACCGTCCCCGTCCCCTAACCCTAACCCTAGCCCGAACCCTAACCCTAACCCTTCCCCGAAGCCTGACCCTCACCCGTCCCCTAATCTTAACCCGTACGCTAACACTAACCCACGCCCTCACACGCACGCTCCCCCTAAAGCGTTGCCGTACCCTCACCTGGACCCTAAACCGTCCCCGTCCCCTAACCCTAACCCTAGCCCGAACCCTAACCCTAACCCATCCCCGAAGCCTGACCCTCACCCGTCCCCTAATCCTAACCCGTACGCTAACACTAACCCGCGCCCTCACACGCACGCTCCCCCTAAAGCGTTGCCGTACCCTCACCTGGACCCTAAACCGTCCCCGTCCCCTAACCCTAACCCTAGCCCGAACCCTAACCCTAACCCTTCCCCGAAGCCTGACCCTCACCCGTCCCCTAATCCTAACCCGTACGCTAACACTAACCCGCGCCCTCACACGCACGCTCCCCCTAAAGCGTTGCCGTACCCTCACCTGGACCCTAAACCGTCCCCGTCCCCTAACCCTAACCCTAGCCCGAACCCTAACCCTAACCCTTCCCCGAAGCCTGACCCTCACGCGTCCCCTAATCCTAACCCGTACGCTAACACTAACCCGCGCCCTCACACGCAAGCTCCCCCTAAAGCGTTGCCGTACCCTCACCTGGACCCTAATCCGTCCCCGTACCCTAACCCTAACCCTAGCCCGAACCCTAACCCTAACCCTTCCCCGAAGCCTGACCCTCACCCGTCCCCTAATCCTAACCCGTACGCTAACACTAACCCGCGCCCTCACACGCACGCTCCCCCTAAAGCGTTGCCGTACCCTCACCTGGACCCTAAACCGTCCCCGTCCCCTAACCCTGACCCTAGCCCGAACCCTAACCATAACCCTTCCCCGAAGCCTGACCCTCACCCGTCCCCTAATCCTAACCCGTACGCTAACACTAACACGCGCCCTCACACGCACGCTCCCCCTAAAGCGTTGCCGTACCCTCACCTGGACCCGAAACCGTCCCCGTCCCCTAACACTAACCCTAGCCACACCCTAACCCTAACCCTTCCCCGAAGCCTGACCCTCACCCGTCCCCTAATCCTAACCCGTACGCTAACACTAACCCGCGCCCTCACATGCACGCTCCCCCTAAAGCGTTGCCGTACCCTCACTTGGACCCTAAACCGTCCCCGTCCCCTAACCCTAACCCTAGCCCGAACCCTAACCCTAACCCTTCCCCGAAGCCTGACCCTCACCCGTCCCCTAATCCTAAGCCGTACGCTACCACTAACCAGCGCCCTCACACGCACGCTCCCCCTAAAGCGTTGCCGTACCCTCACCTGGACCCTAAACCGTCCCCATCCCCTAACCCTAACCCTAGCCCGAACCCTAACCCTAACCCTTCCCCGAAGCCTGACCCTCACCCGTCCCCTAATCCTAACCCGTACGCTAACACTAACCCGCGCCCTCACACGCACGGTCCCCCTATAGCGTTGCCGTACCCTCACCTGGACCCTAAACCGTCCCCGTCCCCTAACCCTAACCCTAGCCCGAACCCTAACCCTAACCCTTCCCCGAAGCCTGACCCTCACCCGTCCCCTAATCCTAACCCGTACGCTAACACTAACCCGCGCCCTCACACGCACGCTCCCCCTAAAGCATTGCCGTACCCTCACCTGGACCCGAAACCGTCCCCGTCCCCTAACCCTAACCCTAGCCCGAACCCTAACCCTAACCCTTCCCCGAAGCCTGACCCTCACCCGTCCCCTAATCCTAACCCGTACGCTAACACTAACCCGCGCCCTCACACGCACGCTCCCCCTAAATCGTTGCCGTTCCCTCACCTGGACCCTAAACCTTCCCCATCCCCTAAACCTAACCCTAGCCGGAACCCTAACCCTAACCATTCCCCGAAGCCTGACCCTCACCCGTCCCCTAATCCTAACCCGTACGCTAACACTAACCCGCACCCTCACACGCACGCTCCCCCTAAAGCGTTGCCGTACCCTCACCTGGACCCTAAACCGTCCCCGTCCCCTAACCCTGACCCTAGACCGAACCCTAACCGTAACCCTTCCCCGAAGCCTGACCCTCACCCGTCCCCTAATCCTAACCCGTACGCTAACACTAACACGCGCCCTCACACGCACGCTCCCCCTAAAGCGTTGCCGTACCCTCACCTGGACCCGAAACCGTCCCCGTCCCCTAACACTAACCCTAGCCACACCCTAACCCTAACCCTTCCCCGAAGCCTGACCCTCACCCGTCCCCTAATCCTAACCCGTACGCTAACACTAACCCGCGCCCTCACATGCACGCTCCCCCTAAAGCGTTGCCGTACCCTCACTTGGACCCTAAACCGTCCCCGTCCCCTAACCCTAACCCTAGCCCGAACCCTAACCCTAACCCTTCCCCGAAGCCTGACCCTCACCCGTCCCCTAATCCTAAGCCGTACGCTACCACTAACCAGCGCCCTCACACGCACGCTCCCCCTAAAGCGTTGCCGTACCCTCACCTGGACCCTAAACCGTCCCCATCCCCTAACCCTAACCCTAGCCCGAACCCTAACCCTAACCCTTCCCCGAAGCCTGACCCTCACCCGTCCCCTAATCCTAACCCGTACGCTAACACTAACCCGCGCCCTCACACGCACGGTCCCCCTATAGCGTTGCCGTACCCTCACCTGGACCCTAAACCGTCCCCGTCCCCTAACCCTAACCCTAGCCCGAACCCTAACCCTAACCCTTCCCCGAAGCCTGACCCTCACCCGTCCCCTAATCCTAACCCGTACGCTAACACTAACCCGCGCCCTCACACGCACGCTCCCCCTAAAGCGTTGCCGTACCCTCACCTGGACCCGAAACCGTCCCCGTCCCCTAACCCTAACCCTAGCCCGAACCCTAACCCTAACCCTTCCCCGAAGCCTGACCCTCACCCGTCCCCTAATCCTAACCCGTACGCTAACACTAACCCGCGCCCTCACACGCACGCTCCCCCTAAATCGTTGCCGTTCCCTCACCTGGACCCTAAACCTTCCCCATCCCCTAAACCTAACCCTAGCCGGAACCCTAACCCTAACCATTCCCCGAAGCCTGACCCTCACCCGTCCCCTAATCCTAACCCGTACGCTAACACTAACCCGCACCCTCACACGCACGCTCCCCCTAAAGCGTTGCCGTACCCTCACCTGGACCCTAAACCGTCCCCGTCCCCTAACCCTGACCCTAGACCGAACCCTAACCCTAACCCTTCCCCGAAGCCTGACCCTCACCCGTCCCCTAATCCTAACCCGTACGCTAACACTAACACGCGCCCTCACACGCACGCTCCCCCTAAAGCGTTGCCGTACCCTCACCTGGACCCGAAACCGTCCCCGTCCCCTAACCCTAACCCTAGCCCGAACCCTAACCCTAACCCTTCCCCGAAGCCTGACCCTCACCCGTCCCCTAATCTTAACCCGTACGCTAACACTAACCCGCGCCCTCACACGCACTCTCCCCCTAAAGCGTTGCCGTACCCTCACCTGGACCCTAAACCGTCCCCGTCCCCTAACCCTAACCCTAGCCCGAACCCTAACCCTAACCCATCCCCGAAGCCTGACCCTCACCCGTCCCCTAATCCTAACCCGTACGCTAACACTAACCCGCGCCCTAACACGCACGCTCCACCTAAAGCGTTGCCGTACCCTCACCTGGACCCGAAACCGTCCCCGTCCCCTAAACCTAACCCTAGCCCGAACCCTAACCCTAACCCTTCCCCGAAGCCGGACCCTCACCCGTCCCCTCATCCTAACCCGTACGCTAACACTAACCCGCGCCCTCACACGCACGCTCCCCCTAAAGCGTTGCCGTACCCTCACCTGGACCCTAAACCGTCCCCGTCCCCTAACCCTAACCCTAGCCCGAACCCTAACCCTAACCCTTCCCCGAAGCCTGACCCTCACCCGTCCCCTAATCCTAACCCGTACGCTAACACTAACCCGCGCCCTCACACGCACGCTCCCCCTAAAGCGTTGCCGTACCCTCACCTGGACCCTAAACCGTCCCCGTACCCTAACCCTTACCCTAGCCCGAACCCTAACCCTAACCCTTCCCCGAAGCCTGACCCTCACCCGTCACCTAATCCTAACCCGTACGCTAACACTAACCCGCGCCCTCACACGCACGATCCCCCTAAAGCGTTGCCGTACCCTCACCTGGACCCTAAACCGTCCCCGTCCCCTAACCCTAACCCTAGCCCGAACCCTAACCCTAACCCTTCCCCGAAGCCTGACCCTCACCCGTCCCCTAATCCTAACCCGTACGCTAACACTAACCCACGCCCTCACACGCACGCTCCCCCTAAAGCGTTGCCGTACCCTCACCTGGACCCTAAACCGTCCCCGTCCCCTAACCCTAACCCTAACCCTTCCCCGAAGCCTGACCCTCACCCGTCCCCTAATCCTAAGCCGTACGCTAACACTAACCCGCGCCCTCACACGCACGCTCCCCCTAAAGCGTTGCCGTACCCTCACCTGGACCCGAAACCGTCCCCGTCCCCTAACCCTAACCCTAGCCCGAACCCTAACCCTAAACCTTCCCCGAAGCCTGACCCTCACCCGTCCCCTAATCCTAACCCGTACGCTAACACTAACCCGCGCCCTCACACGCACGCTCCCCCTAAATCGTTGCCTTTCCCTCTCTGGACCCTAAACCTTCCCCATCCCCTAAACCTAACCCTAGCCGGAACCCTAACCCTAACCATTCCCCGAAGCCTGACCCTCACCCGTCCCCTAATCCTAACCCGTACGCTAACACTAACCCGCGCCCTCACACGCACGCTCCCCCTAAAGCGTTGCCGTACCCTCACCTGGACCCTAAACCGTCCCCGTCCCCTAACCCTGACCCTAGCCCGAACCGTAACCATAACCCTTCCCCGAAGCCTGACCCTCACCCGTCCCCTAATCCTAACCCGTACGCTAACACTAACACGCGCCCTCACACGCACGCTCCCCCTAAAGCGTTGCCGTACCCTCACCTGGACCCGAAACCGTCCCCGTCCCCTAACACTAACCCTAGCCACACCCTAACCCTAACCCTTCCCCGAAGCCTGACCCTCACCCGTCCCCTAATCCTAACCCGTACGCTAACACTAACCCGCGCCCTCACATGCACGCTCCCCCTAAAGCGTTGCCGTACCCTCACTTGGACCCTAAACCGTCCCCGTCCCCTAACCCTAACCCTAGCCCGAACCCTAACCCTAACCCTTCCCCGAAGCCTGACCCTCACCCGTCCCCTAATCCTAAGCCGTACGCTACCACTAACCCGCGCCCTCACACGCACGCTCCCCCTAAAGCGTTGCCGTACCCTCACCTGGACCCTAAACCGTCCCCGTCCCCTAACCCTAACCCTAGCCCGAACCCTAACCCTAACCCTTCCCCGAAGCCTGACCCTCACCCGTCCCCTAATCCTAACCCGTACGCTAACACTAACCCGCGCCCTCACACGCACGGTCCCCCTAAAGCGTTGCCGTACCCTCACCTGGACCCTAAACCGTCCCCGTCCCCTAACCCTAACCCTAGCCCGAACCCTAACCCTAACCCTTCCCCGAAGCCTGACCCTCACCCGTCCCCTAATCCTAACCCGTACGCTAACACTAACCCGCGCCCTCACACGCACGCTCCAGCTAAAGCGTTGCCGTACCCTCACCTGGACCCGAAACCGTCCCCGTCCCCTAACCCTAACCCTAGCCCGAACCCTAACCCTAACCCTTCCCCGAAGCCTGACCCTCACCCGTCCCCTAATCCTAACCCGTACGCTAACACTAACCCGCGCCCTCACACGCACGCTCCCCCTAAATCGTTGCCGTTCCCTCACCTGGACCCTAAACCTTCCCCATCCCCTAAACCTAACCCTAGCCGGAACCCTAACCCTAACCATTCCCCGAAGCCTGACCCTCACCCGTCCCCTAATCCTAACCCGTACGCTAACACTAACCCGCACCCTCACACGCACGCTCCCCCTAAAGCGTTGCCGTACCCTCACCTGGACCCTAAACCGTCCCCGTCCCCTAACCCTGACCCTAGCCCGAACCCTAACCGTAACCCTTCCCCGAAGCCTGACCCTCACCCGTCCCCTAATCCTAACCCGTACGCTAACACTAACACGCGCCCTCACACGCACGCTCCCCCTAAAGCGTTGCCGTACCATCACCTGGACCCGAAACCGTCCCCGTCCCCTAACACTAACCCTAGCCCGAACCCTAACCCTAATCCTTCCCCGAAGCCTGAACCTCACCCGTCCCCTAATCCTAACCCGTACGCTAACACTAACCCGTGCCCTCACACGCACGCTCCCCCTAAAGCGTTGCCGTACCCTCACTTGGACCCTAAACCGTCCCCGTCCCCTAACCCTAACCCTAGCCCGAACCCTAACCCTAACCCTTCCCCGAAGCCTGACCCTCACCCGTCCCCTAATCCTAAGCCGTACGCTACCACTAACCCGCGCCCTCACACGCACGCTCCCCCTGAAGCGTTGCCGTACCCTCACCTGGACCCTAAACCGTCCCCGTCCCCTAACCCTAACCCTAGCCCGAACCCTAACCCTAACCCTTCCCCGAAGCCTGACCCTCACCCGTCCCCTAATCCTAACCCGTACGCTAACACTAACCCGCGCCCTCACACGCATGGTCCCCCTAAAGCGTTGCCGTACCCTCACCTGGACCCTAAACCGTCCCCGTACCCTAACCCTAACCCTAGCCCGAACCCTAACCCTAACCCTTCCCCGAAGCCTGAACCTCACCCGTCCCCTAATCCTAACCCGTACGCTAACACTAACCCGCGCCCTCACACGCACGCTCCCCCTAAAGCGTTGCCGTACCCTCACCTGGACCCGAAACCGTCCCCGTCCCCTAACCCTAACCCTAGCCCGAACCCTAACCCTAACCCTTCCCCGAAGCCTGACCCTCACCCGTCCCCTAATCTTAACCCGTACGCTAACACTAACCCACGCCCTCACACGCACGCTCCCCCTAAAGCGTTGCCGTACCCTCACCTGGACCCTAAACCGTCCCCGTCCCCTAACCCTAACCCTAGCCCGAACCCTAACCCTAACCCATCCCCGAAGCCTGACCCTCACCCGTCCCCTAATCCTAACCCGTACGCTAACACTAACCCGCGCCCTCACACGCACGCTCCCCCTAAAGCGTTGCCGTACCCTCACCTGGACCCTAAACCGTCCCCGTCCCCTAACCCTAACCCTAGCCCGAACCCTAACCCTAACCCTTCCCCGAAGCCTGACCCTCACCCGTCCCCTAATCCTAACCCGTACGCTAACACTAACCCGCGCCCTCACACGCACGCTCCCCCTAAAGCGTTGCCGTACCCTCACCTGGACCCTAAACCGTCCCCGTCCCCTAACCCTAACCCTAGCCCGAACCCTAACCCTAACCCTTCCCCGAAGCCTGACCCTCACGCGTCCCCTAATCCTAACCCGTACGCTAACACTAACCCGCGCCCTCACACGCAAGCTCCCCCTAAAGCGTTGCCGTACCCTCACCTGGACCCTAATCCGTCCCCGTACCCTAACCCTAACCCTAGCCCGAACCCTAACCCTAACCCTTCCCCGAAGCCTGACCCTCACCCGTCCCCTAATCCTAACCCGTACGCTAACACTAACCCGCGCCCTCACACGCACGCTCCCCCTAAAGCGTTGCCGTACCCTCACCTGGACCCTAAACCGTCCCCGTCCCCTAACCCTGACCCTAGCCCGAACCCTAACCATAACCCTTCCCCGAAGCCTGACCCTCACCCGTCCCCTAATCCTAACCCGTACGCTAACACTAACACGCGCCCTCACACGCACGCTCCCCCTAAAGCGTTGCCGTACCCTCACCTGGACCCGAAACCGTCCCCGTCCCCTAACACTAACCCTAGCCACACCCTAACCCTAACCCTTCCCCGAAGCCTGACCCTCACCCGTCCCCTAATCCTAACCCGTACGCTAACACTAACCCGCGCCCTCACATGCACGCTCCCCCTAAAGCGTTGCCGTACCCTCACTTGGACCCTAAACCGTCCCCGTCCCCTAACCCTAACCCTAGCCCGAACCCTAACCCTAACCCTTCCCCGAAGCCTGACCCTCACCCGTCCCCTAATCCTAAGCCGTACGCTACCACTAACCAGCGCCCTCACACGCACGCTCCCCCTAAAGCGTTGCCGTACCCTCACCTGGACCCTAAACCGTCCCCATCCCCTAACCCTAACCCTAGCTCGAACCCTAACCCTAACCCTTCCCCGAAGCCTGACCCTCACCCGTCCCCTAATCCTAACCCGTACGCTAACACTAACCCGCGCCCTCACACGCACGGTCCCCCTATAGCGTTGCCGTACCCTCACCTGGACCCTAAACCGTCCCCGTCCCCTAACCCTAACCCTAGCCCGAACCCTAACCCTAACCCTTCCCCGAAGCCTGACCCTCACCCGTCCCCTAATCCTAACCCGTACGCTAACACTAACCCGCGCCCTCACACGCACGCTC
This sequence comes from Stenella coeruleoalba, assembly GCF_951394435.1. Classification (NCBI taxonomy): domain Eukaryota; kingdom Metazoa; phylum Chordata; class Mammalia; order Artiodactyla; family Delphinidae; genus Stenella; species Stenella coeruleoalba. The sequence continues at coordinate 457,445 of NW_027646194.1, forward strand.
CCCCTAAAGCGTTGCCGTACCCTCACCTGGACCCGAAACCGTCCCCGTCCCCTAACCCTAACCCTAGCCCGAACCCTAACCCTAACCCTTCCCCGAAGCCTGACCCTCACCCGTCCCCTAATCCTAACCCGTACGCTAACACTAACCCGCGCCCTCACACGCACGCTCCCCCTAAATCGTTGCCGTTCCCTCACCTGGACCCTAAACCTTCCCCATCCCCTAAACCTAACCCTAGCCGGAACCCTAACCCTAACCATTCCCCGAAGCCTGACCCTCACCCGTCCCCTAATCCTAACCCGTACGCTAACACTAACCCGCACCCTCACACGCACGCTCCCCCTAAAGCGTTGCCGTACCCTCACCTGGACCCTAAACCGTCCCCGTCCCCTAACCCTGACCCTAGACCGAACCCTAACCGTAACCCTTCCCCGAAGCCTGACCCTCACCCGTCCCCTAATCCTAACCCGTACGCTAACACTAACACGCGCCCTCACACGCACGCTCCCCCTAAAGCGTTGCCGTACCCTCACCTGGACCCGAAACCGTCCCCGTCCCCTAACACTAACCCTAGCCCGAACCCTAACCCTAACCCTTCCCCGAAGCCTGAACCTCACCCGTCCCCTAATCCTAACCCGTACGCTAACACTAACCCGTGCCCTCACACGCACGCTCCCCGTAAAGCGTTGCCGTACCCTCACTTGGACCCTAAACCGTCCCCGTCCCCTAACCCTAACCCTAGCCCGAACCCTAACCCTAACCCTTCCCCGAAGCCTGACCCTCACCCGTCCCCTAATCCTAAGCCGTACGCTACCACTAACCCGCGCCCTCACACGCACGCTCCCCCTAAAGCGTTGCCGTACCCTCACCTGGACCCTAAACCGTCCCCGTCCCCTAACCCTAACCCTAGCCCGAACCCTAACCCTAACCCTTCCCCGAAGCCTGACCCTCACCCGTCCCCTAATCCTAACCCGTACGCTAACACTAACCCGCGCCCTCACACGCACGGTCCCCCTAAAGCGTTGCCGTACCCTCACCTGGACCCTAAACCGTCCCCGTACCCTAACCCTAACCCTAGCCCGAACCCTAACCCTAACCCTTCCCCGAAGCCTGAACCTCACCCGTCCCCTAATCCTAACCCGTACGCTAACACTAACCCGCGCCCTCAAACGCACGCTCCACCTAAAGCGTTGCCGTACCCTCACCTGGACCCGAAACCGTCCCCGTCCCCTAACCCTAACCCTAGCCCGAACCCTAACCCTAACCCTTCCCCGAAGCCTGACCCTCACCCGTCCCCTAATCTTAACCCGTACGCTAACACTAACCCACGCCCTCACACGCACGCTCCCCCTATGGCGTTGCCGTACCCTCACCTGGACCCTAAACCGTCCCCGTCCCCTAACCCTAACCCTAGCCCGAACCCTAACCCTAACCCATCCCCGAAGCCTGACCCTCACCCGTCCCCTAATCCTAACCCGTACGCTAACACTAACCCGCGCCCTCACACGCACGCTCCCCCTAAAGCGTTGCCGTACCCTCACCTGGACCCTAAACCGTCCCCGTCCCCTAACCCTAACCCTAGCCCGAACCCTAACCCTAACCCTTCCCCGAAGCCTGACCCTCACCCGTCCCCTAATCCTAACCCGTACGCTAACACTAACCCGCGCCCTCACACGCACGCTCCCCCTAAAGCGTTGCCGTACCCTCACCTGGACCCTAAACCGTCCCCGTCCCCTAACCCTAACCCTAGCCCGAACCCTAACCCTAACCCTTCCCCGAAGCCTGACCCTCACGCGTCCCCTAATCCTAACCCGTACGCTAACACTAACCCGCGCCCTCACACGCAAGCTCCCCCTAAAGCGTTGCCGTACCCTCACCTGGACCCTAATCCGTCCCCGTACCCTAACCCTAACCCTAGCCCGAACCCTAACCCTAACCCTTCCCCGAAGCCTGACCCTCACCCGTCCCCTAATCCTAACCCGTACGGTAACACTAACCCGCGCCCTCACACGCACGCTCCCCCTAAAGCGTTGCCGTACCCTCACCTGGACCCTAAACCTTCCCCGTCCCCTAACCCTAACCGTAGCCCGAACCCTAACCCTAACCCTTCCCCGAAGCCTGACCCTCACCCGTCCCCTAATCCTAAGCCGTACGCTAACACTAACCCATGCCCTCACAGGCACGCTCCCCCTAAAGCGTTGCCGTACCCTCACCTGAACCCTAAACCGTCCCCGTCCCCTAACCCTAACCCTAGCCCGAACCCTAACCCTAACCCTTCCCCGAAGCCTGACCCTCACCCGTCCCCTAATCCTAACCCGTACGCTAACACTAACCCGCGCCCTCACACGCACGCTCCCCCTAAAGCGTTGCCGTACCCTCACCTGGACCCTAAACCGTCCCCGTCCCCTAACCCTAACCCTAGCCCGAACCCTAACCCTAACCCTTCCCCGAAGCCTGACCCTCACCCGTCCCCTAATCCTAACCCGTACGCTAACACTAACCCGCGCCCTCACATGCACGCTCCCCCTAAAGCGTTGCCGTACCCTCACCTGGACCCTAAACCGTCCCCGTCCCCTAACCCTAACCCTAGCCCGAACCCTAACCCTAACCCTTCCCAGAAGCCTGACCCTCACCCGTCCCCTAATCCTAACCCGTACGCTAACACTAACCCGCGCCCTCACACGCACGCTCCCCGTATAGCGTTGCTGTACCCTCACCTGGACCCTAAACCGTCCCCGTCCCCTAACCCTAACCCTAGCCCGAACCCTAACCCTAACCCTTCCCCGAAGCCTGACCCTCACCCGTCCCCTAATCCTAACCCGTACGCTAACACTAACCCGCGCCCTCACACGCACGCTCCCCCTAAAGCGTTGCCGTACCCTCACCTGGACCCTAAACCGTCCCCGTCCCCTAACCCTAACCCTAGCCCGAACCCTAACCCTAACCCTTCCCCGAAGCCTGACCCTCACCCGTCCCCTAATCCTAAGCCGTACGCTAACACTAACCCGTGCCCTCACACGCACGCTCCCCCTAAAGCGTTGCCGTACCCTCACCTGGACCCTAAACCGTCCCCGTCCCCTAACCCTAACCCTAGCCCGAACCCTAACCCTAACCCTTCCCCGAAGCCTGACCCTCACCCGTCCCCTAATCCTAAGCCGTACGCTAACACTAACGCGCGCCCTCACACGTACGCTCCCCCTAAAGCGTTGCCGTACCCTCACCTGCACCCTAAACCGTCCCGGTCCCCTAACCCTAACCTAGCCCGAACCCTAACCCTAACCCTTCCCCGAAGCCTGACCCTCACCCGTCCCCTAATCCTAAGCCGAACGCTAACACTAACCCGCGCCCTCACACGCACGCTCCCCCTAAAGCGTTGCCGTACCCTCACCTGGACCCTAAACCGTCCCCATCCCCTAACCCTAACCCTAGCCCGAACCCTAACCCTAACCCTTCCCCGAAGCCTGACCCTCACCCGTCCCCTAATCCTAACCCGTACGCTAACACTAACCCGCGCCCTCACACGCACGCTCCCCCTAAAGCGTTGCCGTACCCTCACCTGGACCCTAAACCGTCCCCGTCCCCTAACCCTAACCCTAGCCCGAACCCTAACCCTAACCCTTCCCAGAAGCCTGACCCTCACCCGTCCCCTAATCCTAACCCGTACGCTAACACTAACCCACGCCCTCACATGCTCGCTACCCCTAAAGCGTTGCCGTACCCTCACCTGGACCCTAAACCGTCCCTGTCCCAAAACCCTAACCCTAGCACGAACCCTAACCCTAACCCTTTCCCGAAGCCTGACCCTCACCCGTCCCCTAATCCTAAGCCGTACGCTAACACTAACCCGCGCCCTCACACGCACGCTCCCCCTAAAGCGTTGCCGTACCCTCACCTGGACCCTAAACCGTCCCCGTCCCCTAACCCTAACCCTAGCCCGAACCCTAACCCTAACCCTTCCCCGAAGCCTGACCCTCACCCGTCCCCTAATCCTAACCCGTACGCTAACACTAACCCGCGCCCTCACACGCACGCTCCCCCTAAAGCGTTGCCGTACCCTCACCTGGACCCTAAACCATCCCCGTCCCCTAACCCTAACCCTAGCCCGAACCCTAACCCTAACCCTTCCCCGAAGCCTGACCCTCACCCGTCCCCTAATCCTAACCCGTACGCTAACACTAACCCGCGCCCTCACACGCACGCTCCCCCTAAAGCGTTGCCGTACCCTCACCTGGACCCTAAACCGTCCCCGTCCCCTAACCCTAAACCTAGCCCGAACCCTAACCCTAACCCTTCCCCGAAACCTGACCCTCACCCGTCCCCTAATCCTAACCCGTACGCTAACACTAACCCGCGCCCTCACATGCACGCTCCCCCTAAAGCGTTGCCGTACCCTCACCTGGACCCTAAACCATCCCCGTCCCCTAACCCTAACCCTAGCCCGAACCCTAACCCTAACCCTTCCCCGAAGCCTGACCCTCACCCGTCCCCTAATCCTAACCCGTACGCTAACACTAACCCGCGCCCTCACACGCACGCTCCCCCTAAAGCGTTGCCGTACCCTCACCTGGACCCTAAACCATCCCCGTCCCCTAACCCTAACCCTAGCCCGAACCCTAACCCTAACCCTTCCCCGAAGCCTGACCCTCACCCGTCCCCTAATCCTAACCCGAACGCTAACACTAACCCGCGCCCTCACACGCACGCTCCCCCTAAAGCGTTGCCGTACCCTCACCTGGACCCGAAACCGTCCCCGTCCCCTAACCCTAACCCTAGCCCGAACCCTAACCCTAACCCTTCCCCGAAGCCTGACCCTCACCCGTCCCCTAATCCTAAGCCGTACGCTAACACTAACCCGCACCCTCACACGCACGCTCCCCCTAAAGCGTTGCCGTACCCTCACCTGGACCCTAAACCGTCCCCGTCCCCTAACCCTAACCCTAGCCCGAACACTAACCCTAACCCTTCCCCGAAGCCTGACCCTCACCCGTCCCCTAATCCTAACCCGTACGCTAACACTAACCCGCGCCCTCACACGCATGCTCCCCCTAAAGCGTTGCCGTACCCTCACCTGGACCCTAAACCGTCCCCGTACCCTAACCCTAACCCTAGCCCGAACCCTAACCCTAACCCTTCCCCGAAGCCTGACCCTCACACGTCCCCTAATCCTAACCCGTACGCTAACACTAACCCGCGCCCTCTCACGCACGCTCCCCCTAAAGCGTTGCCGTACCCTCACCTGGACCCTAAACCGTCCCCGTCCCCTAACCCTAACCCTAGCCCGAACACTAACCCTAACCCTTCCCCGAAGCCTGACCCTCACCCGTCCCCTAATCCTAACCCGTACGCTAACACTACCCCGCGCCCTCACACGCACGCTCCCCCTAAAGCGTTGCCGTACCCTCACCTGGACCCTAAACCGTCCCCGTACCCTAACCCTAACCCTAGCCCGAACCCTAACCCTAACCCTTCCCCGAAGCCTGACCCTCACCCGTCCCCTAATCCTAACCCGTACGCTAACACTAACCCGCGCCCTCACACGCACGCTCCCCCTAAAGCGTTGCCGTACCCTCACCTGGACCGTAAACCATCCCCGTCCCCTAACCCTAACCCTAGCCCGAACCCTAACCCTAACCCTTCCCCGAAGCCTGACCCTCACCCGTCCCCTAATCCTAACCCGTACGCTAACACTAACCCGCGCGCTCACACGCACGCTCCCCCTAAAGCGTTGCCGTACCCTCACCTGGACCCGAAACCGTCCCCGTCCCCTAACCCTAACCCTAGCCCGAACCCTAACCCTAACCCTTCCCCGAAGCCTGACCCTCACCCGTCCCCTAATCCTAAGCCGTACGCTAACACTAACCCGCCCCCTCACACGCACGCTCCCCCTAAAGCGTTGCCATACCCTCACCTGGACCAGAAATCGTCCCCGTCCCCTAACCCTAACCCTAGCCCAAACCCTAACCCTAACCCTTCCCCGAAGCCTGACCCTCACCCGTCCCCTAATCCTAACCCGTACGCTAACACTAACCCGCGCCCTCACACGTACGCTCCCCCTAAAGCGTTGCCGTACACTCACCTGGACCCTAAACCGTCCCCGTCCCCTAACCGTAACCCTAGCCCGAACCCTAACCCTAACCCTTCCCCGATGCCTGACCCTCACCCGTCCCCTAATCCTAACCCGTACGCTAACACTAACCAGCGTCCTCACACGCACGCTCCCCCTAAAGCGTTGCCGTACCCTCACCTGGACCATAAACCGTCCCCGTCTCTTAACCCTTACCCTAGCCCGAACCCTAACCCTAACCCTTCCCCGAAGCCTGACCCTCACCCGTCCCCTAATCCTAACCCGTACGCTAACACTAACCCGCGCCCTCACACGCACGCTCCCCCTAAAGCGTTGCCGTACCCTCACCTGGACCCTAAACCTTCCCCATCCCCTAACCCTAACCCTAGCCCGAACCCTAAACCTAACCCTTCCCCGAAGCCTGACCCTCACCCGTCCCCTAATCCTAACCCGTACGCTAACACTAACCCGCGCCCTCACACGCACGCTCCCCCTAAAGCGTTGCCGTACCCTCACCTGGACCCTAAACCGTCCCCGTCCCCTAACTCTAACCCTAGCCCGAACACTAACCCTAACCCTTCCCCGAAGCCTGACCCTCACCCGTCCCCTAATCCTAACCCGTACGCTAACACTAACCCGCGCCCTCACACACACGCTCCCCCTAAAGCGTTGCCGTACCCTCACCTGGACCCTAAACCGTCCCCGTACCCTAACCCTAACCCTAGCCCGAACCCTAACCCTAACCCTTCCCCGAAGCCTGACCCTCACCCGTCCCCTAATCCTAACCCGTACGCTAACACTAACCCGCGCCCTCTCACGCACGCTCCCCCTAAAGCGTTGCCGTACCCTCACCTGGACCCTAAACCGTCCCCGTCCCCTAACCCTAACCCTAGCCCGAACACTAACCCTAACCCTTCCCCGAAGCCTGACCCTCACCCGTCCCCTAATCCTAACCCGTACGCTAACACTAACCCGCGCCCTCACACGCACGCTCCCCCTAAAGCGTTGCCGTACCCTCACCTGGACCCTAAACCGTCCCCGTACCCTAACCCTAACCCTAGCCCGAACCCTAACCCTAACCCTTCCCCGAAGCCTGACCCTCACCCGTCCCCTAATCCTAACCCGTACGCTATCACTAACCCGCGCCCTCACACGCACGCTCCCCCTAAAACGTTGCCGTACCCTCACCTGAACCCGAAACCGTCCCCGTCCCCTAACCCTAACCCTAGCCCGAACCCTAACCCTAACCCTTCCCCGAAGCCTGACCCTCACCCGTCCCCTAATCCTAACCGTACGCTAACACTAACCCGCGCCCTCACACGCACGCTCCCCCTAAAGCATTGCCGTACCCTCACCTGGACCCTAAACCGTCCCCGTCCCCTAACCCTAACCCTAGCCCGAACCCTAACCCTAACCCTTCCCCGAAGCCTGACCCTCACCCGTCCCCTAATCCTAACCCGTACGCTAACACTAACCCGCGCCCTCACACACACGCTCCCCCTAAAGCGTTGCCGTACCCTCACCTGGACCCTAAACCGTCCCCGTCCCCTAACCCTAACCCTAGCCCAAACCCTAACCCTAACCCTTCCCCGAAGCCTGACCCTCACCCGTCCCCTAATCCTAAGCCGTACGCTAACACTAACCCGCGCCCTCACACGCACGCTCCCCCTAAAGCGTTGCCGTACCCTCACCTGGACCAGAAACCGTCCCCGTCCCCTAACCCTAACCCTAGCCCGAACCCTAACCCTAACCCTTCCCCGAAGCCTGACCCTCACCCATCCCCTAATCCTAAGCCGCACGCTAACACTAACCCGCGCCCTCACACGCACGCTCCCCCTAAAGCGTTGCCGTACCCTCACTTGGACCCTAAACCTTCCCCGTCCCCTAACCCTAACCGTAGCCCGAACCCTAACCCTAACCCTTCCCCGAAGCCTGACCCTCACCCGTCCCCTAATCCTAAGCCGTACGCTAACACTAACCCGCGCCCTCACACGCACGCTCCCCCTAAAGCGTTGCCGTACCCTCACCTGAACCCTAAACCGTCCCCGTCCCCTAACCCTAACCCTAGCCCGAACCCTAACCCTAACCCTTCCCCGAAGCCTGACCCTCACCCGTCCCCTAATCCTAACCCGTACGCTAACACTAACCCGCGCCCTCACACGCACGCTCCCCCTAAAGCGTTGCCGTACCCTCACCTGGACCCGAAACCGTCCCCGTCCCCTAACCCTAACCCTAGCCCGAACCCTAACCCTAACCCTTCCCCGAAGCCTGACCCTCACCCGTCCCCTAATCCTAACCCGTACGCTAACACTAACCCGCGCCCTCACACGCACGCTCCCCCTAAAGCGTTGCCGTACCCTCACCTGGACCCTAAACCTTCCCCGTCCCCTAACCCTAACCGTAGCCCGAACCCTAACCCTAACCCTTCCCCGAAGCCTGACCCTCACCCGTCCCCTAATCCTAAGCCGTACGCTAACACTAACCCGCGCTCTCACACGCACGCTACACCTAAAGCATTGCCGTACCCTCACCTGAACCCTAAACCGTCCCCGTCCCCTAACCCTAACCCTAGCCCGAACCCTAACCCTAACACTTCCCCGAAGCCTGACCCTCACCCGTCCCCTAATCCTAACCCGTATGCTAACACTAACCCGCGCCCTCACACGCACGCTCCCCCTAAAGCATTTCCGTACCCTCACCTGGACCCTCTACCGTCCCCGTCCCCTAACCCTAACCCTAGCCCGAACCCTAACCCTAACCCTTCCCCGAAGCCTGACCCTCACCCGTCCCCTAATCCTAACCCGTACGCTAACACTAACCCACGCCCTCACACGCACGTTCCCCCTAAAGCGTTGCCGTACCCTCACCTGGACCCTAAACCGTCCCCGTCCCCTAACCCTAACCCTAGCCCGAACCCTAACCCTAACCCTTCCCCGAAGCCTGACCCTCACCCGTCCCCTAATCCTAACCCGTACGCTAACACTAACCCGCGCCCTCACACGCACGCTCCCCCTAAAGCGTTGCCGTACCCTCACCTGGACCCTAAACCGTCCCCGTCCCCTAACCCTAACCCTAGCCCGAACCCTAACCCTAACCCTTCCCCGAAGCCTGACCCTCACCCGTCCCCTAATCCTAAGCCGTACGCTAACACTAACCCGCGCCCTCACACGCACGCTCCCCCTAAAGCGTTGCCGTACCCTCACCTGGACCCTAAACCGTCCCCGTCCCCTAACCCTAACCCTAGCCCGAACCCTAACCCAAACCCTTCCCCGAAGCCTGACCCTCACCCGTCCCCTAATCCTAACCCGTACGCTAACAATAACCCGCGCCCTCACACGCACGCTCCCCCTAAAGCGTTGCCGTACCCTCACCTGGACCCTAAACCGTCCCCGTCCCCTAACCCTAACCCTAGCCCGAACCCTAACCCTAACCCTCCCCGAAGCCTGACCCTCACCCGTCCCCTAATCCTAACCCGTACGCTAACACTAACCCGCGCCCTCACACGCACGCTCCCCCTAAAGCGTTGCCGTACCCTCACCTGGACCCTAAACCGACCCCGTCCCCTAACCCTAACCCTAGCCCGAACCCTAACCCTAACCCTTCCCCGAAGCCTGACCCTCACCCGTCCCCTAATCCTAACCCGTACGCTAACACTAACCCGCGCCCTCACACGCACGCTCCCCCTAAAGCGTTGCCGTACCCTCACCTGGACCCTAAACCGTCCCCGTCCCCTAACCCTAACCCTAGCCCGAACCCTAACCCTAACCCTTCCCCGAAGCCTGAACCTCACCCGTCCCCTAATCCTAACCCGTACGCTAACACTAACCCGCGCCCTCACACGCACGCTCCCCCTAAAGCGTTGCCGTACCCTCACCTGGACCCTAAACCGTCCCCGTCCCCTAACCCTAAACCTAGCCCGAACCCTAACCCTAACCCTTCCCCGAAGCCGGACCCTCACCCGTCCCCTAATCCTAACCCGTACGCTAACACTAACCCGCGCCCTCACATGCACGCTCCCCCTAAAGCGTTGCCGTACCCTCACCTGGACCCTAAACCGTCCCCGTCCCCTAACTCTAACCCTAGCCCGAACCCTAACCCTAACCCTTCCCCGAAGCCTGACCCTCACCCGTCCCCTAATCCTAACCCGTACGCTAACACTAACCCGCGCCCTCACACGCACGCTCCCCCTAAAGCGTTGCCGTACCCTCACCTGGACCCGAAACCGTCCCCGTCCCCTAACCCTAACCCTAGCCCGAACCCTAACCCTAACCCTTCCCCGAAGCCTGACCCTCACCCGTCCCCTAATCCTAACCCGTACGCTAACACTAACCCGCGCCCTCACACGCACGCTCCCCCTAAAGCGTTGCCGTACCCTCACCTGGACCCTAAACCGTCCCCGTCCCCTAACCCTAACCCTAGCCCGAACCCTAACCCTTCCCCGAAGCCTGAACCTCACCCGTCCCCTAATCCTAACCCGTACGCTAACACTAACCCGCGCCCTCACACGCACGCTCCCCCTAAAGCGTTGCCGTACCCTCACCTGGACCCTAAACCGTCCCCGTCCCCTAACCCTAACCCTAGCCCGAACCCTAACCCTAACCCTTCCCCGAAGCCGGACCCTCACCCGTCCCCTAATCCTAACCCGTACGCTAACACTAACCCGCGCCCTCACATGCACGCTCCCCCTAAAGCGTTGCCGTACCCTCACCTGGACCCTAAACCGTCCCCGTCCCCTAACTCTAACCCTAGCCCGAACCCTAACCCTAACCCTTCCCCGAAGCCTGACCCTCACCCGTCCCCTAATCCTAACCCGTACGCTAACACTAACCCGCGCCCTCACACGCACGCTCCCCCTAAAGCGTTGCCGTACCCTCACCTGGACCCTAAACCGTCCCCGTCCCCGTACCCTAACCCTAACCCTAGCCCGAACCCTAACCCTAACCCTTCCCCGAAGCCTGACCCTCACCCGTCCCCTAATCCTAACCCGTACGCTAACACTAACCCGCGCCCTCACATGCACGCTCCTACTAATGCGTTGCCGTACCCTCACCTGGACCCTAAACCGTCCCCGTCCCCTAACCCTAACCCTAGCCCGAACCCTAACGCTAACCCTTCCCCGAAGCCTGACCCTCACCCGTTCCCTAATCGTAAGCCGTACGCTAACACTAACCCGCGCCCTCACACGCACGCTCCCCCTAAAGCGTTGCCGTACCCTCACCTGGACCCTAAACCGTCCCCGTCCCCTAACCCTAACCCTAGCCCGAACCCTAACCCTAACCCTTCCCCGAAGCCTGACCCTCACCCGTCCCCTAATCCTAACCCGTACGCTAACACTAACCCGCGCCCTCACACGCACGCTCCCCCTAAAGCGTTGCCGTACCCTCACCTGGACCCGAAACCGTCCCCGTCCCTTAACCCTTACCCTAGCCCGAACCCTAACACTAACCCTTCCCCGAAGCCTGACCCTCACCCGTCCCGTAATCCTAACCCGTACGCTAACAGTATCCCGCGCCCTCACACGCACGCTCCCCCTAAAGCGTTGCCGTACCCTCACCTGGACCCTAAACCGTCCCCGTCCCCTAACCCTAACCCTAGCCCGAACCCTAACCCTAATCCTTCCCCGAAGCCTGACCCTCACCCGTCCCCTAATCCTAACCCGTACGCTAACACTAACCCGCGCCCTCACACGCACGCTCCCCCTAAAGCGTTGCCGTACCCTCACCTGGACCCGAAACCGTCCCCGTCCCCTAACCCTAACCCTAGCCCGAACCCTAACCCTAACCCTTCCCCGAAGCCTGACCCTCACCCGTCCCCTAATCCTAACCCGTACGCTAACACTAACCCGCGCCCTCACACGCACGCTCCCCCTAAAGCGTTGCCGTACCCTCACCTGGACCCGAAACCGTCCCCGTCCCTTAACCCTTACCCTAGCCCGAACCCTAACACTAACCCTTCCCCGAAGCCTGACCCTCACCCGTCCCGTAATCCTAACCCGTACGCTAACAGTAACCCGCGCCCTCACACGCACGCTCCCCCTAAAGCGTTGCCGTACCCTCACCTGGACCCTAAACCGTCCCCGTCCCCTAACCCTAACCCTAGCCCGAACCCTAACCCTAATCCTTCCCCGAAGCCTGACCCTCACCCGTCCCCTAATCCTAACCCGTACGCTAACACTAACCCGCGCCCTCACACGCACGCTCCCCCTAAAGCGTTGCCGTACCCTCACCTGGACCCGAAACCGTCCCCGTCCCCTAACCCTAACCCTAGCCCGAACCCTAACCCTAACCCTTCCCCGAAGCCTGACCCTCACCCATCCCCTAATCCTAACCCGTACGCTAACACTAACCCGCGCCCTCACACGCACGCTCCCCCTAAAGCGTTGCCGTACCCTCACCTGGACCCTAAACCGTCCCCGTCCCCTAACCCTAACCCTAGCCCGAACCCTAACCCTAACCCTTCCCCGAAGCCTGACACTCACCCGTCCCCTAATCCTAACCAGTATGCTAACACTACCCCGCGCCCTCACATGCACGCTCCCCCTAAAGCGTTGCCGTACCCTCACCTGGACCCTAAACCGTCCCCGTCACCTAACCCTAACCCTAGCCCGAACCCTAACCCTAACCCTTCCCCGAAGCCTGACCCTCAACCGTCCCCTAATCCTAACCCGTACGCTAACACTAACCCACGCCCTCACACGCACGCTCCCCCTAAAGCGTTGCCGTACCCTCACCTGGACCCTAAACCGTCCCCGTCCCCTAACCCTAACCCTAGCCCGAACCCTAAACCTAACCCTTCCCCGAAGCCTGACCGTCAACCGTCCCCTAATCCTAACCCGTACGTTAATACTAAACCGCGCCCTCACACGCACGCTCCCCCTAAAGCGTTGCCGTACCCTCACCTGGACCCTAAACCGTCCCCGTCCCCTAACCCTAACCCTAGCCCGAACCCTAACCCTAACCCTTCCCCGAAGCCTGACCCTCACCCGTCCCCTAATCCTAACCAGTATGCTAACACTACCCCGCGCCCTCACATGAACGCTCCCCCTAAAGCGTTGCCGTACCCTCACCTGGACCCTAAACCGTCCCCGTCACCTAACCCTAACCCTAGCCCGAACCTTAACCCTAACACTTCCCCGAAGCCTGACCCTCAACCGTCCCCTAATCCTAACCCGTACGCTAACACTAACCCACGCCCTCACACGCACGCTCCCCCTAAAGCGTTGCCGTACCCTCACCTGGACCCTAAACCGTCCCCGTCCCCTAACCCTAACCCTAGCCCGAACCCTAAACCTAACCCTTCCCCGAAGCCTGACCCTCAACCGTCCCCTAATCCTAACCCGTACGTTAATACTAAACCGCGCCCTCACACGCACGCTCCCCCTAAAGCGTTGCCGTACCCTCACCTGGACCCTAAACCGTCCCCGTCCCCTAACCCTAACCCTAGCCCGAACCCTAACCCTAACCCTTCCCCGAAGCCTGACCCTCACCCGTCACCTAATCCTAACCCGTACGCTAACACTAACCCGCGCCCTCACACGCACGCTCCCCCTAAAGCGTTGCCGTACCCTCACCTGGACCCTAAACCGTCCCCGTCCCCTAACCCTAACCCTAGCCCGAACCCTAACCCTAACCCTTCCCCTAAGCCTGACCCTCACCCGTCCCTTAATCCTAACCCGTACGCTAACACTAACCCACGCTCTCACACGCACGCTCCCCCTAAAGCGTTGCCGTACCCTCACCTGGACCCTAAACCGTCCCCGTCCCCTAACCCTAACCCTAGCCCGAACCCTAACCCTAATCCTTCCCCGAAGCCTGACCCTCACCCGTCCCCTAATCCTAACCCGTACGCTAACACTAACCAGCGCCCTCACACGCACGCTCCCCCTAAAGCGTTGCCGTACCCTCACCTGGACCCTAAACCGTCCCCGTCCCCTAACCCTAACCCTAGCCCGAACCCTAAACCTAACCCTTCCCCGAAGCCTGACCCTCAACCGTCCCCTAATCCTAACCCGTACGTTAATACTAAACCGCGCCCTCACACGCACGCTCCCCCTAAAGCGTTGCCATACCCTCACCTGGACCCTAAACCGTCCCCGTCCCCTAACCCTAACCCTAGCCCGAACCCTAACCCTAACCCTTCCCCGAAGCCTGACCCTCACCCGTCACCTAATCCTAACCCGTACGCTAACACTAACCCGCGCCCTCACACGCACGCTCCCCCTAAAGCGTTGCCGTACCCTCACCTGGACCCTAAACCGTCCCCGTCCCCTAACCCTAACCCTAGCCCGAACCCTAACACTAACCCTTCCCCTAAGCCTGACCCTCACCCGTCCCTTAATCCTAACCCGTACGCTAACACTAACCCACGCTCTCACACGCACGCTCCCCCTAAAGCGTTGCCGTACCCTCACCTGGACCCTAAACCGTCCCCGTCCCCTAACCCTAACCCTAGCCCGAACCCTAACCCTAATCCTTCCCCGAAGCCTGACCCTCACCCGTCCCCTAATCCTAACCCGTACGCTAACACTAACCAGCGCCCTCACACGCACGCTCCCCCTAAAGCGTTGCCGTACCCTCACCTGGACCCTAAACCGTCCCCGTCCCCTAACCCTAACCCTAGCCCGAACCCTAACCCTAACTCTTCCCCGAAGCCTGACCCTCACCCGTCCCCTAATCCTAACCCGTACGCTAACACTGACCCGCGCCCTCACACGCACACTCCCCCTAAAGTGTTGCCGTACCCTCACCTGGACCCTAAATCGTCCCCGTCCCCTAACCCTAACCCTAGCCCGAACCCTAAGCCTAACCCTTCCCCGAAGCCTGACCCTCACCCGTCCCCTAATCCTAACCCGTACGCTAACACTAACCCGCGCCCTCACACGCACGCTCCCCCTAAAGCGTTGCCGTACCCTCACCTGGACCCTAAACCGTCCCCGTCCCCTAACCCTAACCCTAGCCCGAACCCTAACCCTAACCCTTCCCCGAAGCCTGACCCTCACCCGTCCCCTAATCCTAACCAGTATGCTAACACTACCCCGCGCCCTCACATGCACGCTCCCCCTAAAGCGTTGCCGTACCCTCACCTGGACCCTAAACCGTCCCCGTCACCTAACCCTAACCCTAGCCCGAACCCTAACCCTAACCCTTCCCCGAAGCCTGACCCTCAACCGTCCCCTAATCCTAACCCGTACGCTAACACTAACCCACGCCCTCACACGCACGCTCCCCCTAAAGCGTTGCCGTACCCTCACCTGGACCCTAAACCGTCCCCGTCCCCTAACCCTAACCCTAGCCCGAACCCTAAACCTAACCCTTCCCCGAAGCCTGACCCTCAACCGTCCCCTAATCCTAACCCGTACGTTAATACTAAACCGCGCCCTCACACGCACGCTCCCCCTAAAGCGTTGCCGTACCCTCACCTGGACCCTAAACCGTCCCCGTCCCCTAACCCTAACCCTAGCCCGAACCCTAACCCTAACCCTTCCCCGAAGCCTGACCCTCACCCGTCCCCTAATCCTAACCAGTATGCTAACACTACCCCGCGCCCTCACATGCACGCTCCCCCTAAAGCGTTGCCGTACCCTCACCTGGACCCTAAACCGTCCCCGTCACCTAACCCTAACCCTAGCCCGAACCCTAACCCTAACCCTTCCCCGAAGCCTGACCCTCAACCGTCCCCTAATCCTAACCCGTACGCTAACACTAACCCACGCCCTCACACGCACGCTCCCCCTAAAGCGTTGCCGTACCCTCACCTGGACCCTAAACCGTCCTCGTCCCCTAACCCTAACCCTAGCCCGAACCCTAAACCTAACCCTTCCCCGAAGCCTGACCCTCAACCGTCCCCTAATCCTAACCCGTACGTTAATACTAAACCACGCCCTCACACGCACGCTCCCCCTAAAGCGTTGCCGTACCCTCACCTGGACCCTAAACCGTCCCCGTCCCCTAACCCTAACCCTAGCCCGAACCCTAACCCTAACCCTTCCCCGAAGCCTGACCCTCACCCGTCACCTAATCCTAACCCGTACGCTAACACTAACCCGCGCCCTCACACGCACGCTCCCCCTAAAGCGTTGCCGTACCCTCACCTGGACCCTAAACCGTCCCCGTCCCCTAACCCTAACCCTAGCCCGAACCCTAACCCTAACCCTTCCCCTAAGCCTGACCCTCACCCGTCCCTTAATCCTAACCCGTACGCTAACACTAACCCACGCTCTCACACGCACGCTCCCCCTAAAGCGTTGCCGTACCCTCACCTGGACCCTAAACCGTCCCCGTCCCCTAACCCTAACCCTAGCCCGAACCCTAACCCTAATCCTTCCCCGAAGCCTGACCCTCACCCGTCCCCTAATCCTAACCCGTACGCTAACACTAACCAGCGCCCTCACACGCACGCTCCCCCTAAAGCGTTGCCGTACCCTCACCTGGACCCTAAACCGTCCCCGTCCCCTAACCCTAACCCTAGCCCGAACCCTAACCCTAACTCTTCCCCGAAGCCTGACCCTCACCCGTCCCCTAATCCTAACCCGTACGCTAACACTAACCCGCGCCCTCACACGCACACTCCCCCTAAAGCGTTGCCGTACCCTCACCTGGACCCTAAATCGTCCCCGTCCCCTAACCCTAACCCTAGCCCGAACCCTAAGCCTAACCCTTCCCCGAAGCCTGACCCTCACCCGTCCCCTAATCCTAACCCGTACGCTAACACTAACCCGCGCCGTCACACGCACGCTCCCCCTAAAGCGTTGCCGTACCCTCACCTGGACCCTAAACCGTCCCCGTCCCCTAACCCTAACCCTAGCCCGAACCCTAACCCTAACCCTTCCCCGAAGCCTGACCCTCACCCGTCCCCTAATCCTAACCCGTACGCTAACACTAACCCGCGCCCTCACACGCACGCTCCCCCTAAAGCGTTGCCGTACCCTCACCTGGACCCGAAACCGTCCCCGTCCCCTAACCCTAACCCTAGCCCGAACCCTAACCCTAACCCTTCCCCGAAGCCTGACCCTCACCCATCCCCTAATCCTAACCCGTACGCTAACACTAACCCGCGCCCTCACACGCACGCTCCCCCTAAAGCGTTGCCGTACCCTCACCTGGACCCTAAACCGTCCCCGTCCTCTAACCCTAACCCTAGCCCGAACCCTAACCCTAACCCTTCCCCGAAGCCTGACCCTCACCCGTCCCCTAATCCTAACCAGTATGCTAACACTACCCCGCGCCCTCACATGCACGCTCCCCCTAAAGCGTTGCCGTACCCTCACCTGGACCCTAAACCGTCCCCGTCACCTAACCCTAACCCTAGCCCGAACCCTAACCCTAACCCTTCCCCGAAGCCTGACCCTCAACCGTCCCCTAATCCTAACCCGTACGCTAACTCTAACCCACGCCCTCACACGCACGCTCCCCCTAAAGCGTTGCCGTACCCTCACCTGGACCCTAAACCGTCCCCGTCCCCTAACCCTAACCCTAGCCCGAACCCTAAACCTAACCCTTCCCCGAAGCCTGACCCTCACCCGTCCCCTAATCCTAACCCGTACGCTAACACTAACCCGCGCCCTCACACGCACGCTCCCCCTAAAGCGTTGCGGTACCCTCACCTGGACCCTAAACCGTCCCCGTCCCCTAACCCTAACCCTAGCCCGAACCCTAACCCTAACCCTTCCCCGAAGCCTGACCCTCACCCGTCCCCTAATCCTAACCAGTATGCTAACACTACCCCGCGCCCTCACATGCACGCTCCCCCTAAAGCGTTGCCGTACCCTCACCTGGACCCTAAACCGTCCCCGTCACCTAACCCTAACCCTAGCCCGAACCCTAACCCTAACCCTTCCCCGAAGCCTGACCCTCAACCGTCCCCTAATCCTAACCCGTACGCTAACACTAACCCACGCCCTCACACGCACTCTCCCCCTAAAGCGTTGCCGTACCCTCACCTGGACCCTAAACCGTCCCCGTCCCCTAACCCTAACCCTAGCCCGAACCCTAAACCTAACCCTTCCCCGAAGCCTGACCCTCAACCGTCCCCTAATCCTAACCCGTACGTTAATACTAAACCGCGCCCTCACACGCACGCTCCCCCTAAAGCGTTGCTGTACCCTCACCTGGACCCTAAACCGTCCCCGTCCCCTAACCCTAACCCTAGCCCGAACCCTAACCCTAACCCTTCCCCGAAGCCTGACCCTCACCCGTCACCTAATCCTAACCCGTACGCTAACACTAACCCGCGCCCTCACACGCACGCTCCCCCTAAAGCGTTGCCGTACCCTCACCTGGACCCTAAACCGTCCCCGTCCCCTAACCCTAACCCTAGCCCGAACCCTAACCCTAACCCTTCCCCTAAGCCTGACCCTCACCCGTCCCTTAATCCTAACCCGTACGCTAACACTAACCAGCGCCCTCACACGCACGCTCCCCCTAAAGCGTTGCCGTACCCTCACCTGGACCCTAAACCGTACCCGTCCCCTAACCCTAACCCTAGCCCGAACCCTAACCCTAACTCTTCCCCGAAGCCTGACCCTCACCCGTCCCCTAATCCTAACCCGTACGCTAACACTAACCCACGCCCTCACACGCACACTCCCCCTAAAGCGTTGCCGTACACTCACCTGGACCCTAAATCGTCCCCGTCCCCTAACCCTAACCCTAGCCCGAACCCTAAGCCTAACCCTTCCCCGAAGCCTGACCCTCACCCGTCCCCTAATCCTAACCCGTACGCTAACACTAACCCGCGCCCTCACACGCACGCTCCCCCTAAAGCGTTGCCGTACCCTCACCTGGACCCTAAACCGTCCCCGTCCCCTAAGCCTAACCCTAGCCCAAACCCTAACCCTAACCCTTCCCCGAAGCCTGACCCTCACCCGTCCCCTAATCCTAACCCGTACGCTAACACTAACCCGCGCCCTCACACGCACGCTCCCCCTAAAGCTTTGCCGTACCCTCACCTGGACCCTAAACCGTCCCCGTCCCCTAACCCTAACCCTAGCCGGAACCCTAACCCTAACCCTTCCCCGAAGCCTGACCCTCACCCGTCCCCTAATCCTAATCCGTACGCTAACACTAACCCGCGCCCTCACACGCACGCTCCCCTTAAAGCATTGCCGTACCCTCACCTGGACCCTAAACCGTCCCAGTCCCCTAACCCTAACCCTAGCCCGAACCCTAACCCTAACCCTTCCCCGAAGCCTGACCCTCACCCGTCCCCTAATCCTAAGCCGTACGCTAACACTAACCCGCGCCCTCACACGCACGCTCCCCCTAAAGCGTTGCCGTACCCTCACCTGGACCCTAAACCGTCCCCGTCCCCTAACCCTAACCCTAGCCCGAACCCTAACCCTAACCCTTCCCCGAAGCCTGAACCTCACCCATCCCCTAATCCTAACCCGTACGCTAACACTAACCCGCGCCCTCACACGCACGCTCCCCCTAAAGCGTTGCCGTACCCTCACCTGGACCCTAAACCGTCCCCGTCCCCTAACCCTAACCCTAGCCCGAACCCTAACCCTAACCCTTCCCCGAAGCCTGACCCTCACCCGTCCCCTAATCCTAACCCGTACGCTAACACTAACCCGCGCCCTCACACGCACGCTCCCCCTAAAGCGTTGCCGTACCCTCACCTGGACCCTAAACCGTCCCCGTCCCCTAACCCTAACCCTAGCCCGAACCCTAACCCTAACCCTTCCCCGAAGCCTGAACCTCACCCGTCCCCTAATCCTAACCCGTACGCGAACACTAACCCGCGCCCTCACACGCATGCTCCCCCTAAAGCGTTGCCGTACCCTCACCTGGACCCTAAACCGTCCCCGTCCCCTAACCCTAACCCTAGCCCGAACCCTAACCCTAACCCTTCCCCAAAGCCTGACCCTCACCCGTCCCCTAATCCTAAGCCGTACGCTAACACTAACCCGCGCCCTCACACGCACGCTCCCCCTGAAGCTTTGCCGTACCCTCACCTGGACTCTAAACCGTCCCCGTCCCCTAACACTAACCCTAGCCCGAACCCTAACCCTAACCCTTCCCCGAAGCCTGACCCTCACCCGTCCCCAATCCTAACACGTACGCTAACACTAACCCGCGCCCTCACACGCACGCTCCCCCTAAAGCGTTGCCGTACCCTCACCTGGACCCTAAACCATCCCATGTCCCCTAACCCTAACCCTAGCCCGAACCCTAACCCTAACCCTTCCCCGAAGCCTGACCCTCACCCGTCCCCTAATCCTAACCCGTACGCTAACACTAACACGCGCCCTCACACGCACGCTCCCCCTAAAGCGTTGCCGTACCCTCACCTGGACCCTAAACCGTCCCCGTCCCTTAACCCTAACCCTAGCCAGAACCCTAACCCTAACACTTCCCTGAAGCCTGACCCTCACCCGTCCCCTAATCCTAACACGTACGCTAACACTAACCCTCGCCCTCACACGCACGCTCCCCCTAAAGCGTTGCTGTACTCTTACCTGCACCCTAAACCGTCCCCATCCCCTAACCCTAACCCTAGCCCGAACCCTAACCCTAACCCTTCCCCGAAGCCTGACCCTCAACCGTCCTCTAATCCTAACCAGTACGCTAACACTACCCCGCGCCCTCACATGCTCGCTCCCCCTAAAGCGTTGCCGTACCCTCACCTGGACCCTAAACCGTCCCCGTCACCTAACCCTAACCCTAGCCCGAACCCTAACCCTAACACTTCCCCGAAGCATGACCCTCACCCATCCCCTAATCCTAAGCCATACGCTAACACTAACCCGCGCCCTCACACACACGCTCCCCCTAATGCGTTGCCGTAACCTCACCTGGACCGTAAACCGTCCCCGTCCCCTAACCCTAACCCTAGCCCGAACCCTAACCCTAACCCTTCCCCGAAGCCTGACCCTCACCCGTCCCCTAATCCTAACCAGTACGCTAACACTACCCCGCGCCCTCACATGCACGCTCCCCCTAAAGCGTTGCCGTACCCTCACCTGGACCCTAAACCGTCCCCGTCACCTAACCCTAACCCTAGCCCGAACCCTAACCCTAACCCTTCCCCGAAGCCTGACCCTCAACCGTCCCCTAATCCTAACCCGTACGCTAACACTAACCCACGCCCTCACACGCACGCTCCCCCTAAAGCGTTGCCGTACCCTCACCTGGACCCTAAACCGTCCCCGTCCCCTAACCCTAACCGTAGCCCGAACCCTAAACCTAACCCTTCCCCGAAGCCTGACCCTCAACCGTCCCCTAATCCTAAACCGTACGTTAATACTAACCCGCGCCCTCACACGCACGCTCCCCCAAAAGCGTTGCCGTACCCTCACCTGGACCCTAAACCGTCCCCGTCCCCTAACCCTAACCCTAGCCCGAACCCTAACCCTAACACTTCCCCGAAGCCTGACCCTCACCCGTCCCCTAATCCTAACCCGTACGCTAACACTAACCCGCGCCCTCACACGCACGCTCCCCCTAAAGCGTTGCCGTACCCTCACCTGGACCCTAAACCGTCCCCGTCCCCTAAGCCTAACCCTAGCCCGAACCCTAACCCTAACCCTTCCCCGAAGCCTGACCCTCACCCGTCCCCTAATCCTAACCCGTACGCTAACACTAACCCGCGCCCTCACACGCACGCTCCCCCTAAAGCGTTGCCGTACCCTCACATGGACCCTAAACCGTCCCCGTCCCCTAACCCTAACCCTAGCCCGAACCCTAACCGTAACCCTTCCCCGAAGCCTGACCCTCACCCGCCCCCTAATCCTAACCCGTACGCTAACACTAACCCGCGCCCTCACACGCACGCTCCCCCTAAAGCGTTGCCGTACCCTCACCTGGACCCTAAACCGTCCCCGTCCCTTAACCCTAACCCTAGCCAGAACCCTAACCCTAACCCTTCCCTGAAGCCTGACCCTCACCCGTCCCCTAATCCTAACACGTACGCTAACACTAACCCTCGCCCTCACACGCACGCTCCCCCTAAAGCGTTGCTGTACTCTTACCTGCACCCTAAACCGTCCCCATCCCCTAACCCTAACCACAGCCCGAACCCTAACCCTAACCCTTCCCCGAAGCCTGACCCTCAACCGTCCTCTAATCCCAACCAGTACGCTAACACTACACCGCGCCCTCACATGCTCGCTCCCCCTAAAGCGTTGCCGTACCCTCACCTGGACCCTAAACCGTCCCCGTCCCCTAACCCTAACCCTAGCCCGAACCCTAACCGTAACCCTTCCCCGAAGCCTGACCCTCACCCATCCCCTAATCCTAACCCGTACGCTAACACTAACCCGCGCCCTCACACGCACGCTCCCCCTAAAGCGTTGCCGTACCCTCACCTGGACCCTAAACCGTCCCAGTCCCCTAACCCTAACCCTAGCCCGAACCCTAACCCTAACCCTTCCCCTAAGCCTGACCCTCACCCGTCCCTTAATCCTAACCCGTACGCTAACACTAACCCACGCTCTCACACGCACGCTCCCCCTAAAGCGTTGCCGTACCCTCACCTGGACCCTAAACCGTCCCCGTCCCCTAACCCTAACCCTAGCCCGAACCCTAACCCTAATCCTTCCCCGAAGCCTGACCCTCACCCGTCCCCTAATCCTAACCCGTACGCTAACACTAACCAGCGCCCTCACACGCACGCTCCCCCTAAAGCGTTGCCGTACCCTCACCTGGACCCTAAACCGTCCCCGTCCCCTAACCCTAACCCTAGCCCGAACCCTAACCCTAACTCTTCCCCGAAGCCTGACCCTCACCCGTCCCCTAATCCTAACCCGTACGCTAACACTAACCCGCGCCCTCACACGCACACTCCCCCTAAAGCGTTGCCGTACCCTCACCTGGACCCTAAATCGTCCCCGTCCCCTAACCCTAACCCTAGCCCGAACCCTAAGCCTAACCCTTCCCCGAAGCCTGACCCTCACCCGTCCCCTAATCCTAACCCGTACGCTAACACTAACCCGCGCCCTCACACGCACGCTCCCCCTAAAGCGTTGCCGTACCCTCACCTGGACCCTAAACCGTCCCCGTCCCCTAACCCTAACCCTAGCCCGAACCCTAACCCTAACCCTTCCCCGAAGCCTGACCCTCACCCGTCCCCTAATCCTAACCCGTACGCTAACACTAACCCGCGCCCTCACACGCACGCTCCCCCTAAAGCGTTGCCGTACCCTCACCTGGACCCGAAACCGTCCCCGTCCCCTAACCCTAACCCTAGCCCGAACCCTAACCCTAACCCTTCCCCGAAGCCTGACCCTCACCCATCCCCTAATCCTAACCCGTACGCTAACACTAACCCGCGCCCTCACACGCACGCTCCCCCTAAAGCGTTGCCGTACCCTCACCTGGACCCTAAACCGTCCCCGTCCTCTAACCCTAACCCTAGCCCGAACCCTAACCCTAACCCTTCCCCGAAGCCTGACCCTCACCCGTCCCCTAATCCTAACCAGTATGCTAACACTACCCCGCGCCCTCACATGCACGCTCCCCCTAAAGCGTTGCCGTACCCTCACCTGGACCCTAAACCGTCCCCGTCACCTAACCCTAACCCTAGCCCGAACCCTAACCCTAACCCTTCCCCGAAGCCTGACCCTCAACCGTCCCCTAATCCTAACCCGTACGCTAACTCTAACCCACGCCCTCACACGCACGCTCCCCCTAAAGCGTTGCCGTACCCTCACCTGGACCCTAAACCGTCCCCGTCCCCTAACCCTAACCCTAGCCCGAACCCTAAACCTAACCCTTCCCCGAAGCCTGACCCTCACCCGTCCCCTAATCCTAACCCGTACGCTAACACTAACCCGCGCCCTCACACGCACGCTCCCCCTAAAGCGTTGCGGTACCCTCACCTGGACCCTAAACCGTCCCCGTCCCCTAACCCTAACCCTAGCCCGAACCCTAACCCTAACCCTTCCCCGAAGCCTGACCCTCACCCGTCCCCTAATCCTAACCAGTATGCTAACACTACCCCGCGCCCTCACATGCACGCTCCCCCTAAAGCGTTGCCGTACCCTCACCTGGACCCTAAACCGTCCCCGTCACCTAACCCTAACCCTAGCCCGAACCCTAACCCTAACCCTTCCCCGAAGCCTGACCCTCAACCGTCCCCTAATCCTAACCCGTACGCTAACACTAACCCACGCCCTCACACGCACGCTCCCCCTAAAGCGTTGCCGTACCCTCACCTGGACCCTAAACCGTCCCCGTCCCCTAACCCTAACCCTAGCCCGAACCCTAAACCTAACCCTTCCCCGAAGCCTGACCCTCAACCGTCCCCTAATCCTAACCCGTACGTTAATACTAAACCGCGCCCTCACACGCACGCTCCCCCTAAAGCGTTGCTGTACCCTCACCTGGACCCTAAACCGTCCCCGTCCCCTAACCCTAACCCTAGCCCGAACCCTAACCCTAACCCTTCCCCGAAGCCTGACCCTCACCCGTCACCTAATCCTAACCCGTACGCTAACACTAACCCGCGCCCTCACACGCACGCTCCCCCTAAAGCGTTGCCGTACCCTCACCTGGACCCTAAACCGTCCCCGTCCCCTAACCCTAACCCTAGCCCGAACCCTAACCCTAACCCTTCCCCTAAGCCTGACCCTCACCCGTCCCTTAATCCTAACCCGTACGCTAACACTAACCAGCGCCCTCACACGCACGCTCCCCCTAAAGCGTTGCCGTACCCTCACCTGGACCCTAAACCGTACCCGTCCCCTAACCCTAACCCTAGCCCGAACCCTAACCCTAACTCTTCCCCGAAGCCTGACCCTCACCCGTCCCCTAATCCTAACCCGTACGCTAACACTAACCCGCGCCCTCACACGCACACTCCCCCTAAAGCGTTGCCGTACCCTCACCTGGACCCTAAATCGTCCCCGTCCCCTAACCCTAACCCTAGCCCGAACCCTAAGCCTAACCCTTCCCCGAAGCCTGACCCTCACCCGTCCCCTAATCCTAACCCGTACGCTAACACTAACCCGCGCCCTCACACGCACGCTCCCCCTAAAGCGTTGCCGTACCCTCACCTGGACCCTAAACCGTCCCCGTCCCCTAAGCCTAACCCTAGCCCGAACCCTAACCCTAACCCTTCCCCGAAGCCTGACCCTCACCCGTCCCCTAATCCTAACCCGTACGCTAACACTAACCCGCGCCCTCACACGCACGCTCCCCCTAAAGCTTTGCCGTACCCTCACCTGGACCCTAAACCGTCCCCGTCCCCTAACCCTAACCCTAGCCGGAACCCTAACCCTAACCCTTCCCCGAAGCCTGACCCTCACCCGTCCCCTAATCCTAACCCGTACGCTAACACTAACCCGCGCCCTCACACGCACGCTCCCCCTAAAGCATTGCCGTACCCTCACCTGGACCCTAAACCGTCCCCGTCCCCTAACCCTAACCCTAGCCCGAACCCTAACCCTAACCCTTCCCCGAAGCCTGACCCTCACCCGTCCCCTAATCCTAAGCCGTACGCTAACACTAACCCGCGCCCTCACACGCACGCTCCCCCTAAAGCGTTGCCGTACCCTCACCTGGACCCTAAACCGTCCCCGTCCCCTAACCCTAACCCTAGCCCGAACCCTAACCCTAACCCTTCCCCGAAGCCTGAACCTCACCCATCCCCTAATCCTAACCCGTACGCTAACACTAACCCGCGCCCTCACACGCACGCTCCCCCTAAAGCGTTGCCGTACCCTCACCTGGACCCTAAACCGTCCCCGTCCCCTAACCCTAACCCTAGCCCGAACCCTAACCCTAACCCTTCCCCGAAGCCTGACCCTCACCCGTCCCCTAATCCTAACCCGTACGCTAACACTAACCCGCGCCCTCACACGCACGCTCCCCCTAAAGCGTTGCCGTACCCTCACCTGGACCCTAAACCGTCCCCGTCCCCTAACCCTAACCCTAGCCCGAACCCTAACCCTAACCCTTCCCCGAAGCCTGAACCTCACCCGTCCCCTAATCCTAACCCGTACGCGAACACTAACCCGCGCCCTCACACGCATGCTCCCCCTAAAGCGTTGCCGTACCCTCACCTGGACCCTAAACCGTCCCCGTCCCCTAACCCTAACCCTAGCCCGAACCCTAACCCTAACCCTTCCCCAAAGCCTGACCCTCACCCGTCCCCTAATCCTAAGCCGTACGCTAACACTAACCCGCGCCCTCACACGCACGCTCCCCCTGAAGCTTTGCCGTACCCTCACCTGGACTCTAAACCGTCCCCGTCCCCTAACACTAACCCTAGCCCGAACCCTAACCCTAACCCTTCCCCGAAGCCTGACCCTCACCCGTCCCCAATCCTAACACGTACGCTAACACTAACCCGCGCCCTCACACGCACGCTCCCCCTAAAGCGTTGCCGTACCCTCACCTGGACCCTAAACCATCCCATGTCCCCTAACCCTAACCCTAGCCCGAACCCTAACCCTAACCCTTCCCCGAAGCCTGACCCTCACCCGTCCCCTAATCCTAACCCGTACGCTAACACTAACACGCGCCCTCACACGCACGCTCCCCCTAAAGCGTTGCCGTACCCTCACCTGGACCCTAAACCGTCCCCGTCCCTTAACCCTAACCCTAGCCAGAACCCTAACCCTAACACTTCCCTGAAGCCTGACCCTCACCCGTCCCCTAATCCTAACACGTACGCTAACACTAACCCTCGCCCTCACACGCACGCTCCCCCTAAAGCGTTGCTGTACTCTTACCTGCACCCTAAACCGTCCCCATCCCCTAACCCTAACCCTAGCCCGAACCCTAACCCTAACCCTTCCCCGAAGCCTGACCCTCAACCGTCCTCTAATCCTAACCAGTACGCTAACACTACCCCGCGCCCTCACATGCTCGCTCCCCCTAAAGCGTTGCCGTACCCTCACCTGGACCCTAAACCGTCCCCGTCACCTAACCCTAACCCTAGCCCGAACCCTAACCCTAACACTTCCCCGAAGCATGACCCTCACCCATCCCCTAATCCTAAGCCATACGCTAACACTAACCCGCGCCCTCACACACACGCTCCCCCTAATGCGTTGCCGTAACCTCACCTGGACCGTAAACCGTCCCCGTCCCCTAACCCTAACCCTAGCCCGAACCCTAACCCTAACACTTCCCCGAAGCCTGACCCTCACCCGTCCCCTAATCCTAACCAGTACGCTAACACTACCCCGCGCCCTCACATGCACGCTCCCCCTAAAGCGTTGCCGTACCCTCACCTGGACCCTAAACCGTCCCCGTCACCTAACCCTAACCCTAGCCCGAACCCTAACCCTAACCCTTCCCCGAAGCCTGACCCTCAACCGTCCCCTAATCCTAACCCGTACGCTAACACTAACCCACGCCCTCACACGCACGCTCCCCCTAAAGCGTTGCCGTACCCTCACCTGGACCCTAAACCGTCCCCGTCCCCTAACCCTAACCGTAGCCCGAACCCTAAACCTAACCCTTCCCCGAAGCCTGACCCTCAACCGTCCCCTAATCCTAAACCGTACGTTAATACTAACCCGCGCCCTCACACGCACGCTCCCCCAAAAGCGTTGCCGTACCCTCACCTGGACCCTAAACCGTCCCCGTCCCCTAACCCTAACCCTAGCCCGAACCCTAACCCTAACACTTCCCCGAAGCCTGACCCTCACCCGTCCCCTAATCCTAACCCGTACGCTAACACTAACCCGCGCCCTCACACGCACGCTCCCCCTAAAGCGTTGCCGTACCCTCACCTGGACCCTAAACCGTCCCCGTCCCCTAAGCCTAACCCTAGCCCGAACCCTAACCCTAACCCTTCCCCGAAGCCTGACCCTCACCCGTCCCCTAATCCTAACCCGTACGCTAACACTAACCCGCGCCCTCACACGCACGCTCCCCCTAAAGCGTTGCCGTACCCTCACATGGACCCTAAACCGTCCCCGTCCCCTAACCCTAACCCTAGCCCGAACCCTAACCGTAACCCTTCCCCGAAGCCTGACCCTCACCCGCCCCCTAATCCTAACCCGTACGCTAACACTAACCCGCGCCCTCACACGCACGCTCCCCCTAAAGCGTTGCCGTACCCTCACCTGGACCCTAAACCGTCCCCGTCCCTTAACCCTAACCCTAGCCAGAACCCTAACCCTAACCCTTCCCTGAAGCCTGACCCTCACCCGTCCCCTAATCCTAACACGTACGCTAACACTAACCCTCGCCCTCACACGCACGCTCCCCCTAAAGCGTTGCTGTACTCTTACCTGCACCCTAAACCGTCCCCATCCCCTAACCCTAACCACAGCCCGAACCCTAACCCTAACCCTTCCCCGAAGCCTGACCCTCAACCGTCCTCTAATCCCAACCAGTACGCTAACACTACACCGCGCCCTCACATGCTCGCTCCCCCTAAAGCGTTGCCGTACCCTCACCTGGACCCTAAACCGTCCCCGTCCCCTAACCCTAACCCTAGCCCGAACCCTAACCGTAACCCTTCCCCGAAGCCTGACCCTCACCCATCCCCTAATCCTAAGCCATACGCTAACACTAACCCGCGCCCTCACACACACGCTCCCCCTAATGCGTTGCCGTACCCTCACCTGGACCCTAAACCGTCCCCGTCCCCTAACCCTAACCCTAGCCCGAACCCTAACCCTAACCCTTCCCCGAAGCCTGACCCTCACCCGTCCCCTAATCCTAACCAGTACGCTAACACTACCCCGCGCCCTCACATGCACGCTCCCCCTAAAGCGTTGCCGTACCCTCACCTGGACCCTAAACCGTCCCCGTCCCTTAACCCTAACCCTAGCCAGAACCCTAACCCTAACCCTTCCCTGAAGCCTGACCCTCACCCGTCCCCTAATCCTAACACATACGCTAACACTAACCCTCGCCCTCACACGCACGCTTCCCCTAAAGCGTTGCTGTACTCTTACCTGCACCCTAAACCGTCCCCATCCCCTAACCCTATCCCTAGCCCGAACCCTAACCCTAACCCTTCCCCGAAGCCTGACCCTCAACCGTCCTCTAATCCTAACCAGTACGCTAACACTACCCCGCGCCCTCACATGCTCGCTCCCCCTAAAGCGTTGCCGTACCCTCACCTGGACCCTAAACCGTCCCCGTCCCCTAACCCTAACCCTAGCCCGAACCCTAAACCTAACCCTTCCCCGAAGCCTGACCCTCAACCGTCCCCTAATCCTAACCCGTACGTTAATACTAACCCGCGCCCTCACACGCACGCTCCCCCAAAAGCGTTGCCGTACCCTCACCTGGACCCTAAACCGTCCCCGTCCCCTAACCCTAACCCTAGCCCGAACCCTAACCCTAACACTTCCCCGAAGCCTGACCCTCACCCGTCCCCTAATCCTAACCCGTACGCTAACACTAACCCGCGCCCTCACACGCACGCTCCCCCTAAAGCGTTGCCGTACCCTCTCCTGGACCCTAAACCGTCCCCGTCCCCTAACCCTAACCCTAGCCCGAACCCTAACCCTAACCCTTCCCCGAAGCCTGACCCTCACCCGTCCCTTAATCCTAACCCGTACGCTAACACTAACCCGCGCCGTCACACGCACGCTCCCCCTAAAGCGTTGCCGTACCCTCACCTGGACCCTAAACCGTCCCCGTCCCCTAACCCTAAACCTAGCCCGAACCCTAACCCTAACTCTTCCCCGAAGCCTGACCCTCACCCGTCCCCTAATCCTAACCCGTACGCTAACACTAACACGCGCCCTCACACGCACGCTCCCCATAAAGCGTTGACGTACCCTCACCTGGACCCTAAATCGTCCCCGTCCCCTAACCCTAACCCTAGCCCGAACCCTAAGCCTAACCCTTCCCCGAAGCCTGACCCTCACCCGTCCCCTAATCCTATCCCGTACGCTAACACTAACCCGCGCCCTCACACGCACGCTCCCCCTAAAGCGTTGCCGTACCCTCACCTGGACCCTAAACCGTCCCCGTCCCCTAAGCCTAACCCTAGCCCGAACCCTAACCCTATCCCTTCCCCGAAGCCTGACCCTCACCCGTCCCCTAATCCTAACCTGTACGCTAACACTAACCCGCGCCCTCACATGCACGCTCCCCCTAAAGCGTTGCCGTACCTTCACCTGGACCCTAAACCGTCCCTGTCCCGTAACCCTAACCCTAGCCCGAACCCTAACCCTAACCCTTCCCCGAAGCCTGACCCTCACCCGTCCCCTAATCCTAAGCCGTACGCTAACACTAACCCTCGCCCTCACACGCACGCTCCCCCTAAAGCGTTGCTGTACTCTTACCTGCACCCTAAACCGTCCCCATCCCCTAACCCTAACCCTAGCCCGAACCCTAACCCTAACCCTTCCCCGAAGCCTGACCCTCAACCGTCCCCTAATCCTAACCAGTACGCTAACACTACCCCGCGCCCTCACATGCTCGCTCCCCCTAAAGCGTTGCCGTACCCTCACCTGGACCCTAAACCGTCCCCGTCACCTAACCCTAACCCTAGCCCGAACCCTAACCCTAACCCTTCCCCGAAGCATGACCCTCACCCATCCCCTAATCCTAAGCCATACGCTAACACTAACCCGCGCCCTCACACACACGCTCCCCCTAAAGCGTTGCCATACCCTCACCTGGACCCTAAACCGTCCCCGTCCCCTAACCCTAACCCTAGCCCGAACCCTAACCCTAACCCTTCCCCGAAGCCTGACCCTCACCCGTCCCCTAATCCTAACCAGTACGCTAACACTACCCCGCGCCCTCACATGCACGCTCCCCCTAAAGCGTTGCCGTACCCTCACCTGGACCCTAAACCGTCCCCGTCACCTAACCCTAACCCTAGCCCGAACCCTAACCCTAACCCTTCCCCGAAGCCTGACCCTCAACCGTTCCCTAATCCTAACCCGTACGCTAACACTAACCCACGCCCTCACACGCACGCTCCCCCTAAAGCGTTGCCGTACCCTCACCTGGACCCTAAACCGTCCCCGTCCCCTAACCCTAACCCTAGCCCGAACCCTAAACCTAACCCTTCCCCGAAGCCTGACCCTCACCCGTCCCCTAATCCTAACCCGTACGTTAATACTAACCCGCGCCCTCACACGCACTCTCCCCCTAAAGCGTTGCCGTACCCTCACCTGGACCCTAAACCGTCCCCGTCCCCTAACCCTAACCCTAGCCCGAACCCTAACCCTAACCCTTCCCCGAAGCCTGACCCTCACCCGTCACTTAATCCTAACCCGGACGCTAACACTAACCCGCGCCCTCACATGCACGCTCCCCCTAAAGCGTTGCCGTACCCTCACCTGGACCCTAAACCGTCCCCGTCCCCTAACCCTAACCCTAGCCCGAACCCTAACCCTAACCCTTCCCCGAAGCCTGACCCTCACCCGTCCCTTAATCCTAACCCGTACGCTAACACTAACCCGCGCTCTCACACGCACGCTCCCCCTAAAGTGTTGCCGTACCCTCACCTGGACCCTAAACCGTCCCCGTCCCCTAACCCTAACCCTAGCCCGAACCCTAACCCTAATCCTTCCCCGAAGCCTGACCCTCACCCGTCCCCTAATCCTAACCCGTACGCTAACACTAACCAGCGCCCTCACACGCACGCTCCCCCTAAAGCGTTGCCGTACCCTCACCTGGACCCTAAACCGTCCCCGTCCCCTAAACCTAACCCTAGCCCGAACCCTAACCCTAACTCTTCCCCGAAGCCTGACCCTCACCCGTCCCCTAATCCTAACCCGTACGCTAACACTAACCCGCGCCCTCACACGCACGCTCCCCCTAAAGCGTTGCCGTACCCTCACCTGGACCCTAAATCGTCCCCGTCCCCTAACCCTAACCCTAGCCCGAACCCTAAGCCTAACCCTTCCCCAAAGCCTGACCCTCACCCGTCCCCTAATCCTAACCCGTACGCTAACACTAACCCGCGCCCTCACACGCACGCTCCCCCTAAAGCGTTGCCGTACCCTCACCTGGACCCTAAACCGTCCCCGTCCCCTAAGCCTAACCCTAGCCCGAACCCTAACCCTAACCCTTCCCCGAAGCCTGACCCTCACCCGTCCCCTAATCCTAACCCGTACGCTAACACTAACCCGCGCCCTCACACGCACGCTCCCCCTAAAGCGTTGCCGTACCCTCACCTGGACCCTAAACCGTCCCCGTCCCCTAACCCTAACCCTAGCCCGAACCCTAACCCTAACCCTTCCCTGAAGCCTGACCCTCACCCATCCCCTAATCCTAACCCGTACGCTAACACTAACCCGCGCCCTCACACGCACGCTCCCCCTAAAGCGTTGCCGTACCCTCACCTGGACCCTAAACCGTCCCCGTCCCCTAACCCTAACCCTAGCCCGAACCCTAACCCTAACCCTTCCCCGAAGCCTGACCCTCAACCGTCCCCTAATCCTAACCCGTACGTTAATACTAAACCGCGCCCTCACACGCACGCTCCCCCTAAAGCATTGCCGTACCCTCACCTGGACCCTAAACCGTCCCCGTCCCCTAACCCTAAACCTAGCCCGAACCCTAACCCTAACCCTTCCCCGAAGCCTGACCCTCACCCGTCACCTAATCCTAACCCGTACGCTAACACTAACCCGCGCCCTCACACGCACGCTCCCCCTAAAGCGTTGCCGTACCCTCACCTGGACCCTAAACCGTCCCCGTCCCCTAAGCCTAACCCTAGCCCGAACCCTAACCCTAACCCTTCCCCGAAGCCTGACCCTCACCCGTCCCCTAATCCTAACCCGTACGTTAACACTAACCCGCGCCCTCACATGCACGCTCCCCCTGAAGCTTTGCCGTACCCTCACCTGGACTCTAAACCGTCCCCGTCCCCTAACCCTAACCCTAGCCCGAACCCTAACCCTAACCCTTCCCCGAAGCCTGACCCTCACCCGTCCCCTAATCCTAACCCGTACGCTAACACTAACCCGCGCCCTCACACGCACTCTCCCCCTAAAGCGTTGCCGTACCCTCACCTGGACCCTAAACCGTCCCCGTCCCTTAACCCTAACCCTAGCCAGAACCCTAACCCTAACCCTTCCCCGAAGCCTGACCCTCACCCGTCCCCTAATCCTAACACGTACGCTAACACTAACCCTCGCCCTCACACGCACGCTCCCCCTAAAGCGTTGCTGTACTCTTACCTGCACCCTAAACCGTCCCCATCCCCTAACCCTAACCCTAGCCCGAACCCTAACCCTAACCCTTCCCCGAAGCCTGACCCTCAACCGTCCCCTAATCCTAACCAGTACGCTAACACTACCCCGCGCCCTCACATGCTCGCTCCCCCTAAAGCGTTGCCGTCCCCTCACCTGGACCCTAAACCGTCCCCGTCACCTAACCCTAACCCTAGCCCGAACCCTAACCCTAACCCTTCCCCGAAGCATGACCCTCACCCATCCCCTAATCCTAAGCCATACGCTAACACTAACCCGCGCCCTCACACACACGCTCCCCCTAAAGCGTTGCCATACCCTCACCTGGACCCTAAACCGTCCCCGTCCCCTAACCCTAACCCTAGCCCGAACCCTAACCCTAACCCTTCCCCGAAGCCTGACCCTCACCCGTCCCCTAATCCTAACCAGTACGCTAACACTACCCCGCGCCCTCACATGCACGCTCCCCCTAAAGCGTTGCCGTACCCTCACCTGGACCCTAAACCGTCCCCGTCACCTAACCCTAACCCTAGCCCGAACCCTAACCCTAACCCTTCCCCGAAGCCTGACCCTCAACCGTTCCCTAATCCTAACCCGTACGCTAACACTAACCCACGCCCTCACACGCACGCTCCCCCTAAAGCGTTGCCGTACCCTCACCTGGACCCTAAACCGTCCCCGTCCCCTAACCCTAACCCTAGCCCGAACCCTAAACCTAACCCTTCCCCGAAGCCTGACCCTCACCCGTCCCCTAATCCTAACCCGTACGTTTATACTAACCCGCGCCCTCACACGCACTCTCCCCCTAAAGCGTTGCCGTACCCTCACCTGGACCCTAAACCGTCCCCGTCCCCTAACCCTAACCCTAGCCCGAACCCTAACCCTAACCCTTCCCCGAAGCCTGACCCTCACCCGTCACTTAATCCTAACCCGGACGCTAACACTAACCCGCGCCCTCACATGCACGCTCCCCCTAAAGCGTTGCCGTACCCTCACCTGGACCCTAAACCGTCCCCGTCCCCTAACCCTAACCCTAGCCCGAACCCTAACCCTAACCCTTCCCCGAAGCCTGACCCTCACCCGTCCCTTAATCCTAACCCGTACGCTAACACTAACCCGCGCTCTCACACGCACGCTCCCCCTAAAGTGTTGCCGTACCCTCACCTGGACCCTAAACCGTCCCCGTCCCCTAACCCTAACCCTAGCCCGAACCCTAACCCTAATCCTTCCCCGAAGCCTGACCCTCACCCGTCCCCTAATCCTAACCCGTACGCTAACACTAACCAGCGCCCTCACACGCACGCTCCCCCTAAAGCGTTGCCGTACCCTCACCTGGACCCTAAACCGTCCCCGTCCCCTAAACCTAACCCTAGCCCGAACCCTAACCCTAACTCTTCCCCGAAGCCTGACCCTCACCCGTCCCCTAATCCTAACCCGTACGCTAACACTAACCCGCGCCCTCACACGCACGCTCCCCCTAAAGCGTTGCCGTACCCTCACCTGGACCCTAAATCGTCCCCGTCCCCTAACCCTAACCCTAGCCCGAACCCTAAGCCTAACCCTTCCCCAAAGCCTGACCCTCACCCGTCCCCTAATCCTAACCCGTACGCTAACACTAACCCGCGCCCTCACACGCACGCTCCCCCTAAAGCGTTGCCGTACCCTCACCTGGACCCTAAACCGTCCCCGTCCCCTAAGCCTAACCCTAGCCCGAACCCTAACCCTAACCCTTCCCCGAAGCCTGACCCTCACCCGTCCCCTAATCCTAACCCGTACGCTAACACTAACCCGCGCCCTCACACGCACGCTCCCCCTAAAGCGTTGCCGTACCCTCACCTGGACCCTAAACCGTCCCCGTCCCCTAACCCTAACCCTAGCCCGAACCCTAACCCTAACCCTTCCCCGAAGCCTGACCCTCACCCATCCCCTAATCCTAACCCGTACGCTAACACTAACCCGCGCCCTCACACGCACGCTCCCCCTAAAGCGTTGCCGTACCCTCACCTGGACCCTAAACCGTCCCCGTCCCCTAACCCTAACCCTAGCCCGAACCCTAACCCTAACCCTTCCCCGAAGCCTGACCCTCAACCGTCCCCTAATCCTAACCCGTACGTTAATACTAAACCGCGCCCTCACACGCACGCTCCCCCTAAAGCATTGCCGTACCCTCACCTGGACCCTAAACCGTCCCCGTCCCCTAACCCTAAACCTAGCCCGAACCCTAACCCTAACCCTTCCCCGAAGCCTGACCCTCACCCGTCACCTA
Organism: Stenella coeruleoalba; assembly: GCF_951394435.1. NCBI lineage: Eukaryota > Metazoa > Chordata > Mammalia > Artiodactyla > Delphinidae > Stenella > Stenella coeruleoalba. The sequence continues at coordinate 492,842 of NW_027646194.1, forward strand.
ATCCTAACCCGTACGCTAACACTAACCCGCGCCCTCACACGCACGCTCCCCCTAAAGCGTTGCCGTACCCTCACCTGGACCCTAAACCGTCCCCGTCCCCTAAGCCTAACCCTAGCCCGAACCCTAACCCTAACCCTTCCCCGAAGCCTGACCCTCACCCGTCCCCTAATCCTAACCCGTACGCTAACACTAACCCGCGCCCTCACACGCACGCTCCCCCTAAAGCGTTGCCGTACCCTCACCTGGACCCTAAACCGTCCCCGTCCCCTAACCCTAACCCTAGCCCGAACCCTAACCCTAACCCTTCCCCGAAGCCTGACCCTCACCCGTCCCCTAATCCTAACCCGTACGCTAACACTAACCCGCGCCCTCACACGCACGCTCCCCCTAAAGCATTGCCGTACCCTCACCTGGACCCTAAACCGTCCCCGTCCCCTAACCCTAACCCTAGCCCGAACCCTAACCCTAACCCTTCCCCGAAGCCTGACCCTCACCCGTCCCCTAATCCTAACCCGTACGCTAACAATAACCCGCGCCCTCACACGCACGCTCCCCCTAAAGCGTTGCCGTACCCTCACCTGGACCCTAAACCGTCCCTGTCCCCTAAGCCTAACCCTAGCCCGAACCCTAACCCTAACCCTTCCCCGAAGCCTGACCCTCACCCGTCCCCTAATCCTAACCCGTACGCTAACACTAACCCGCGCCCTCACACGCACGCTCCCCCTAAAGCGTTGCCGTACCCTCACCTGGACCCTAAACCGTCCCCGTCCCCTAACCCTAACCCTAGCCCGAACCCTAACCCTAACCCTTCCCCGAAGCCTGACCCTCACCCGTCCCCTAATCCTAACCCGTACGCTAACACTAACCCGCGCCCTCACACGCACGCTCCCCCTAAAGCGTTGCCGTACCCTCACCTGGACCCTAAACCGTCCCCGTCCCCTAACCCTAACCCTAGCCCGAACCCTAACCCTAACCCTTCCCGAAGCCTTACCCTCACCCGTCCCCAATCCTAACACGTACGCAAACACTAACCCGCGCCCTCACATGCACGCTCCCCCTAAAGCGTTGCCGTACCCTCACCTGGACCCTAAACCGTCCCCGTCCCCTAACCCTAACCCTAGCCCGAACCCTAACCCTAACCCTTCCCCGAAGCCTGACCCTCACCCGTCCCCTAATCCTAACCCGTACGCTAACACTAACCCGCGCCCTCACACGCACGCTCCCCCTAAAGCGTTGCCGTACCCTCACCTGGACCCGAAACCGTCCCCGTCCCTTAACCCTTACCCTAGCCCGAACCCTAACCCTAACCCTTCCCCGAAGCCTGACCCTCACCCGTCCCGTAATCCTAACCCGTACGCTAACACTAACCCGCGCCCTCACACGCACGCTCCCCCTAAAGCGTTGCCGTAACCCTCACCTGGACCCTAAACCGTCCCCGTCCCCTAACCCTAACCCTAGCCCGAACCCTAACCCTAATCCTTCCCCGAAGCCTGACCCTCACCCGTCCCCTAATCCTAACCCGTACGCTAACACTAACCCGCGCCCTCACACGCACGCTCCCCCTAAAGCGTTGCCGTACCCTCACCTGGACCCGAAACCGTCCCCTTCCCCTAACCCTAACCCTAGCCCGAACCCTAACCCTAACCCTTCCCCGAAGCCTGACCCTCACCCATCCCCTAATCCTAACCCGTACGCTAACACTAACCCGCGCCCTCACACGCACGCTCCCCCTAAAGCGTTGCCGTACCCTCACCTGGACCCTAAACCGTCCCCGTCCCCTAACCCTAACCCTAGCCCGAACCCTAACCCTAACCCTTCCCCGAAGCCTGACCCTCAACCGTCCCCTAATCCTAACCCGTACGTTAATACTAAACCGCGCCCTCACACGCACGCTCCCCCTAAAGCATTGCCGTACCCTCACCTGGACCCTAAACCGTCCCCGTCCCCTAACCCTAACCCTAGCCCGAACCCTAACCCTAACCCTTCCCCGAAGCCTGACCCTCACCCGTCACCTAATCCTAACCCGTACGCTAACACTAACCCGCGCCCTCACACGCACGCTCCCCCTAAAGCGTTGCCGTACCCTCACCTGGACCCTAAACCGTCCCCGTCCCCTAAGCCTAACCCTAGCCCGAACCCTAACCCTAACCCTTCCCCGAAGCCTGACCCTCACCCGTCCCCTAATCCTAACCCGTACGCTAACACTAACCCGCGCCCTCACACGCACGCTCCCCCTAAAGCGTTGCCGTACCCTCACCTGGACCCTAAACCGTCCCCGTCCCCTAACCCTAACCCTAGCCCGAACCCTAACCCTAACCCTTCCCCGAAGCCTGACCCTCACCCGTCCCCTAATCCTAACCCGTACGCTAACACTAACCCGCGCCCTCACACGCACGCTCCCCCTAAAGCGTTGCCGTACCCTCACCTGGACCCTAAACCGTCCCCGTCCCCTAACCCTAACCCTAGCCCGAACCCTAACCCTAACCCTTCCCCGAAGCCTGACCCTCACCCGTCCCCTAATCCTAAGCCGTACGCTAACACTAACCCGCGCCCTCACACGCACGCTCCCCCTAAAGCGTTGCCGTACCCTCACCTGGACCCTAAACCGTCCCCGTCCCCTAACCCTAACCCTAGCCCGAACCCTAACCCTAACCCTTCCCCGAAGCCTGACCCTCACCCGTCCCCTAATCCTAACCCGTACGCTAACACTAACCCGCGCCCTCACACGCACGCTCCCCCTAATGCGTTGCCGTACCCTCACCTGGACCCTAAACCGTCCCCGGCCCCTAACCCTAACCCTAGCCCGAACCCTAACCCTAACCCTTCCCCGAAGCCTGACCCTCACCCGTCCCCTAATCCTAACCCGTACGCTAACACTAACCCGCGCCCTCACACGCACGCTCCCCCTAAAGCGTTGCCGTACCCTCACCTGGACCCTAAACCGTCCCCGTCCCCTAACCCTAACCCTAGCCCGAACCCTAACCCTAACCCTTCCCCGAAGCCTGAACCTCACCCGTCCCCTAATCCTAACCCGTACGCGAACACTAACCCACGCCCTCACACGCATGCTCCCCCTAAAGCGTTGCCGTACCCTCACCTGGACCCTAAACCGTCCCCGTCCCCTAACCCTAACCCTAGCCCGAACCCTAACCCTAACCCTTCCCCAAAGGCTGACCCTCACCCGTCCCCTAATCCTAAGCCGTACGCTAACACTAACCCGCGCCCTCACACGCACGCTCCCCCTGAAGCTTTGCCGTACCCTCACCTGGACTCTAAACCGTCCCCGTCCCCTAACACTAACCCTAGCCCGAACCCTAACCCTAACCCTTCCCCGAAGCCTGACCCTCACCCGTCCCCAATCCTAACACGTACGCTAACACTAACCCGCACCCTCACACGCACGCTCCCCCTAAAGCGTTGCCGTACCCTCACGTGGACCCTAAACCATCCCATGTCCCCTAACCCTAACCCTAGCCCGAACCCTAACCCTAACCCTTCCCCGAAGCCTGACCCTCACCCGTCCCCTAATCCTAACCCGTACGCTAACACTAACACGCGCCCTCACACGCACGCTCCCCCTAAAGTGTTGCCGTACCCTCACCTGGACCCTAAACCGTCCCCGTCCCTTAACCCTAACCCTAGCCAGAACCCTAACCCTAACCCTTCCCTGAAGCCTGACCCTCACCCGTCCCCTAATCCTAACACGTACGCTAACACTAACCCTCGCCCTCACACGCACGCTCCCCCTAAAGCGTTGCTGTACTCTTACCTGCACCCTAAACCGTCCCTATCCCCTAACCCTAACCCTAGCCCGAACCCTAACCCTAACCCTTCCCCGAAGCCTGACCCTCAACCGTCCTCTAATCCTAACCAGTACGCTAACACTACCCCGCGCCCTCACATGCTCGCTCCCCCTAAAGCGTTGCCGTACCCTCACCTGGACCCTAAACCGTCCCCGTCACCTAACCCTAACCCTAGCCCGAACCCTAACCCTAACCCTTCCCCGAAGCATGACCCTCACCCATCCCCTAATCCTAAGCCATACGCTAACACTAACCCGCGCCCTCACACACACGCTCCCCCTAATGCGTTGCCGTACCCTCACCTGGACCCTAAACCGTCCCCGTCCCCTAACCCTAACCCTAGCCCGAACCCTAACCCTAACCCTTCCCCGAAGCCTGACCCTCACCCGTCCCCTAATCCTAACCAGTACGCTACCACTACCCCGCGCCCTCACATGCACGCTCCCCCTAAAGCGTTGCCGTACCCTCACCTAGACCCTAAACCGTCCCCGTCACCTAACCCTAACCCTAGCCCGAACCCTAACCCTAACCCTTCCCCGAAGCCTGACCCTCAACCGTCCCCTAATCCTAACCCGTACGCTAACACTAACCCACGCCCTCACACGCACGCTCCCCCTAAAGCGTTGCCGTACCCTCACCTGGACCCTAAACCGTCCCCGTCCCCTAACCCTAACCCTAGCCCGAACCCTAAACCTAACCCTTCCCCAAAGCCTGACCCTCACCCGTCCCCTAATCCTAACCCGTACGCTAACACTAACCCGCGCCCTCACACGCACGCTCCCCCTAAAGCGTTGCCGTACCCTCACCTGGACCCGAAACCGTCCCCGTCCCTTAACCCTTACCCTAGCCCGAACCCTAACCCTAACCCTTCCCCGAAGCCTGACCCTCACCCGTCCCGTAATCCTAACCCGTACGCTAACACTAACCCGCGCCCTCACACGCACGCTCCCCCTAAAGCGTTGCCGTAACCCTCACCTGGACCCTAAACCGTCCCCGTCCCCTAACCCTAACCCTAGCCCGAACCCTAACCCTAATCCTTCCCCGAAGCCTGACCCTCACCCGTCCCCTAATCCGAACCCGTACGCTAACACTAACCCGCGCCCTCACACGCACGCTCCACCTAAAGCGTTGCCGTACCCTCACCTGGACCCGAAACCGTCCCCGTCCCCTAACCCTAACCCTAGCCCGAACCCTAACCCTAACCCTTCCCCGAAGCCTGACCCTCACCCATCACCTAATCCTAACCCGTACGCTAACACTAACCCGCGCCCTCACACGCACGCTCCCCCTAAAGCGTTGCCGTACCCTCACCTGGACCCTAAACCGTCCCCGTCCCCTAACCCTAACCCTAGCCCGAACCCTAAACCTAACCCTTCCCCGAAGCCTGACCCTCAACCGTCCCCTAATCCTAACCCGTACGTTAATACTAAACCGCGCCCTCACACGCACGCTCCCCCTAAAGCATTGCCGTACCCTCACCTGGACCCTAAACCGTCCCCGTCCCCTAACCCTAACCCTAGCCCGAACCCTAACCCTAACCCTTCCCCGAAGCCTGACCCTCACCCGTCACCTAATCCTAACCCGTACGCTAACACTAACCCGCGCCCTCACACGCACGCTCCCCCTAAAGCGTTGCCGTACCCTCACCTGGACCCTAAACCGTCCCCGTCCCCTAAGCCTAACCCTAGCCCGAAACCTAACCCTAACCCTTCCCCGAAGCCTGACCCTCACCCGTCCCATAATCCTAACCCGTACGCTAACACTAACCCGCGCCCTCACACGCACGCTCCCCCTAAAGCGTTGCCGTACCCTCACCTGGACCCTAAACCGTCCCCGTCCCCTAACCCTAACCCTAGCCCGAACCCTAACCCTAACCCTTCCCCGAAGCCTGACCCTCACCCGTCCCCTAATCCTAACCCGTACGCTAACACTAACCCGCGCCCTCACACGCACGCTCCCCCTAAAGCATTGCCGTACCCTCACCTGGACCCTAAACCGTCCCCGTCCCCTAACCCTAACCCTAGCCCGAACCCTAACCCTAACCCTTCCCCGAAGCCTGACCCTCACCCGTCCCCTAATCCTAAGCCGTACGCTAACACTAACCCGCGCCCTCACACGCACGCTCCCCCTAAAGCGTTGCCGTACCCTCACCTGGACCCTAAACCGTCCCCGTCCCCTAACCCTAACCCTAGCCCGAACCCTAACCCTAACCCTTCCCCGAAGCCTGACCCTCACCCGTCCCCTAATCCTAACCCGTACGCTAACACTAACCCGCGCCCTCACACGCACGCTCCCCCTAATGCGTTGCCGTACCCTCACCTGGACCCTAAACCGTCCCCGGCCCCTAACCCTAACCCTAGCCCGAACCCTAACCCTAACCCTTCCCCGAAGCCTGACCCTCACCCGTCCCCTAATCCTAACCCGTACGCTAACACTAACCCGCGCCCTCACACGCACGCTCCCCCTAAAGCGTTGCCGTACCCTCACCTGGACCCTAAAACGTCCCCGTCCCCTAACCCTAACCCTAGCCCGAACCCTAACCCTAACCCTTCCCCGAAGCCTGACCCTCACCCGTCCCCTAATCCTAACCCGTACGCGAACACTAACCCGCGCCCTCACACGCATGCTCCCCCTAAAGCGTTGCCGTACCCTCACCTGGACCCTAAACCGTCCCCGTCCCCTAACCCTAACCCTAGCCCGAACCCTAACCCTAACCCTTCCCCAAAGCCTGACCCTCACCCGTCCCCTAATCCTAAGCCGTACGCTAACACTAACCCGCGCCCTCACACGCACGCTCCCCCTGAAGCTTTGCCGTACCCTCACCTGGACTCTAAACCGTCCCCGTCCCCTAACACTAACCCTAGCCCGAACCCTAACCATAACCCTTCCCCGAAGCCTGACCCTCACCCGTCCCCAATCCTAACACGTACGCTAACACTAACCCGCGCCCTCACACGCACGCTCCCCCTAAAGCGTTGCCGTACCCTCACGTGGACCCTAAACCATCCCATGTCCCCTAACCCTAACCCTAGCCCGAACCCTAACCCTAACCCTTCCCCGAAGCCTGACCCTCACCCGTCCCCTAATCCTAACCCGTACGCTAACACTAACACGCGCCCTCACACGCACGCTCCCCCTAAAGTGTTGCCGTACCCTCACCTGGACCCTAAACCGTCCCCGTCCCTTAACCCTAACCCTAGCCAGAACCATAACCCTAACCCTTCCCTGAAGCCTGACCCTCACCCGTCCCCTAATCCTAACACGTACGCTAACACTAACCCTCGCCCTCACACGCACGCTCCCCCTAAAGCGTTGCTGTACTCTTACCTGCACCCTAAACCGTCCCTATCCCCTAACCCTAACCCTAGCCCGAACCCTAACCCTAACCCTTCCCCGAAGCCTGACCCTCAACCGTCCTCTAATCCTAACCAGTACGCTAACACTACCCCGCGCCCTCACATGCTCGCTCCCCCTAAAGCGTTGCCGTACCCTCACCTGGACCCTAAACCGTCCCCGTCACCTAACCCTAACCCTAGCCCGAACCCTAACCCTAACCCTTCCCCGAAGCATGACCCTCACCCATCCCCTAATCCTAAGCCATACGCTAACACTAACCCGCGCCCTCACACACACGCTCCCCCTAATGCGTTGCCGTACCCTCACCTGGACCCTAAACCGTCCCCGTCCCCTAACTCTAACCCTAGCCCGAACCCTAACCCTAACCCTTCCCCGAAGCCTGACCCTCACCCGTCCCCTAATCCTAACCAGTACGCTACCACTACCCCGCGCCCTCACATGCACGCTCCCCCTAAAGCGTTGCCGTACCCTCACCTAGACCCTAAACCGTCCCCGTCACCTAACCCTAACCCTAGCCCGAACCCTAACCCTAACCCTTCCCCGAAGCCTGACCCTCAACCGTCCCCTAATCCTAACCCGTACGCTAACACTAACCCGCGCCCTCACATGCACGCTCCCCCTAAAGCGTTGCCGTACCCTCACCTGGACCCTAAACCGTCCCCGTCCCCTAACCCTAACCCTAGCCCGAACCCTAACCGTAACCCTTCCCCGAAGCCTGACCCTCACCCGTCCCCTAATCCTAACCCGTACGCTAACACTAACCCGCGCCCTCACACGCACGCTCCCCCTAAAGCGTTGCCGTACCCTCACCTGGACCCTAAACCGTCCCCGTCCCTTAACCCTAACCCTAGCCAGAACCCTAACCCTAACCCTTCCCTGAAGCCTGACCCTCACCCGTCCCCTAATCCTAACACGTACGCTAACACTAACCCTCGCCCTCACACGCGCGCTCCCCCTAAAGCGTTGCTGTACTCTTACCTGCACCCTAAACCGTCCCCATCCCCTAACCCTAACCCCAGCCCGAACCCTAACCCTAACCCTTCCCCGAAGCCTGACCCTCAACCGTCCTCTAATCCTAACCAGTACGCTAACACTACCCCGCGCCCTCACATGCTCGCTCCCCCTAAAGCGTTGCCGTACCCTCACCTGGACCCTAAACCGTCCCCGTCCCCTAACCCTAACCCTAGCCCGAACCCTAACCCTAACCCTTCCCCGAAGCATGACCCTCACCCATCCCCTAATCCTAAGCCATACGCTAACACTAACACGCGCCCTCACACACACGCTCCCCCTAATGCGTTGCCGTACCCTCACCTGGACCCTAAACCGTCCCCGTTCCCTAACCCTAACCCTAGCCCGAACCCTAACCCTAACCCTTCCCCGAAGCCTGACCCTCACCCGTCCCCTAATCCTAACCAGTACGCTAACACTACCCCGCGCCCTCACACGCACGCTCCCCCTAAAGCGTTGCCGTACCCTCACCTGGACCCTAAACCGTCCCCGTCACCTAACCCTAACCCTAGCCCGAACCCTAACCCTAACCCTTCCCCGAAGCCTGACCCTCACCCGTCCCCTAATCCTAACCCGTACGCTAACACTAACCCACGCCCTCACATGCACGCTCCCCCTAAAGCGTTGCCGTACCCTCACCTGGACCCTAAACCGTCCCCGTCCCCTAACCCTAACCCTAGCCTGAACCCTAAACCTAACCCTTCCCCGAAGCCTGACCCTCAACCGTCCCCTAATCATAACCCGTACGTTAATACTAACCCGCGCCCTCACACGCACGCTCCCCCAAAAGCGTTGCCGTACCCTCACCTGGACCCTAAACCGTCCCCGTCCCCTAACCCTAACCCTAGCCCGAACCCTAAGCCTAACACTTCCCCGAAGCCTGACCCTCACCCGTCCCCTAATCCTATCCCGTACGCTAACACTAACCCGCGCCCTCACACGCACGCTCCCCCTAAAGCGTTGCCGTACCCTCACCTGGACCCTAAACCGTCCCCGTCCCCTAAGCCTAACCCTAGCCCGAACCCTAACCCTAACCCTTCCCGGAAGCCTGACCCTCACCCGTCCCCTAATCCTAACCTGTACGCTAACACTAACCCGCGCCCTCACATGCACGCTCCCGCTAAAGCGTTGCCGTACCTTCAACTGGACCCTAAACCGTCCCTGTCCCGTAACCCTAACCCTAGCCCGAACCCTAACCCTAACCCTTCCCCGAAGCCTGACCCTCACCCGTCCCCTAATCCTAAGCCGTACGCTAACACTAACCCGCGCCCTCACACGCACGCTCCCTCTAAAGCTTTGCCGTACCCTCACCTGGACCCTAAACCGTCCCCGTCCCCTAACCCTAACCCTAGCCCGAACCCTAACCCTAACCCTTCCCCGAAGCCTGACCCTCACCCGTCCCCTAATCCTAACCCGTACGCTAACACTAACCCGCGCCCTCACATGCACGCTCCCCCTGAAGCTTTGCCGTACCCTCACCTGGACTCTAAACCGTCCCCGTCCCCTAACCCTAACCCTAGCCCGAACCCTAACCCTAACCCTTCCCCGAAGCCTGACCCTCACCCGTCCCCTAATCCTAACCCGTACGCTAACACTAACCCGCGCCCTCACATGCACGCTCCCCCTGAAGCTTTGCCGTACCCTCACCTGGACCCTAAACCGTCCCCGTCCCTTAACCCTAACCCTAGCCAGAACCCTAACCCTAATCCTTCCCCGAAGCCTGACCCTCACCCGTCCCCTAATCCTAACACGTACGCTAACACTAACCCTCGCCCTCACACGCACGCTCCCCCTAAAGCGTTGCTGTACTCTTACCTGCACCCTAAACCGTCCCCATCCCCTAACCCTAACCCTAGCCCGAACCCTAACCCTAACCCTTCCCCGAAGCCTGACCCTCACCCGTCCCCTAATCCTATCCCGTACGCTAACACTAACCCGCGCCCTCACACGCACGCTCCCCCTAAAGCGTTGCCGTACCCTCACCTGGACCCTAAACCGTCCCCGTCACCTAACCCTAACCCTAGCCCGAACCCTAACCCTAACCCTTCCCCGAAGCATGACCCTCACCCATCCCCTAATCCTAAGCCATACGCTAACACTAACCCGCGCCCTCACACACACGCTCCCCCTAAAGCGTTGCCGTACCCTCACCTGGACCCTAAACCGTCCCCGTCCCCTAACCCTAACCCTAGCCCGAACCCTAACCCTAACCCTTCCCCGAAGCCTGACCCTCACCCGTCCCCTAATCCTAACCAGTACGCTAACACTACCCCGCGCCCTCACATGCACGCTCCCCCTAAAGCGTTGCCGTACCCTCACCTGGACCCTAAACCGTCCCCGTCACCTAACCCTAAACCTAGCCCGAACCCTAACCCTAACCCTTCCCCGAAGCCTGACCCTCAACCGTCCCCTAATCCTAACCCGTACGCTAACACTAACCCACGCCCTCACACGCACGCTCCCCCTAAAGCGTTGCCGTACCCTCACCTGGACCCTAAACCGTCCCCGTCCCCTAACCCTAACCCTAGCCCGAACCCTAACCCTAACCCTTCCCCGAAGCCTGACCCTCAACCGTCCCCTAATCCTAACCCGTACGTTAATACTAAACCGCGCCCTCACACGCACGCTCCCCCTAAAGCGTTGCCGTACCCTCACCTGGACCCTAAACCGTCCCCGTCCCCTAACCCTAACCCTAGCCCGAACCCTAACCCTAACCCTTCCCCGAAGCCTGACCCTCACCCGTCACCTAATCCTAACCCGTACGCTAACACTAACCCGCGCCCTCACACGCACGCTCCCCCTAAAGCGTTGCCGTACCCTCACCTGGACCCTAAACCGTCCCCGTCCCCTAAGCCTAACCCTAGCCCGAACCCTAACCCTAACCCTTCCCCGAAGCCTGACCCTCACCCGTCCCCTAATCCTAACCCGTACGCTAACACTAACCCCCGCCCTCACACGCACGCTCCCCCTAAAGCGTTGCCGTACCCTCACCTGGACCCTAAACCGTCCCCGTCCCCTAACCCTAACCCTAGCCCGAACCCTAACCCTAACCCTTCCCCGAAGCCTGACCCTCACCCGTCCCCTAATCCTAACCCGTACGCTAACACTAACCCGCGCCCTCACACGCACGCTCCCCCTAAAGCATTGCCGTACCCTCACCTGGACCCTAAACCGTCCCCGTCCCCTAACCCTAACCCTAGCCCGAACCCTAACCCTAACCCTTCCCCGAAGCCTGACCCTCACCCGTCCCCTAATCCTAAGCCGTACGCTAACACTAACCCGCGCCCTCACACGCACGCTCCCCCTAAAGCGTTGCCGTACCCTCACCTGGACCCTAAACCGTCCCCGTCCCCTAACCCTAACCCTAGCCCGAACCCTAACCCTAACCCTTCCCCGAAGCCTGAACCTCACCCGTCCCCTAATCCTAACCCGTACGCTAACACTAACCCGCGCCCTCACACGCACGCTCCCCCTAAAGCGTTGCCGTACCCTCACCTGGACCCTAAACCGTCCCCGGCCCCTAACCCTAACCCTAGCCCGAACCCTAACCCTAACCCTTCCCCGAAGCCTGACCCTCACCCGTCCCCTAATCCTAACCCGTACGCTAACACTAACCCGCGCCCTCACACGCACGCTCCCCCTAAAGCGTTGCCGTACCCTCACCTGGACCCTAAACCGTCCCCGTCCCCTAACCCTAACCCTAGCCCGAACCCTAACCCTAACCCTTCCCCGAAGCCTGAACCTCACCCGTCCCCTAATCCTAACCCGTACGCGAACACTAACCCGCGCCCTCACACGCATGCTCCCCCTAAAGCGTTGCCGTACCCTCACCTGGACCCTAAACCGTCCCCGTCCCCTAACCCTAACCCTAGCCCGAACCCTAACCCTAACCCTTCCCCAAAGCCTGACCCTCACCCGTCCCCTAATCCTAAGCCGTACGCTAACACTAACCCGCGCCCTCACACGCACGCTCCCCCTGAAGCTTTGCCGTACCCTCACCTGGACTCTAAACCGTCCCCGTCCCTTAACCCTAACCCTAGCCAGAACCCTAACCCTAACCCTTCCCTGAAGCCTGACCCTCACCCGTCCCCTAATCCTAACACGTACGCTAACACTAACCCTCGCCCTCACACGCACGCTCCCCCTAAAGCGTTGCTGTACTCTTACCTGCACCCTAAACCGTCCCTATCCCATAACCCTAACCCTAGCCCGAACCCTAACCCTAACCCTTCCCCGAAGCCTGACCCTCAACCGTCCTCTAATCCTAACCAGTACGCTAACACTACCCCGCGCCCTCACATGCTCGCTCCCCCTAAAGCGTTGCCGTACCCTCACCTGGACCCTAAACCGTCCCCGTCACCTAACCCTAACCCTAGCCCGAACCCTAACCCTAACCCTTCCCCGAAGCATGACCCTCACCCATCCCCTAATCCTAAGCCATACGCTAACACTAACCCGCGCCCTCACACACACGCTCCCCCTAATGCGTTGCCGTACCCTCACCTGGACCCTAAACCGTCCCCGTCCCCTAACCCTAACCCTAGCCCGAACCCTAACCCTAACCCTTCCCCGAAGCCTGACCCTCACCCGTCCCCTAATCCTAACCAGTACGCTAACACTACCCCGCGCCCTCACATGCACGCTCCCCCTAAAGCGTTGCCGTACCCTCACCTGGACCCTAAACCGTCCCCGTCACCTAACCCTAACCCTAGCCCGAACCCTAACCCTAACCCTTCCCCGAAGCCTGACCCTCAACCGTCCCCTAATCCTAACCCGTACGCTAACACTAACCCACGCCCTCACACGCACGCTCCCCCTAAAGCGTTGCCGTACCCTCACCTGGACCCTAAACCGTCCCCGTCCCCTAACCCTAACCCTAGCCCGAACCCTAAACCTAACCCTTCCCCGAAGCCTGACCCTCAACCGTCCCCTAATCCTAACCCGTACGTTAATACTAACCCGCGCCCTCACACGCACGCTCCCCCTAAAGCGTTGCCGTACCCTCACCTGGACCCTAAACCGTCCCCGTCCCCTAAGCCTAACCCTAGCCCGAACCCTAACCCTAACCCTTCCCCGAAGCCTGACCCTCACCCGTCCCCTAATCCTAACCCGTACGCTAACACTAACCCGCGTCCTCACATGCACGCTCCCCCTAAAGCGTTGCCGTACCCTCACCTGGACCCTAAACCGTCCCCGTCCCCTAACCCTAACCCTAGCCCGAACCCTAACCGTAACCCTTCCCCGAAGCCTGACCCTCACCCGTCCCCTAATCCTAACCTGTACGCTAACACTAACCCGCGCCCTCACACGCACGCTCCCCCTAAAGCGTTGCCGTACCCTCACCTGGACCCTAAACCGTCCTCGTCCCTTAACCCTAACCCTAGCCAGAACCCTAACCCTAACCCTTCCCTGAAGCCTGACCCTCACCCGTCCCCTAATCCTAACACGTACGCTAACACTAACCCTCGCCCTCACACGCACGCTCCCCCTAAAGTGTTGCTGTACTCTTACCTGCACCCTAAACCGTCCCCATCCCCTAACCCTAACCCCAGCCCGAACCCTAACCCTAACCCTTCCCCGAAGCCTGACCCTCAACCGTCCTCTAATCCTAACCAGTACGCTAACACTACCCCGCGCCCTCACATGCTCGCTCCCCCTAAAGCGTTGCCGTACCCTCACCTGGACCCTAAACCGTCCCCGTCCCCTAACCCTAACCCTAGCCCGAACCCTAACCCTAACCCTTCCCCGAAGCCTGACCCTCACCCGTCCCCTAATCCTAACCAGTACGCTAACACTACCCCGCGCCCTCACATGCACGCTCCCCCTAAAGCGTTGCCGTACCCTCATCTGGACCCTAAACCGTCCCCGTCCCCTAACCCTAACCCTAGCCCGAACCCTAACCCTAACACTTCCCCGAAGCCTGACCCTCACCCGTCCCATAATCCTAACCCGTACGCTAACACTAACCCGCGCCCTCACACGCACGCTCCCCCTAAAGCGTTGCCGTACCCTCACCTGGACCCTAAATCGTCCCCGTCCCCTAACCCTAACCCTAGCCCGAACCCTAAGCCTAACACTTCCCCGAAGCCTGACCCTCACCCGTCCCCTAATCCTATCCTGTACGCTAACACTAACCCGCGCCCTCACACGCACGCTCCCCCTAAAGCGTTGCCGTACCCTCACCTGGACCCTAAACCGTCCCCGTCCCCTAAGCCTAACCCTAGCCCGAACCCTAACCCTAACCCTTCCCCGAAGCCTGACCCTCACCCGTCCCCTAATCCTAACCTGTACGCTAACACTAACCCGCGCCCTCACATGCACGCTCCCGCTAAAGCGTTGCCGTACCTTCACCTGGACCCTAAACCGTCCCTGTCCCGTAACCCTAACCCTAGCCCGAACCCTAACCCTAACCCTTCCCCGAAGCCTGACCCTCACCCGTCCCCTAATCCTAAGCCGTACGCTAACACTAACCCGCGCCCTCACACGCACGCTCCCTCTAAAGCTTTGCCGTACCCTCACCTGGACCCTAAACCGTCCCCGTCCCCTAACCCTAACCCTAGCCCGAACCCTAACCCTAACCCTTCCCCGAAGCCTGACCCTCACCCGTCCCCTAATCCTAACCCGTACGCTAACACTAACCCGCGCCCTCACATGGACGCTCCCCCTGAAGCTTTGCCGTACCCTCACCTGGACTCTAAACCGTCCCCGTCCCCTAACCCTAACCCTAGCCCGAACCCTAACCCTAACCCTTCCCCGAAGCCTGACCCTCACCCGTCCCCTAATCCTAAGCCGTACGCTAACACTAACCCGCGCCCTCACACGCACGCTCCCCCTAAAGCGTTGCCGTACCCTCACCTGGACCCTAAACCGTCCCCGTCCCTTAACCCTAACCCTAGCCAGAACCCTAACCCTAATCCTTCCCCGAAGCCTGACCCTCACCCGTCCCCTAATCCTAACACGTACGCTAACACTAACCCTCGCCCTCACACGCACGCTCCCCCTAAAGCGTTGCTGTACTCTTACCTGCACCCTAAACCGTCCCCATCCCCTAACCCTAACCCTAGCCCGAACCCTAACCCTAACCCTTCCCCGAAGCCTGACCCTCAACCGTCCCCTAATCCTAAATAGTACGCTAACACTACCCCGCGCCCTCACATGCTCACTCCCCCTAAAGCGTTGCCGTACCCTCACCTGGACCCTAAACCGTCCCCGTCACCTAACCCTAACCCTAGCCCGAACCCTAACCCTAACCCTTCCCCGAAGCATGACCCTCACCCATCCCCTAATCCTAAGCCATACGCTAACACTAACCCGCGCCCTCACACACACGCTCCCCCTAAAGCGTTGCCGTACCCTCACCTGGACCCTAAACCGTCCCCGTCCCCTAACCCTAACCCTAGCCCGAACCCTAACCCTAACCCTTCCCCGAAGCCTGACCCTCACCCGTCCCCTAATCCTAACCAGTACGCTAACACTACCCCGCGCCCTCACATGCACGCTCCCCCTAAAGCGTTGCCGTACCCTCACCTGGACCCTAAACCGTCCCCGTCACCTAACCCTAACCCTAGCCCGAACCCTAACCCTAACCCTTCCCCGAAGCCTGACCCTCAACCGTTCCCTAATCCTAACCCGTACGCTAACACTAACCCACGCCCTCACACGCACGCTCCCCCTAAAGCGTTGCCGTACCCTCACCTGGACCCTAAACCGTCCCCGTCCCCTAACCGTAACCCTAGCCCGAACCCTAAACCTAACCCTTCCCCGAAGCCTGACCCTCAACCGTCCCCTAATCCTAACCCGTACGTTAATACTAACCCGCGCCCTCACACGCACTCTCCCCCTAAAGCGTTGCCGTACCCTCACCTGGACCCTAAACCGTCCCCGTCCCCTAACCCTAACCCTAGCCCGAACCCTAACCCTAACCCTTCCCCGAAGCCTGACCCTCACCCGTCAATTAATCCTAACCCGTACGCTAACACTAACCCGCGCCCTCACACGCACGCTCCCCCTAAAGCGTTGCCGTACCCTCACCTGGACCCTAAACCGTCCCCGTCCCCTAACCCTAACCCTAGCCCGAACCCTAACCCTAACCCTTCCCCGAAGCCTGACCCTCACCCGTCCCTTAATCCTAACCCGTACGCTAACACTAACCCGCGCCCTCACACGCACGCTCCCCCTAAAGCGTTGCCGTACCCTCACCTGGACCCTAAATCGTCCCCGTCCCCTAACCCTAACCCTAGCCCGAACCCTAAGCCTAACACTTCCCCGAAGCCTGACCCTCACCCGTCCCCTAATCCTATCCCGTACGCTAACACTAACCCGCGCCCTCACACGCACGCTCCCCCTAAAGCGTTGCCGTACCCTCACCTGGACCCTAAACCGTCCCCGTCCCCTAAGCCTAACCCTAGCCCGAACCCTAACCCTAACCCTTCCCCGAAGCCTGACCCTCACCCGTCCCCTAATCCTAACCTGTACGCTAACACTAACCCGCGCCCTCACATGCACGCTCCCGCTAAAGCGTTGCCGTACCTTCACCTGGACCCTAAACCGTCCCTGTCCCGTAACCCTAACCGTAGCCCGAACCCTAACCCTAACCCTTCCCCGAAGCCTGACCCTCACCCGTCCCCTAATCCTAAGCCGTACGCTAACACTAACCCGCGCCCTCACACGCACGCTCCCTCTAAAGCTTTGCCGTACCCTCACCTGGACCCTAAACCGTCCCCGTCCCCTAACCCTAACCCTAGCCCGAACCCTAACCCTAACCCTTCCCCGAAGCCTGACCGTCACCCGTCCCCTAATCCTAACCCGTACGCTAACACTAACCCGCGCCCTCACATGCACGCTCCCCCTGAAGCTTTGCCGTACCCTCACCTGGACTCTAAACCGTCCCCGTCCCCTAACCCTAACCCTAGCCCGAACCCTAACCCTAACCCTTCCCCGAAGCCTGACCCTCACCCGTCCCCTAATCCTAACCCGTACGCTAACACTAACCCGCGCCCTCACACGCACGCTCCCCCTAAAGCATTGCCGTACCCTCACCTGGACCCTAAACCGTCCCCGTCCCTTAACCCTAACCCTAGCCAGAACCCTAACCCTAATCCTTCCCCGAAGCCTGACCCTCACCCGTCCCCTAATCCTAACACGTACGCTAACACTAACCCTCGCCCTCACACGCACGCTCCCCCTAAAGCGTTGCTGTACTCTTACCTGCACCCTAAACCGTCCCCATCCCCTAACCCTAACCCTAGCCCGAACCCTAACCCTAACCCTTCCCCGAAGCCTGACCCTCAACCGTCCCCTAATCCTAACCAGTACGCTAACACTACCCCGCGCCCTCACATGCTCGCTCCCCCTAAAGCGTTGCCGTACCCTCACCTGGACCCTAAACCGTCCCCGTCACCTAACCCTAACCCTAGCCCGAACCCTAACCCTAACCCTTCCCCGAAGCATGACCCTCACCCATCCCCTAATCCTAAGCCATACGCTAACACTAACCCGCGCCCTCACACACACGCTCCCCCTAAAGCGTTGCCGTACCCTCACCTGGACCCTAAACCGTCCCCGTCCCCTAACCCTAACCCTAGCCCGAACCCTAACCCTAACCCTTCCCCGAAGCCTGACCCTCACCCGTCCCCTAATCCTAACCAGTACGCTAACACTACCCCGCGCCCTCACATGAACGCTCCCCCTAAAGCGTTGCCGTACCCTCACCTGGACCCTAAACCGTCCCCGTCACCTAACCCTAACCCTAGCCCGAACCCTAACCCTAACCCTTCCCCGAAGCCTGACCCTCAACCGTTCCCTAATCCTAACCCGTACGCTAACACAAACCCACGCCCTCACACGCACGCTCCCCCTAAAGCGTTGCCGTACCCTCACCTGGACCCTAAACCGTCCCCGTCCCCTAACCCTAACCCTAGCCCGAACCCTAAACCTAACCCTTCCCCGAAGCCTGACCCTCAACCGTCCCCTAATCCTAACCCGTACGTTAATACTAACCCGCGCCCTCACACGCACTCTCCCCCTAAAGCGTTGCCGTACCCTCACCTGGACCCTAAACCGTCCCCGTCCCCTAACCCTAACCCTAGCCCGAACCCTAACCCTAACCCTTCCCCGAAGCCTGACCCTCACCCGTCAATTAATCCTAACCCGTACGCTAACACTAACCCGCGCCCTCACACGCACGCTCCCCCTAAAGCGTTGCCGTACCCTCACCTGGACCCTAAACCGTCCCCGTCCCCTAACCCTAACCCTAGCCCGAACCCTAACCCTAACCCTTCCCCGAAGCCTGACCCTCACCCGTCCCTTAATCCTAACCCGTACGCTAACACTAACCCGCGCTCTCACATGCACGCTCCCCCTAAAGTGTTGCCGTACCCTCACCTGGACCCTAAACCGTCCCCGTCCCCTAACCCTAACCCTAGCCCGAACCCTAACCCTAATCCTTCCCCGAAGCCTGACCCTCACCCGTCCCCTAATCCTAACCCGTACACTAACACTAACCAGCGCCCTCACACGCACGCTCCCCCTAAAGCGTTGCCGTACCCTCACCTCG
The DNA here is from genome assembly GCF_951394435.1 of Stenella coeruleoalba. Classification (NCBI taxonomy): domain Eukaryota; kingdom Metazoa; phylum Chordata; class Mammalia; order Artiodactyla; family Delphinidae; genus Stenella; species Stenella coeruleoalba. The sequence goes on from NW_027646194.1 coordinate 511,568, forward strand.
ACCCTAAACCGTCCCCGTCCCCTAAACCTAACCCTAGCCCGAACCCTAACCCTAACTCTTCCCCGAAGCCTGACCCTCACCCGTCCCCTAATCCTAACCCGTACGCTAACACTAACCCGCGCCCTCACACGCACGCTCCCCCTAAAGCGTTGCCGTACCCTCACCTGGACCCTAAATCGTCCCCGTCCCCTAAACCTAACCCTAGCCCGAACCCTAGGCCTAACCCTTCCCCGAAGCCTGACCCTCACCCGTCCCATAATCCTAACCCGTACGCTAACAATAACCCGCGCCCTCACACGCACGCTCCCCGTAAAGCGTTGCCGTACCCTCACCTGGACCCTAAACCGTCCCCGTCCCCTAACCCTAACCCTAGCCCGAACCCTAACCCTAACCCTTCCCCGAAGCCTGACCCTCACCCGTCCCCAATCCTAACACGTACGCAAACACTAACCCGCGCCCTCACACGCACGCTCCCCCTAAAGCGTTGCCGTACCCTCACCTGGACCCTAAACCGTCCCCGTCCCCTAACCCTAACCCTAGCCCGAACCCTAACCCTAACCCTTCCCCGAAGCCTGACCCTCACCCGTCCCCTAATCCTAACCCGTACGCTAACACTAACCCGCGCCCTCACACGCACGCTCCCCCTAAAGCGTTGCCGTACCCTCACCTGGACCCTAAACCGTCCCCGTCCCTTAACCCTAACCCTAGCCAGAACCCTAACCCTAACCCTTCCCCGAAGCCTGACCCTCACCCGTCCCCTAATCCTAACACGTACGCTAACACTAACCCTCGCCCTCACACGCACGCTCCCCCTAAAGCGTTGCTGTACTCTTACCTGCACCCTAAACCGTCCCCATCCCCTAACCCTAACCCTAGCCCGAACCCTAACCCTAACCCTTCCCCGAAGCCTGACCCTCAACCGTCCCCTAATCCTAACCAGTACGCTAACACTACCCCGCGCCCTCACATGCTCGCTCCCCCTAAAGCGTTGCCGTACCCTCACCTGGACCCTAAACCGTCCCAGTCACCTAACCCTAAACCTAGCCCGAACCCTAACCCTAACCCTTCCCCGAAGCATGATCCTCACCCATCCCCTAATCCTAAGCCATACGCTAACACTAACCCGCGCCCTCACACACACGCTCCCCCTAAAGCGTTGCCGTACCCTCACCTGGACCCTAAACCGTCCCCGTCCCCTAACCCTAACCCTAGCCCGAACCCTAACCCTAACCCTTCCCCGAAGCCTGACCCTCACCCGTCCCCTAATCCTAACCAGTACGCTAACACTACCCCGCGCCCTCACATGCACGCTCCCCCTAAAGCGTTGCCGTACCCTCACCTGGACCCTAAACCGTCCCCGTCACCTAACCCTAACCCTAGCCCGAACCCTAACCCTAACCCTTCCCCGAAGCCTGACCCTCAACCGTCCCCTAATCCTAACCCGTACGCTAACACTAACCCACGCCCTCACACGCATGCTCCCCCTAAAGCGTTGCCGTACCCTCACCTGGACCCTAAACCGTCCCCGTCCCCTAACCCTAACCCTAGCCCGAACCCTAAGCCTAACCCTTCCCCGAATCCTGACACTCACCCGTCCCCTAATCCTAACACATACGCTAACACTAACCCGCGCCCTCACACGCACGCTCCCCCTAAAGCGTTGCCGTACCCTCACCTGGACCCTAAACCGTCCCCGTCCCCTAACCCTAACCCTAGCCCGAACCCTAACCCTAACCCTTCCCCGAAGCCTGACCCTCACCCGTCCCCTAATCCTAACCCGTACGCTAACACTAACCCGCGCCCTCACACGCACGCTCCCCCTAAAGCGTTGCCGTACCCTCACCTGGACCCTAAACCGTCCCCGTCCCCTAACCCTAACCCTAGCCCGAACCCTAACCCTAACCCTTCCCCGAAGCCTGACCCTCACCCGTCCCCTAATCCTAACCCGTACGCTAACACTAACCCGCGCCCTCACACGCACGCTTCCCCTAAAGCGTTGCCGTACCCTCACCTGGACCCGAAACCGTCCCCGTCCCCTAACCCTAACCCTAGCCCGAACCCTAACCCTAACCCTTCCCCGAAGCCTGACCCTCACCCGTCCCCTAATCCTAACCCGTACGCTAACACTAACCCGCGCCCTCACACGCACGCTCCCCCTAAAGCGTTGCCGTACCCTCACCTGGACCCTAAACCGTCCCCGTCCCCTAACCCTAACCCTAGCCCGAACCCTAACCCTAACCCTTCCCCGAAGCCTGACCCTCACCCGTCCCCTAATCCTAACCCGTACGCTAACACTAACCCGCGCCCTCACACGCACGCTCCCCCTAAAGCGTTGCCGTACCCTCACCTGGACCCGAAACCGGCCCCGTCCCTTAACCCTTACCCTAGCCCGAACCCTAACCCTAACCCTTCCCCGAAGCCTGACCCTCACCCGTCCCCTAATCCTAACCCGTACGCTAACACTAACCCGCGCCCTCACACGCACGCTCCCCCTAAAGCGTTGCCGTACCCTCACCTGGACCCGAAACCGTCCCCGTCCCCTAACCCTAACCCTAGCCCGAACCCTAACCCTAACCCTTCCCCGAAGCCTGACGCTCACCCGTCCCCTAATCCTAACCCGTACGCTAACACTAACCCGCGCCCTCACACGCATGCTCCCCCTAAAGCGTTGCCCTACCCTCACCTGGACCCTAAACCGTCCCCGTCCCCTAACCCTAACCCTAGCCCGAACCCTAACCCTAACCCTTCCACGAAGCCTGACCCTCACCCGTCCCCTAATCCTAACCCGTACGCTAACACTAACCCGCGCCCTCACACGCACGCTCCCCCTAAAGCGTTGCCGTACCCTCACCTGGACCCTAAACCGTCCCCGTCCCCTAACCCTAACCCTAGCCCGAACCCTAACCCTAACCCTTCCCCGAAGCCTGACCCTCACCCATCCCCTAATCCACACCCGTACGCTAACACTAACCCGCGCCCTCACATGCACGCTCCCCCTAAAGCGTTGTCGTACCCTCACCTGGACCCTAAACCGTCCCCGTCACCTAACCCTAACCCTAGCCCGAACCCTAACCCTAACCCTTCACCGAAGCCTGACCCTCACCCGTCCCCTAATCCTAACCCGTACGCTAACACTAACCCGCGCCCTCACACGCACGCTCCCCCTAAAGCGTTGCCGTACCCTCACCTGGACCCTGAACCGTCCCCGACCCCTAACCCTAACCCTAGCCCGAACCCTAACCCTAACCCTTCCCCGAAGCCTGACCCTCACCCGTCCCATAATCCTAACCCGTACGCTAACACTAACCCGCGCCCTCACACGTACGCTCCCCCTAAAGCGTTGCCGTACCCTCACCTGGACCCTAAACCATCCCCGTCCCCTAACCCTAACCCTAGCCCGAACCCTAGCCCTAACCCTTCCCCGAAGCCTGACCCTCACCCGTCCCCTAATCCTAACCAGTACGCTAACACTAACCCGCGTCCTCACACGCACGCTCCCCCTAAAGCGTTGCCGTACCCTCACCTGGACCCGAAACCGTCCCCGTCCCTTAACCCTTACCCTAGCACGAACCCTAACCCTAACCCTTCGCCGAAGCTTGACCCTCACCCGTCCCCTAATCCTAACCCGTACGCTAACACTAACCCACGCCCTCACACGCATGCTCCCCCTAAAGCGTTGCCGTACCCTCACCTGGACCCTAAACCTTCCCCATCCCCTAACCCTAACCCTAGCCCGAACCCTTACCCTAACCCTTACCCGAAGCCTGACCCTCACCCGTCCCCTAATCCTAACCCGTACGCTAACACTAACCCGCGCCCTAACACGCACGCTCCCCCTAAAGTGTTGCCGTACCCTCACCTGGACCCTAAACCGTCCCCGTCCCCTAACCCTAACCCTAGCCCGAACCCTAACCCTAACCCTTCCCCGAAGCCTGACCCTCACCCGTCCCCTAATACTAACCCGTACGCTATCACTAACCCACGCCCTCACACGCACGCTCCCCCTAAAACGTTGCCGTACCCTCACCTGGACCCGAAACCGTCCCCGTCCCCTAACCCTAACCCTAGCCCGAACCCTAACCCTAACCCTTCCCCGAAGCCTACCCTCACCCGTCCCCTAATCCTAACCGTACGCTAACACTAACCCGCGCCCTCACACGCACGCTCCCCCTAAAGCGTTGCCGTACCCTCACCTGGACCCTAAACCGTCCCCGTCCCCTAACCCTAACCCTAGCCCGAACCCTAACCCTAACCCTTCCCCGAAGCCTGACCCTCACCCGTCCCCTAATCCTAACCCGTACGCTAACACTAACCCGCGCCCTCACACGCACGCTCCCCCTAAAGCGTTGCCGTACCCTCACCTGGACCCTAAACCGTCCCCGTCCCCTAACCCTAACCCTAGACCAAACCCTAACCCTAACCCTTCCCCGAAGCCTGACCCTCACCCGTCCCCTAATCCTAACCCGTATGCTAACACTAACCCGCGCCCTCACACGCACGCTCCCCCTAAAGCGTTGCCGTACCCTCACCTGGACCCTAAACCGTCCCCGTCCCCTAACCCTAACCCTAGCCCGAACCCTAACCATAACCCTTCCCCGAAGCCTGACCGTCACCCGTCCCCTAATCCTAAGCCGTACGCTAACACTAACACGCGCCCTCACATGCACGCTCCCCCTAAAGCGTTGCCGTACCCTCACCTGGACCCTAAACCGTCCCAGTCCCCTAACCCTAACCCTAGCCCGAACCCTAACCCTAACCCTTCCCCGAAGCCTGACCCTCACCCGTCCCCTAATCCTAACCCGTACGCTAACACTAACCCGCGCCCTCACACGCACGCTCCCCCTAAAGCGTTGCCGTACCCTCACTTGGACCCTAAACCGTCCCCGTCCCCTAACCCTAACCCTAGCCCGATCCCTAAGCCTAACCCTTCCCCAAAGCCTGACCCTCACCCGTCCCCTAATCCTAACCCGTACGCTAACACTAACCCGCGCCCTCACACGCACGCTCCCCCTAAAGCGTTGCCGTACCCTCACTTGGACCCTAAACCGTCCCCGTCCCCTAACCCTAACCCTAGCCCGAACCCTAAGCCTAACCCTTCCCCGAAGCCTGACCGTCACCCGTCCCCTAATCCTAACCCGTCCGCTAACACTAACCCGCACCCTCACACGCACGCTCCCCATAAAGCGTTGCCGTACCCTCACCTGGACCCTAAACCGTCCCCGTCCCCTAACCCTAACCCTAGCCCGAACCCTAACCCTAACCCTTCCCCGAAGCCTGACCCTCACCCGTCCCCTAATCCTAACCCGTACGCTAACACTAACCCACGCCCTCACACGCACGCTCCCCCTAAAGCGTTGCCGTACCCTCACCTGGACCCTAAACCGTCCCCGTCCCCTAACCCTAACCCTAGCCCGAACCCTAACCCTAACCCTTCCCCGAAGCCTGACCCTCACCCGTCCCCTAATCCTAACCCGTACGCTAACACTAACCCGCGCCCTCACACGCACGCTCCTACTAAAGCGTTGCCATACCCTCACCTGGACCCTAAACCGTCCCCGTCCACTAACCCTAACCCTAGCCCGAACCCTAAACCTAACCCTTCCCCGAAGCCTGACCCTCACCCGTCCCCTAATCCTAAGCCGTACGCTAACACTAACCCACGCCCTCACACGCACGCTCCCCCTAAAGCGTTGCTGTACCCTCACCTGGACCCTAAACCGTCCCCTTCCCCTAACCCTAACCCTAGCCCAAACCCTAACCCTAACCCTTCCCCGAAGCCTGACCCTACCCGTCCCCTAATCCTAACCCGTACGCTAACACTAACCCGCGCCCTCACACGCACGCTCCCCCTAAAGGGTTGCCGTACCCTCACCTGGACCCTAAACCGACCCCGTCCCCTAACCCTAACCCTAGCCCGAACTTTAACCCTAACCCTTCCCCGAAGCCTGACCCTCACCCGTCCCCTAATCCTAACCCGTACGCTAACGCTATCGCGCGCCCTCACACGCACGCTCCCCCTAAAGCGTTGCCGTACCCTCACCTGGACCCTAAACCGTCCCCGTCCCCTAACCCTAACCATAGCCAGAACCCTAACCCTAACCCTTCCCCGAAGCCTGACCCTCACCCGTCCCCTAATCCTAACCCGTACGCTAACACTAACCCGCGCCCTCACACGCACGCTCCCCCTAAAGCGTTGCCGTACCCTCAACTGGACCCTAAACCGTCCCCGTCCCCTAACCCTAACCCTAGCCCGAACCCTAACCCTAACCCTTCCCCGAAGCCTGACCCTCACCCGTCCCCTAATCCTAACCCGTACGCTAACACTAACCCGCGCCCTCACACGCACGCTCCCCCTAAAGCGTTGCCGTACCCTCACCTGGACCCTAAACCTTCCCCGTCCCCTAACCCTAACCCTAGCCCGAACCCTAACCCTAACCCTTCCCCGAAGCCTGACCCTCACCCGTCCCCTAATCCTAACCCGTACGCTAACACTAACCCGCACCCTCACACGCACGCTCCCCCTAAAGCGTTGCCGTACCCTCACCTGGACCCGAAACCGTCCCCGTCCCCTAACCCTAACCCTAGCCCGAACCCTAACCCTAACACTTCCCCGAAGCCTGACCCTCACCCGTCCCCTAATCCTAACCCGTACGCTAACACTAACCCGCGCCCTCACACGCACGCTCCCCCTAAAGCGTTGCCGTACCCTCACCTGGACCCTAAACCGTCCCCGTCCCCTAACCCTAACCCTAGCCCGAACCCTAACCCTAACCCTTCCCCGAAGCCTGACCCTCACCCGTCCCCTAATCCTAACCCGTACGCTAACACTAACCCGCGCCCTCACACGCACGCTCCCCCTAAAGCGTTGCCGTACCCTCACCTGGACCCTAAACCGTCCCCGTCCCCTAACCCTAACCCTAGCCCGAACCCTAACCCTAACACTTTCCCGAAGCCTGACCCTCACCCGTCCCCTAATCCTAAACCGTACGCTAACACTAACCCGCGCCCTCACACGCACGCTCCCCCTAAAGCGTTACCGTACCCTCACCTGGACCCTAAACCGTCCCCGTCCCCTAACCCTAACCCTAACCCTAGCCCGAACCCTAACCCTAACCCTTCCCCGAAGCCTGACCCTCACCCGTCCCCTAATCCTAACCCGTACGCTAACACTAACCCGCGCCCTCACACGCACGCTCCCCCTAAAGCGTTGCCGTACCCTCACCTGGACCCTAAACCGTCCCCGTCCCCTAACCCTAACCCTAGCCCGAACCCTAACCCTAACCCTTCCCCGAAGCCTGACCCTCACCCGTCCCCTAATCCTAACCCGTACGCTAACACTAACCCGCGCCCTCACACGCACGCTCCCCCTAAAGCGTTGCCGTACCCTCACCTGGACTCTAAACCGTCCCCATCCCCTAACCCTAACCCTAGCCCGAACCCTAACCCTAACCCTTCCCCGAAGCCTGACCCTCACCCGTCCCCTAATCCTAACCCGTACGCTAACACTAAGCCGCGCCCTCACACGCACGCTCCCCCTAAAGCGTTGCCGTACCCTCACCTGGACCCTAAACCGTCCCCGTCCCCTAACCCTAACCCTAGCCCGAACCCTAACCCTAACCCTTCCCGAAGCCTGACCCTCACCCGTCCCCTAATCCTAACCCGTACGCTAACACTAACCCGCGCCCTCACTTGCACGCTCCCCCTAAAGCGTTGCCGTACCCTCACCTGGACCCGAAACCGTCCCCGTCCCCTAACCCTAACCCTAGCCCTAACCCTAACCCTAACCCTTCCCCGAAGCCTGACCCTCACCCGTCCCCTAATCCTAACCCGTACGCTAACACTAACCCGCGCCCTCACACGCACGCTCCCCCTAAAGCGTTGCCGTACCCTCACCTGGACCCTAAACCGTCCCCGTCCCCTAACCCTAACCCTAGCCCGAACCCTAACCCTAACCCTTCCCCAAAGCCTGACCCTCACCCGTCCCCTAATCCTAACCCGTACGCTAACACTAACCCGCGCCCTCACACGCACGCTCCCCCTAAAGCGTTGCCGTACCCTCACCTGGACCCTAAACCGTCCCCGTCCCCTAACCCTAACCCTAGCCCGAACCCTAACCCTAACCCTTCCCCGAAGCCTGACCCTCACCCGTCCCCTAAACCTAACCCGTACGCTAACACTAACCCGCGCCCTCACACGCACGCTCCCCCTAAAGCGTTACCGTACCCTCACCTGGACCCTAAACCGTCCCCGTCCCCTAACCCTAACCCTAACCCTAGCCCGAACCCTAACCCTAACCCTTCCCCGAAGCCTGACCCTCACCCGTCCCCTAATCCTAACCCGTACGCTAACACTAACCCGCGCCCTCACACGCACGCTCCCCCTAAAGCGTTGCCGTACCCTCACCTGGACCCTAAACCGTCCCTGTCCCCTAACCCTAACCCTAGCCCGAACCCTAACCCTAACCCTTCCCCGAAGCCTGACCCTCACCCGTCCCCTAATCCTAACCCGTACGCTAACACTAACCCGCGCCCTCACACGCACGCTCCCCCTAAAGCGTTGCCGTACCCTCACCTGGACCCTAAACCGTCCCCGTCCCCTAACCCTAACCCTAGCCCGAACCCTAACCCTAACCCTTCCCCGAAGCCTGAACCTCACCCGTCCCCTAATCCTAACCCGTACGCTAACACTAACCCGCGCCCTCACATGCACGCTCCCCCTAAAGCGTTGCCGTACCCTCACCTGGACTCTAAACCGTCCCCATCCCCTAACCCTAACCCTAGCCCGAACCCTAACCCTAACCCTTCCCCGAAGCCTGACCCTCACCCGTCCCCTAATCCTAACCCGTACGCTAACACTAAGCCGCGCCCTCACACGCACGCTCCCCCTAAAGCGTTGCCGTACCCTCACCTGGACCCTAAACCGTCCCCGTCCCCTAACCCTAACCCTAGCCCGAACCCTAACCCTAACCCTTCCCCGAAGCCTGACCCTCACCCGTCCCCTAATCCTAACCCGTACGCTAACACTAACCCGCGCCCTCACTTGCACGCTCCCCCTAAAGCGTTGCCGTACCCTCACCTGGACCCGAAACCGTCCCCGTCCCCTAACCCTAACCCTAGCCCTAACCCTAACCCTAACCCTTCCCCGAAGCCTGACCCTCACCCGTCACCTAATCCTAACCCGTACGCTAACACTAACCCGCGCCCTCACACGCACGCTCCCCCTAAAGCGTTGCCGTACCCTCACCTGGACCCTAAACCGTCCCCGTCCCCTAACCCTAACCCTAGCCCGAACCCTAACCCTAACCCTTCACCAAAGCCTGACCCTCACCCGTCCCCTAATCCTAACCCGTACGCTAACACTAACCCGCGCCCTCACACGCACGCTCCCCCTAAAGCGTTGCCGTACCCTCACCTGGACCCTAAACCGTCCCCGTCCCCTAACCCTAACCCTAGCCCGAACCCTAACCCTAACCCTTCCCCGAAGCCTGACCCTCACCCGTCCCCTAATCCTAACCCGTACGCTAACACTAACCCGCGCCCTCACACGCACGCTCCCCCTAAAGCGTTGCCGTACCCTCACCTGGACCCTAAACCGTCCCCGTCCCCTAACCCTAACCCTAGCCCGAACCCTAACCCTAACCCTTCCCCGAAGCCTGACCCTCACCCATCCCCTAATCCTAACCCGTACGCTAACACTAACCCGCGCCCTCACACGCACACTCCCCCTAAAGCGTTGCCGTACCCTCACCTGGACCCTAAACCGTCCCCGTCCCCTAACCCTAACCCTAGCCCGAACCCTAACCCTAACCCTTCCCCGAAGCCTGACCCTCACCCGTCCCCTAATCCTAAACCGTACGCTAACACTAACCCGCGCCCTCACACGCACGCTCCCCCTAAAGCGTTGCCGTACCCTCACCTGGACCCTAAACCGTCCCCGTCCCCTAACCCTAACCCTAGCCGGAACCCTAACCATAACCCTTCCCCGAAGCCTGACCCTCACCCGTCCCCTAATCCTAACCCGTACGCTAACACTAACCCGCGCCCTCACACGCACGTTCCCCCTAAAGCGTTGCCGTACCCTCACCTGGACCCTAAACCGTCCCAGTCCCCTAACCCTAACCCTAGCCCGAACCCTAACCCTAACCCTTCCCCGAAGCCTGACCCTCACCCGTCCCCTAATCCTAACCCGTACGCTAACACTAACCCGCGCCCTCACACGCACGCTACTACTAAAGCGTTGCCATACCCTCACCTGGACCCTAAACCGTCCCCGTCCCCTAACCCTAACCCTAGCCCGAACCCTAACCCTAACCCTTCCCCGAAGCCTGACCCTCACCCGTCCCCTAATCCTAAGCCGTACGCTAACACTAACCCGCGCCCTCACACGCACGCTCCCCCTACAGCGTTGCCGTACCCTCACCTGGACCCTAAACCGTCCCCTTCCCCTAACCCTAAGCCTAGCCCAAACCCTAACCCTAACCCTTCCCCGAAGCCTGACCCTACCCGTCCCCTAATCCTAACCCGTACGCTAACACTAACCCGCGCCCTCACACGCACGCTCCCCCTAAAGGGTTGCCGTACCCTCACCTGGACCCTAAACCGACCCCGTCCCCTAACCCTAACCCTAGCCCGAACTTTAACCCTAACCCTTCCCCGAAGCCTGACCCTCACCCGTCCCCTAATCCTAACCCGTACGCTAACGCTATCGCGCGCCCTCACACGCACGCTCCCCCTAAAGCGTTGCCGTGCCCTCACCTGGACCCTAAACCGTCCCCGTCACCTAACCCTAACCCTAGCCAGAACCCTAACCCTAACCCTTCCCCGAAGCCTGACCCTCACCCGTCCCCTAATCCTAACCCGTACGCTAACACTAACCCGCGCCCTCACACGCACGCTCCCCCTAAAGCGTTGCCGTACCCTCAACTGGACCCTAAACCGTCCCCGTCCCCTAACCCTAACCCTAGCCCGAACCCTAACCCTAACCCTTCCCCGAAGCCTGACCCTCACCCGTTCCCTAATCCTAACCCGTACGCTAACACTAACCCACGCCCTCACACGCACGCTCCCCCTAAAGCGTTGCAGTACCCTCACCTGGACCCTAAACCGTCCCCGTCCCCTAACCCTAACCCTAGCCCGAACCCTAACCCTAACCCTTCCCCGAAGCATGACCCTCACCCGTCCCCTAATCCTAACCCATACGCTAACACTAACCCGCGCCCTCACACGCACGCTCCCACTAAAGCGTTGCCGTACCCTCACCTGGACCCTAAACCGTCCCCGTCCCCTAACCCTAAACCTAGCCCGAACCCTAACCCTAACCCTTCCCCGAAGCCTGACCCTCACCCGTCCCCTAATCCTAACCCGTACGCTAACACTAACCCGCGCCCTCACACGCACGCTCCCCCTAAAGCGTTGCCGTACCCTCACCTGGACCCTAAACCGTCCCCGTCCCCTAACCCTAACCCTAGCCCGAACCCTAACCCTAACCCTTCCCCGAAGCCTGAACCTCACCCGTCCCCTAATCCTACCCCGTACGCTAACACTAACCCGAGCCCTCACACGCACGCTCCCCCTAAAGCGTTGCCGTGCCCTCACCTGGACCCTAAACCGTCCCCGTCCCCTAACCCTAACCCTAGCCCGAACCCTAACCCTAACCCTTCCCCGAAGCCTGACCCTCACCCGTCCCCTAATCCTAACCCGTACGCTAACACTAACCCGCGCCCTCACACGCACGCTCCCCCTAAAGCGTTGCCGTACCCTCACCTGGACCCTAAACCGTCCCCGTCCCCTAACCCTAACCCTAGCCCGAACCCTAACCCTAACCCTTCCCCGAAGCATGACCCTCACCCGTCCCCTAATCCTAACCCGTACGCTAACACTAACCCGCGCCCTCACACGCACGCTCCCACTAAAGCGTTGCCGTACCCTCACCTGGACCCTAAACCGTCCCCGTCCCCTAACCCTAACCCTAGCCCGAACCCTAACCCTAACCCTTCCCCGAAGCCTGACCCTCACCCGTCCCCTAATCCTAAACCGTACGCTAACACTAACCCGCGCCCTCACACGCACGCTCCCCCTAAAGCGTTGCCGTACCCTCACCTGGACCCTAAACCGTCCCCATCCCCTAACCCTAACCCTAGCCCGAACCCTAACCCTAACACTTTCCCGAAGCCTGACCCTCACCCGTCCCCTAATCCTAAACCGTACGCTAACAATAACCCGCGCCCTCACACGCACGCTCCCCCTACAGTGTTACCGTACCCTCACCTGTACCCTAAACCGTCCCCGTCCCCGTCCCCTAACCCTAACCCTAGCCCGAACCCTAACCCTAACCCTTCCCCGAAGCCTGACCCTCACCCGTCCCCTAATCCTAACCCGTACGCTAACACTAAGCCGCGCCCTCACACGCACGCTCCCCCTAAAGCATTGCCGTACCCTCACCTGGACCCTAAACCGTCCCCGTCCCCTAACCCTAACCCTAGCCCGAATCCTAACCCTAACCCTTCCCCGAAGCCTGACCCTCACCCGTCCCCTAATCCTAACCCGTACGCTAACACTAACCCGCGCCCTCACACGCACGCTCCCCCTAAAGCGTTGCCGTACCCTCACCTGGACCCTAAACCGTCCCCGTCCCCTAACCCTAACCCTAGCCCGAACCCTAACCCAAACCCTTCCCCGAAGCCTGAACCTCACACGTCCCCTAATCCTAACCCGTACGCTAACACTAACCCGCGCCCTCACACGCACGCTCCCCCTAAAGCGTTGCCGTACCCTCACCTGGACTCTAAACCGTCCCCATCCCCTAACCCTAACCCTAGCCCGAACCCTAACCCTAACCCTTCCCCGAAGCCTGACCCTCACCCGTCCCCTAATCCTAACCCGTACGCTAACACTAAGCCGCGCCCTCACACGCACGCTCCCCCTAAAGCGTTGCCGTACCCTCACCTGAACCCTAAACCGTCCCCGTCCCCTAACCCTAACCCTAGCCCGAACCCTAACCCTAACCCTTCCCCGAAGCCTGACCCTCACCCGTCCCCTAATCCTAACCCGTACGCTAACACTAACCCGCGCCCTCACTCGCACGCTCCCCCTAAAGCGTTGCCGTACCGTCACCTGGACCCGAAACCGTCCCCGTCCCCTAACCCTAACCCTAGCCCTAACCCTAACCGTAACCCTTCCCCGAAGCCTGACCCTCACCCGTCCCCTAATCCTAACCCGTACGCTAACACTAACCCGCGCCCTCACACGCACGCTCCCCCTAAAGCGTTGCCGTACCCTCACCTGGACCCTAAACCGTCCCCGTCCCCTAACCCTAACCCTAGCCCGAACCCTAACCCTAACCCTTCCCCGAAGCCTGACCCTCACACGTCCCCTAATCCTAACCCGTACGCTAACACTAACCCGCGCCCTCACACGCACGCTCCACCTAAAGCGTTGCCGTACCCTCACCTGGACCCTAAACCGTCCCCGTCCCCTAACCCTAACCCTAGCCCGAACCCTAACCCTAACCCTTCCCCGAAGCCTGACCCTCACCCGTCCCCTAATCCTAACCCGTACGCTAACACTAACCCGCGCCCTCACACGCTCGCTCCCCCTAAAGCGTTGCCGTACCCTCACCTGGACCCTAAACCGTCCCCGTCCCCTAACCCTAACCCTAGCCCGAACCCTAACCCTAACCCTTCCCCGAAGCCTGACCCTCACCCATCCCCTAATCCTAACCCGTACGCTAACACTAACCCGCGCCCTCACACACACGCTCCCCATAAAGCGTTGCCGTACCCTCACCTGGACCCTAAACCGTCCCCGTCCCCTAACCCTAACCCTAGCCCGAACCCTAACCCTAACCCTTCCCCGAAGCCTGACCCTCACCCGTCCCCTAATCCTAAACCGTACGCTAACACTAACCCGTGCCCTCACACGCACGCTCCCCCTAAAGCGTTGCCGTACCCTCACCTGGACCCTAAACCGTCCCCGTCCCCTAACCCTAACCCTAGCCCGAACCCTAACCCTAACCCTAACCCTTCCCCGAAGCCTGACACTCACCCGTCCCCTAATCCTAACCCGTACGCTAACACTAACCCGCGCCCTCACACGCACGCTCCCCCTAAAGCGTTGCCGTACCCTCACCTGGACCCTAAACCGTCCCCGTCCCCTAACCCTAACCTTAGCCCGAACCCTAACCCTAACCCTTCCCCGAAGCCTGACCCTCACCCGTCCCCTAATCCTAACCCGTACGCTAACACTAACCCGCGCCCTCACACGCACGCTCCCCCTAAAGCGTTGCCGTACCCTCACCTGGACCCTAAACCGTCCCCGTCCCCTAACCCTAACCCTAGCCCGAACCCTAACCCTAACCCTTCCCCGAAGCCTGACCCTCACCCGTCCCCTAATCCTAACCCGTACGCTAACACTAACCCGCGCCCTCACACGCACGCTCCCCCTAAAGCGTTGCCGTACCCTCACCTGGACCCTAAACCGTCCCCGTCCCCTAACCCTAAACCTAGCCCGAACCCTAACCCTAACCCTTCCCCAAAGCCTGACCCTCACCCGTCCCCTAATCCTAACCCGTACGCTAACACTAACCCGCGCCCTCACACGCACGCTCCCCCTAAAGCGTTGCCGTACCCTCACCTGGACCCGAAACCGTCCCCGTCCCTTAACCCTTACCCTAGCCCGAACCCTAACCCTAACCCTTCCCCGAAGCCTGACCCTCACCCGTCCCCTAATCCTAACCCGTACGCTAACACTAACCC